>NC_090440.1:1275673303-1275976334 GCF_031143425.1 Pleurodeles waltl | reverse complement strand
AATGGGGCATAGGAAGGGGAGCAATAGCAGTTCAAGGTGAACAGGGTAACAGAGTGGGACAGTAGGGTGACAATCAGGAGAGTCTTATTTCCTGGCGGGGGACTTGGCAATGTTCTCTGGCTTCTGCCTGGATCGCAGGGACTGTTTGCGGGGTGGTTCTCCTTCTGTAGGGGTTGGGGTACTGGTGGCCTGTTGGTCCTGTGGTGGGGCCTCCTGTCCACTAGCGCCGACGGAGGTGGAGGGCTGTTTATCGGTGTGGCTAGTGTCAGGGGCCCGTTGGTGTGCCACTGCCTCCCTAATGGTGTTGGCCATGTCAGCCAGCACCCCTGCAATGGTGACCAGGATGGTGTGGATATGTTTGAGGTCCTCCCTGATCCCCAGGTACTGTCCCTCCTGCATCCGCTGGGTCTCCTGCAACTTGAACAGTATCTGGCCCAAGGTCTCCTGGGAATGTTGGTATGCTCACAGGATCCCTGCAAGTGCCTCGTGGAAAGTGCGTTCCCTGGGCTGTCCTCCCCCTGTCGCACAGCAGTCCTCCCAGTGTCCCTGTTGTCCTGTGCCTCTGTCCCCTGAACCTGGTGCCCACTGCCACTGACCCCAGGTCCCTTATCGTCCTGTGTTTGTGGGGTTGCCTGGGGTCCCTGAAGTGGTGGACACACTGCTGATTGACGTGTCCTGGGGACAGAGGGATGGGCCCACTGGGTGGGTGCTGTGCTGGTGTTTCCTGAGGGGGGAGGCTCTGTGGTGGTATGGGACTGTGTCAGGGTAACCGACTGTCCAGATGTCCCTGATGGGCAAGGTTGGTCATCGTGATCCAGGCGTGCAGAGCTGCTGTCATCACTGTGGGCCTCTTCTGGGGGGGGGACTGGATGTTGGTGGCACCTCCTCTCTGGGAACGTTGAGTGGGGGTCCTGTGGGGATGTAAATACAGTGTTATTGTATCTGCATGTGACATCTTGTGCATGGGTATTTTTCCCTTTATGGTTTTTATTGGCAAGGCAGCTTTGGCTTGTGTGAGCTGTGAATCAGTTGGCTAAATGATGGTCACTAGTGTGCATGCTGTGGTGATGGGTGTCCATGCAGGTCTGTGGTCCATGCATTCGTGTTGCATGCAGGGCTTGGTATTGGGATGTGTGGGTTGTGATGGTGGGGTGTATGTGAGGTGGTGGAGTGATTTGGCGAGGGAAGGGGTAGGACTTTGTGATGGCATGCAGGTAGGGGGTTAAAGTAGTAAAGATTTGACTTATCAGAGTCCAGTCTTCCTCCTACTCCTGTGAGGTCCTCAGGATGCATGATCGCCAAGACTTGCTCCTCCCATGTTGTTAGTTGTGGAGAAGGAGGTGGGGGTCCACCGCCAGTCCTCTGTACCGCTACCTAGTGTCTTGCTACCACAGAATGCACCTTCCCCCTAAGGTCGTTCCAACTCTTCCTGATGTCATCCCTTGTTCTTGGGTGCTGTCCCACAGCGTTGACCCTGTCCACGACTCTCCGCCATAGCTCCATTTTCCTTGCAATGGACGTCTGCTGCACCTGTGGTCCGAATAGCTGTGGCTCTACCCGGATGATTTCCTCCACCATTACCCTTAGCTCCTCCTCTGAAAACCTGGCGTGTCTTTGTGGTGCCATGGGTGTAGTGTGAGTGGTATGTGTGGGGTGATGTGTTGGGGGTGTGCTGTGAGGTGCGTGGATGGTGTATGGTTGATGGTGTTATGTGGCTCAGATTGGGTGGGTGCTCCTGGCTTGTCTCTCTCTCAGTTGGCAATATTTGTTTTCATTGTGAGGGATTGTGGGTATTGTGGGTGTGTGTTTTATATTGGATTGGGTGTGTGGGTGTGCTGTGTGTATGTGTGTCAGATGTGTGTAGTTTGAATTGTCCAATGTGGTGTAGTTTTGTTAGTGTGTGTGTATTTTGAGCGCAGCGGTGTGTACCGCCAATGGTTTACCGCTTTGAAAGACTGCCGCAGTGATTCATGGGTCCTGATGCTGTGGGTGTATTTCTGTTGGCTTAACGATGTGGGTTTTGGTACCGCCAATTTATCACTGACCTTTGGGCTCTCAGACTTGTGTGGGTGTATGTATTTTGTTGGATTTCTCTATGTGGGTCATAATACGGGTAGCGGTATACCGCCGCGGTCACGGCATCTTGGCGGCCGTCAGTACGGTTGTCGGCGGCATTTACCGCCAAGGTTGTAATGAGACCCTTAATTTGAATCACCATCGCTTTTTCCTTCAAATTTGTCTGCTTAAATTCAATTTCATAACTACAGTACATAGCACACTGCAGTACTTCATCAATCGGTTTATTCTGCCAACAAATCAGATGACTCTGGATCATGCTGTTAATTTCAGGTTTCAATCCTTGCACAAATCTGAACACAAAATGAATCATGTCTTTCGGTTCAATAACCTCAGAGCCACTATGCTGTTTGAATGCTTGCAACAGTCTCTCATAATAAGCATGAATCAACTCCTTTGTTTCATGTGCTGTCCTGTCAATCCTTTGCCAATCAACATCCTTGGGGGAAACTCTGTTTTTCAGGAACACATTTACTTTATAGTACCCTTTTATCACCTCTTCAGATGGCACACCTGTTACTGGATCTCTTGATGGTTTATGAGTTGGCGAATCAAGACTCCGCTTGCACTCAAATAACGAATCAACTGGGACCACAATGTCAAATAAGGTGTTTAAATCTTTCCACAGGCATTTTGAAAGTCTCAAAAACATCTCTGTTTGCTTGCACCACTCTACAGGCTTCTCCCTTAATTGCGGGTAATCATTTGTGAATGACAGTATGTCACCTGCTCCAAAGGACATTGAAATAACATCCACCTGGTATCTCTCTTGTTGCAACATTTTTACACTCTCAGCTTACTTTGCTCCAGATGGAGACAATTTCTGCTTTGGTTTTTTCAGATCCCTTTTTTTTTGCCCAGCTGCCTTCCCATTTATCTCATGCCCCCTATGTTCAAATTCTCAAAATTAATTCTTTAAAATGCACCTCATGTTTGCAATGCCTTTGAAACTTAATTCTAATCTATAACTTTTCCATAAGTGTTTTGATTTGTCCTATTCCACTTCATGTTTCTCAGCCAATAATTCTTGTTTTTTATATAAAACAATCTGGCACAATTTGTGACCTCCTTGCACATGAAGCACAATTAATCTTCATCATAAGTATCCAATCTTTCCAGCTTGACTGTTCCTTCAATGAACTCATTTAATTCTAATTTTAATCTGGGCACAACTATTGTCCTGTCTCTTTCTGGGGTCTCTTCTGTTCTGACACTATTGTTCACACTACCTGTTGCTCCACTCAGACTGCCTAACCACTCAGTCAATTGCTGTGCTGAAAATCCCTGCAAACTAATGTTTCCTTGTGTCTTGTTCTGTGGGGTATTACAAAGGGCTCTCATAATCTGTTCTGGCGAGGACATGTGTAGAACTGGTGTTCCTGGAGGACATCCCATGTCTAATATTGGACCTATTTGATCTAATACCTGGCTGGGACCTGCAATTCACATGACTGGAACTTATGTAGTTAACTTTTCCTTTTCTGAAATAGTCGAGTATGGTGACGTTGCTCCAGATACTGAATTTGGGGTCTGAAGGCTACTCTCAATATTACCTTGAGCAGACAGTGGATCTATGGTTACAAGACTGTCAAGGCTTCTGGCCCTGTCAAATTGGTTTGATTTTGTGGATTCATCATCCCTGCACTTTGACCTGTTAATCCTGTACTATAAGTCTGTCCTGACTGATTCAAAGCAACGGCTGGGGTTGTCGATATTGGGGAATACATGGCTATTGTCTGTCTCTTATTAAAATTTTGTGCAGAAAAATTCCATCTGAACAACTTTTGTGGCTGGCATTACCTGATTCATGACTGGGCTTAAAATTTGCTGTGCTCTAATAATAACTGGAACTGCTGGATAAATTGGAGGCACTTGTGTCACTGAGCTGACAGAAGTACTAGGGACTACCTGAACCGGACCCTTTGAAACTGGTGCTGTGGACATTGAATAAACACATCTCCTCTCAGCGCACTTCTTAAAGCTTTTAAACATTTCATTTTCACACAATTTCAATCCACAAATAACAAATTCTAACAAAACCAGGAAATCATTTTCGGTCCCACAATTCTTTTCACAAGTTGTCCTCAACCAATAACAATGCAATACTGCCCATCAATACATGCACAGTTTCTCCCTAACTGACCAATCTCAGCACGGACCTAATGACGTCACACTCACTTCACTCAGCAGCTGCAAATTGCTTCACAACGGTATCTGACACAACTCACATATACATGAAAGGAAGCATTTTGCCAGTACTAGAAAAATCAAGAACCTGTCTTCTCATTACGGGTAGGACTCAAACGCTTTGAAAGCTGTACAGGTTTCACATGCAACTGTGGCTTTTGCAATTACACCAGTGAAACGTGACTAGCAAATCTCACCCTGGTTAATACAGATCTTCCACATGCACTCAGGATTCACCTAATCCCAACCAACAACTCACACTCACTCAAGAAAAACTACTGGTATCATCAGTGACAACTCATGACCAATACTCCACCACAGCCAATAAATTAACTAAGTGTCTCCATACCCTTGTGGGTTGCCCTGGGGTCTTAGGCCACAACGGCCCCTACCCAACAACAACAACAACTGCAGACAATTTTATAGCACAAAGCACCACAATCAGTTCAAGTATGATGATTCCTCCAACACCTCACAACATCATGCTTCATCGCGATTTTTAGCAAAAGCATCACAAGCACAAAACCATACTCACACATATACTTGTAACACTTTCAACACAATGCTGGAACTTCAGCAAGCTCTCAAACTAACCATAGAAGAACTCACAATGTGGAATGTAGCTTTGAAACATAACTACTCATCAATCCGACAACATAACACTAATCAAAATACAGGGTTCCTCTCCTCATGGGAAAAAAACATAACTCTGCTACCACCTTTTGCTAACATGTTTTCTCCTCCTGGTTAGGATTTGAAACACTGTACTTCAAGGTGGCTAGCATCTTTGGACCCTGTGTGGAGAGTGGTTAACCATACACAATCATTTCAATCTCAATCAATATACCAACAAATTTAAACACCATGAGCAGTGTGGCCACAGAAACAAAACTCCAATCTGTAAACATTTTCAAAGCTTTGAATAACCACAAAGCCAAAGTCACATAAATAGTAAGCAATATCAGGTTATACAAGTATATGAAAACCATAGGCAGACGAAATATGCAACACAAGTTTAATCTACTCAATATCATTACCATTAAACATTCCAAACAAATTACACACACTAACAAAGATAAACATTTGTGCAACAGAAACAGGTTTCAAATCATGTAAACTAGTCATACTCGGATTCACAGATTAATACATCAATTTTCATGGGTAAAGTTATCACTTCTACTATCGCAAATTAGGACAAGCATGTGCCGGAACAGGCTAACAGGTGCGGGCAAAAGGAAAAGACAAAAATAATTGAAAAAGTAATCTATCTTTGGTTAGGTTAAACTAACAAAAAAATGAACATTTGTCAACATGCTGAACTAATTAAGGAAAACAAAGCAAAGGAAACAATTTGCATTGCAATTGGTTATACCTCTTCTGGGATCAGCGTACAATTCAGGTTTCTCAACAGAGCATCCCATCATCAGCAAAGTTCATTAGAAGCATCATCAGGGGAAAGTACAGAACACAAGCTGCACATCAGGAGACAAGCTAACAATACAAAATCAAGAAAGGACTTAGCAGTATGAGAATCAAGTGGGTACTGACTAAAATTTGCAAAAGTCTCTGCCTAGCTAAGAATGTCCAAAGCATTTTGATTGGTTAGCTGGATGGTCCACATCACGTAAAAAGGACAATATCCAATTAAATTAAAGACACTCAGTATATTTGCCATATTTCCAAATTCTCAGTGTACATTCCATTATCTTCTCATGGCTCACTACAGTTACAATGATTCCCATGAGACTAAGTGATGGAATAATAGGGTCTTTTTAAGTGTCCAAATCTCCAGCTCTCGATGTACCAAATTGAAGGTCAATGGGAAAACCTACACAAAATGCAATTGGAAACTTCGCTAAACATGTGAAACAACCTAATGAATGAATTCAGGTTAAAGGGAAAGAAATGATTCAGCATTACACTGCTGCTGCATTACAAAAACTTCAGACCTAGTTGTGTTAACTCAAGAAATTAAATGTGTACTTATGAATTCATTATTCATAATATATCATCAAAAAAGCATTTCAATATTAATTGCAAACCTTGTTAATGCATTACATTAAATATGGCAGATGTGCAAATATTTTTCTACACACATATAACTTTAAACTAATAAATCATAAATGAACATAAATCATCATCATTTTTACTCATAATAATTCATTCTAATGATTAATGTACTTCAACATTATTAAATCAGGTTAACACATTTTCAAACACAGTTGGGCACAATGTTTGCGGTGGTAGGCACAATGTCCACTATCAGTCAAAATGGTACATTTTCAAAATACACGTTAGTGCAACTATACAAATGTCAGCCTTAAAATGTGAATATAAAGTCGCCTAATGCTGACTTCTGTGTCACTAAAGCATTACTAAAAGTTTACACTCCAACATTACTGTTAGCGTGTTATCATATAGGCTGCTGGGACCCCTTGTAGTAAAGCAATCTCATCCTTGGCATCCTCAATGGTGCTGTGTAGAGCTGTTTTAGTTGCAGTCAACCATTCCTCAGTGTTGAAAAATTAGCTATTTTTTAATCCCATTGTATTGGTGAGGTAATTTGTGATGGCATTAGTTGGTTCCCCAGGCTTTGCAGAGTCTTATGGAAGTTTACGCTTGCCCATATTTGTTTTTTCTGAGCCAGCTAGTATAAAGTCAGTGTTCAAATACATTATTAAACAAAAGGGCTTTCTTACAAGATTTTAAATCCTTGGGCCAATATGGACACATGCATGTCCCGCACTGCGGAACACTAGCAGCACTTTGGGCAATGCATCTGGAGGACATAGTCCCACCCCAACCACTTGGCAAGTTTGTGGATGATAATGCGGGCAGGGAACCGCTTTGAGAGACACCTACACTGCAGGATGCTAGCGGCGCTTAGAGTGTCAAAACACTCCTCTATGAGGCATAGTTCTGTATCTTTTCCTCCTTTTCCCTCCAAACTGTAACCTATCTCAGATTGTTTCAGTGGCATCTGATGTCATAATTCTCTTCAGATTGGGCCCCCTGATCCAGAAAATCTCTTATCTAGAATCAGTCCTTCATCAGAGCCATGATTGCTGTCTGAAACATTTTACTTCACATAGTCAGGACAGTGGGCAGTGGGCATGGTGGCAGAACTGACCAGTGAATTCTGCTGCTAAAGCACTCTCCCCCACCCTGCCTCTTGGAAGTACATGGATTGGAGCCGCGGCACGGAGTTGAAGGAAGATGCTGCAGCGGACTCAGATGGTGATATGTTGCGTATTGTTGCACTGTTGGAGATACACTCAGGCCAAAACACCAGTCTTACGCCCTCATTACAAACATAGCTGTTTGTCCCGCCATGCCGGCATTGACGGCTAAAGCCGCCAGCCGGCATGGCGGGCCAAACTGCCATATTCTGAACATGGGGGGCAGCCCTCACCCACTGCCAGGCTCCCGCAGTCAGGCAGCCTGGCAGTGACTTGAAACACTATCTGTCAGGGTAGCGGCACTACCCTGCGGATAATGTTTCATTTTTCGCCAGCCTTTTCCTGGTGGGATATCCCGCCAGGGACAGGCTGGCGGAGGTGGTGCCCCGGGGCACCCCTGGGCACCCCTGGGGTCCCCTGTACTGCCATGCACATTGCATGGGCAGTGCAGGGGCCCCGGCGCAGAGCCCCGTGGCGCAGGTCACCGCACGATTTCGGGCAGTGATCTGTGTGACGGGTGCAACTGCACCTGCCAAACAGAGACATTGATGGTGGCTCCATGTGGAGCCACCGTCAATTACCCAGCCGGGCCTATCTGTGAGCCGGCGGACGGAAACAATGTTTCCGCTGGCTGGCCCACAGAAATGTTCATAATGTGGCCAGCGGGATTCCGGGGTCGCTGGCGGTCAGTGTTTTGACCGCCAACATGAACACGGCGGTTGTAACTGCTGTGTTCATAGTGACCACCTTAGTCTGGAAGAAGCAGTTAGAGGAGTTTAGAGACTTGGCAGAAGCTGACAACTGGTGGCTGTTTTACATTTGGCTGTTTCCAGCGGTGACAGCATCAGATGGTGGTCTGCTGAGGTGGCACATTTCATCCAGTGTCCTCTCATGGGCCACAGTGTAGCGAGTGGAGTGGAGAGGCTGCACATTGAGAGACTGGCGTTAAATCCACACAGTCGCTGCCAAAGTGCTACCACTGTTGCTACTGTTCTGGAGCTGTCTTTATCGATTCCTCCTACTGCTAAATAAGAGAAAAAGAGAAATGCTTCTCTTAAGGCCAGATTCAATCTATGGGGCCTCACTTTTCGCTTTCTTGCCTCACTTACTTGCTAAGAATGAACTTTACCCGGATTAAACGGATAGAAAGTGAAATCACAGTTGCTTGTGGTGCCCTTTTGGATAAACTCTGGTTTGTGAGCTCAGATAGTGATGATGAGAACATTTCAACGTAAGGGGGCTGGCTCCACAATTGCGCCTGTGCAAACCACTTCAACACAGAAGTTAAAGCATCGAGGTGGCTCTGCTAATCTTCAGGTCAGCCACAGTGCACTACAGGGGATGGAGTACGGAGTCAGAGAACTCCTGGAGGCGAAGCAATGCATGGCAAGAAGAGGCTCTGAGGGGAGTGAAATAAGAATGAGTGGTGAGAGTCAGAAAATAGGGGGTGATTTGGAATCCCCAGTAGCAACAGCAAGTGCGCAGTCAGCGCCACGTATTGTTGATGTTGTGACTGGAGGGAGAAGTGCCCCCAATGCAGGGGACAGCCTTCCTGCCTCTGCTCCATTTAAGCAGTACCCCTTGTTTTCAAAATTATCCATGGGCTCTACACAAACTGAGGAATCAGCTTCCTCAATGGATGGAGGGGATTGTTAATAGTAGCCCATCCATTGCACTTCCTGGGAAGATGTCCCTTGTGAGTATGACACCTCTGTCTGTCACCCAGAGCTTGGAGGTAATTGAGGCACTTGTTGAAAACATGCAGCCTTCCCCACAGTCTGGAGCTACCCCTAAGGATAGCTCAACTCTCAAAATGCCCGGGACGCACCTGAACAATCCACAAGAAAGATGTTTGAGTTCATCTTGGCAGATATTAAAGATTTGAAATCTACGCAGGCACAGGAAATTGCTGCTCTGCATTATGGTTTGGCTAAAATAGAGGAATCGATGGGCCAGGTTCCCAGCAAGCTAAAGTAAACAGTGAAGATAACATTTCTAATCTGGAGGATATGATGGAGACTATGCAATGGGAAGTTACCCAGCTGAGAAAAAGTGTATAACTTCTAGAGGATAAGTTACAGGGCCTAGAAAATTAAAATAGGTGCTCCAACCTTACGATCATTGGGGGTGCCAGAAGGGGTTGAAGGTAAAAAGATGCCTGACTGTATATACATTCAATTGAAAAAAAGCTATTCCAGAGCCAACAAATACTTTGGACTCATCGAGTGCCTGCTCAATGCCTTCCTAATTCTAAGTACCCACACACAATACTTGTGAGTTTCATGGACTTTCGACTTAAATATCATTTTTTACCTTGCCCTGTAGAGAAAAGAACAATGTCAACTGGTGTCCCAGTTCAAGGTTTCTTCTGCTATGTTAGCATTGGCAGGCACAGACGTAGAGAATTTATTAAAATGATCATTCTATTTAAGACTAGGGGGCGCAAGCATCAATTTTTCAGCAGTCCAAAAAAAGTACTGGTGTAGGGCTAGTTCCATCTTTTTATTGACACTGGAGAATTTCAGGCCTTACTGCAGAACATATCTGGTTAGACCTCCCTCTTAGGTCACTACCTTGGCCTGGATTGGGACTGAGATTTGTGATGTGATATAAGACTGGTAGAGTAAATAATATGCAGTCTGTCCACCTTGCAGCAGAAGGACACAAATTAAAGTGCTGCTGATGTGTATAGATAAGTGATCCGGGGGCATGTGGCGGGGTTCCCAGGGATTTATTGGGGGATGGAGTGAAATTGGGAATCTTCTTCAACCACTAATTACCCTAAAAACCTAAGGACCAGAACATGCAAAGAAAGCAAAGTCCAGACTTTGTTTAGCTCAGAGCGGTTACAAGCAATACACAACGCTATGGTGGCTGTGGAGCAAGTACACATGCTACAAAAAGTTGCCTCCCTTTTATACCCATGAACAAACAATGTTTCATGCAAATGGAAAACAGATGATGTGACTGTTAAGCTTCTGTGGTCAGACACTTGACACATCTGGATTATGATAGAACACATTCAACTGCTAAAGTGCATTAGGTCACGCTTGTGGGGTCAATGATTAATTGCACGACATCCTCTTTTTTGAGCAGGTCGCCATGAGTCATGGCTTGCCTGCTAAAATAACATTGTTTTCTAGAAGCTGGACTCACCTGACCATTGGAAAACATACCCTTGCTCAAGAAAGCAATAGATCGGTGTTTTCAGCATGACATAATGATATTTATAGGCAGAGAAAAGCAAAATGGAGGTACTAAGGTTCATTCACTGGGTAACTGAAAACACAAATATCCAAACAGTGTCAAGGCACCCAGGGCGAAAGGGGGCGGTGAGAAAAGGTTCGGGTCAAAATACTCTTCCCCAGTGGTTTGTGGGTTGATTTGGGGTTTGGGTGGGAATGGGTAGGCTGGGTGGGTCTAGGTGGGGTTTCTGCATCAGAAAAAATGGGAGAGCTCAACACAGCATTAATACAGAATGTGATTTTTGATAATGAACAATGGAGTCGGGCAAGCTGGGTATGCTTGGAATTATGGCATACATAGAACTGTACCAACGTTCAGGGGTGGAAAGTGGTCTGGTTCCATGTGGGCGCAAGCAGGTTTTGCACAACTTTATCTGCTATATGGGAGAATAGGCAGGAGTGTAGTTGGGTGCTCAGGGTGGAGCAATTTTGCTGCTATACTACACCTTGAGAAGCAATTTAGCAATTAGGGGTCTTCCAGATGTTATTGCACTGCACTTTAAGGAACAATATGTTAGCACAGCTCAATGTACCTAACGGCAGGCGTTTAATGCGGTGTTCGCAATATATTAATATTGTTTTCCAATGCCTTTATATACAGTTCTCATCCTGCATATTCAGCACCTTAGGGGATCTAAATTGGCAAATGAAATCACTGCGAGAATCAAGGGTGGCAGCTGTTCCTATATAAATCTATTCCCACCTCCAATTTTTTATCACTCAAGGGTTGGAAGGGTTTGGTGGTCGAGTTACAGTTAAGGAACGCTTTAGAACCCTGATAGTTATTAATCATGTCCCACACAATTCTTTAGAACCCTGATATTTATTAATCATGTCCCACACAATTTAACTAGCACTAGAGAGGCCTTTCCCGCAAGGCAGATCAGAAATGCACCATGATAATCCATAAGGTGGGCCTTCACATCATTACATTTAACGCTAATGGCTTAAACAACAAAGGCGAAGCCCAGGCAATTGAAGATTGGATAAAAGGCCATTCACCTGATTTGGTCCTCATCCAGTGGATGCATTTTGAACATAAAAAGGTACCAAAATATTAAATATTTGAGCGATGGGCCGGTCATTAATGTATATTGTCAGCGAATGCCGCTCTCTGCGGGGAGGCAATTTACATGAATAAGTTCTTCCCCTTGCAGGTTGCTTTTTCTCAAATTAGACTCTACATCTTCCACTCCCAGGGAGAATAAGCCAAAGGTGGCCATAGCTATTTCTGAATGTATGAAAATCTTGAATCTAACTGATTTGTGGTGTGAGAAGTATGTGACAAAATGCTAATATTTTTGCATTTCGGGTAAATATAACTTGACTGCTAGATTAGTTTACTTTCTGTCTTCCCGTGAGTTTGAATTAAGTTTGTATACCCATATTCTGTGTAGTTTCTCAGACCATTCCATGGTGGAAACGGAGATTCTTGGGATAAAAGTTGTGAGGCCAACTCCTAGGTGGTATTTTGATAAGGTTAACCTTTAAAACGAAGAATGGTATAAGGAAATAAATAGTAAGATAACTAGTTATTTTGCACTATAGGTGGACTCCGCTAGTGTAGCTTGTGTCTGCGATGCATTCAAGGCAACAATACGCGGTCAATCAACTTCACAGGGTATTCTGCACAGAGGGGCACTCAATGTTTCCTGGGCGGGTTTGAAGACCACTCTTTGACAAGCAAATCAGGAATATTCATGTAACAAGAATGCAATTAGTAAATCAACGCTTAATAGGCAGGAGTGAATATGCAACATTATTATTACAAGCAGTGCTATGTAGCTAATGCCGCTTATCTTTAAAAGGTATATGAGAAGCGCGAGTATGCTGGGAAAGTTTTGGCTTGGAAGACACGTGAGCGCCACATGCATAGTAAGGTAACTTCTCTATTTGATAATGAAACCAAAACTTGGCTCAAGGAGTCCAACCAGATCTACAAGAAATTTCTCAGACACTGTAAAGCACAACAGGTCGATGTAGAGCAAATTAAAAGATTTTATCTCAGCTTCCTCGGTCAAAGCTAGGTATTACCGAAGCCCAAGTTTTGTCATCCGCTGTTACGCTTCAGGAGATAGAGGTGGTGGTGAAGATGCAGCCAGTGGGAAAGCATGTGGTGGGGATAGATTACCTGCTGAGTTCCTTAAGCCAGCCTTAAATCCCAAGTTGGTAAGATTTGCTAATCTTATATTGGAGGAAGGAGAGGTCCTGGTTTCCTTCAGCACAGTGGTGGTGGTCAGCTTTCCGAAAAAAGATAAAAAACAAGAAGATTTTAATTCCTAAAGACCTATTAGTCCATAAATGAAGATTATAAAATTATTGCTAAAGTATTGGCCAGTCGGATGGGTAAAGTGTTGGGATTTGTTGTATCCAGACCAGTGTGGTTTTATTCCTGTGAGGCAGCTTTTTTCTAACACAATTTTTTTAATTGAAGATCTGGACTATTTTGCACAAAACTAGATTTCTGCCCATGTTTTTCTATTGGACGCCAAAAAGCCATTTGACCTTTTGTCCTGGTTCAGTCTTTTTGCCATGTGAATAGAGTTTGGGATTCCTGAGAGGCTGATTCATAGCATATCACATGTATATGTATGGACCACAGCTCAGATTGTTATTACCTCTCATAATATGAGGACCTTCACAATTTCTAGGTGCACACGGCAATGATGTCCTTTGTTGCCTATTCTTCTTGCACTGTTTATAGAACCTTTAGCCATAGCCAATGCGAATGGATAAAACTATTAAATCCCTGATAAGTGGTATGACCCCTTTTAAATTGTATGCAGATTATATAGCCTTATTCTTAAAATCAGATAAGGCAATTTTATATCAGGTTTTTAAAATATTCCCAGACTTTCAAGAGTTGGAAGAATATAAAATTAATAAACTGAAAACAGAAATGTTATTTGGTAATTGCGCGCTAGACACCTTACCAATAGAATTACACCCCCTATCGAAACACTGTTGTAAAAGATATTTAGGGATATATGTCTTAAAAAATGTGGATGACCTATTTGCACTGAACTATGTCCCCCTCATCCACAAGATTAAAGTACTTCTTGTTAGGTGGATTGATCTTCCAATTTCAATAATGGGCAAGGTAGCTTTTATTAGAATGTCAGTGTTGCTGCTATGTATTTTCTTATTTTTGGCGGCTCCTTGCGCCCTTCAGATGAAGTTTTCAAGGAGTTATAGGGTATGTTCTCTGCTTTTATATGGGCAAATAAGATGCCTAGATTGGCTATTGAGGTGGTTTATAGACCTGTGAAAAGAGTTGGTCTTGCTTTCCCCAACTTGAAGTTACACTATTTTGCACACTATTCATATAGATTCTTTGAAAAAAATGCAAGGTAGAATGAGCATGAATATTTTTTTTTATTAATCAGATTTTTCAGGAGTATAAGTTTGTAGACTTTCTCCGCCTGACAAGATCTCCAAAAAAAGTCAGATATAAGAGGTTAGAGTGGCTTCTCAAATGTAAATACTATTTGTGTGAGCATTACAATATTCCGGTCATTATTGGTACCACCCACTTGGCCAATACAATGCAAAAAAACAAAGAATTAGAACATCGATATGCACTTAGATCTGGATCGCTTAGGATTTTTCGCAGTCTATGGGAAACTTTGGGCTAGGGAATGTAAAATCCGAGATAATGGATTTTGACAATATTAATGCAATGCCAGGCCGAGACCGTGGACTTGTGCAAATATTGGTTTTGTTGTATTATCTCTTTTATTCATCATACATTAAATTATTTATAATATACAATGTTATGATGTTGCTAATTCCTTTGCTATATCAATGCTTTCCTTATGCTATATGAATCCTTTCAAATAAAAAAAAGGCACAATCAGGACAGTGCCTACCATTCATATCTTCAGGATGAAACTAAAACGCATCTATTTTTTAGTTAATTCCTAACTCCACCAACAGCTGCATTGTATTGCAACATTTATTTAGCACTTGCTACCCCCATAGGCAGTGTTAGGCAAATTGATTCCATCTGAGTTCTTTCTAGGGTTAGTTCTTTATTGCTACAAAGATAACCTACGAAAGTACAAATATAAGATTGGTTTTTGCAACAAGTTTTGAGTTGAGTTGTATGCTAAATAGAAGAAAGGTTCAAACGACACTATTTTACCACCTTGTACAGTAACAAATGGTTGCCTTCCACTAGAGCTTTAAAGGCATGTGAGTACAACGTAGTAGTACTTAATAACACATCTACATTAAAAAAACAGAACATAATGGAATAATGTACACAAAGTAACATAACAACACAAAACATAATAAGATATGGCACAACAAAACAGTCAAAAATTCAATATGAAATAACAATGGCAATACAACATACCACATCACATTGAAACAATTCAGCACAAAAGCACAACAGCTGCAATAAAACAACAGAACACATCATCATTACAACAAAATGCTTCACAACAAATATGCACAAGCATTCCTGTCATGCACTACCACCTCCAGAAATCTGTTTTGATAATATAGTGGTTAAAGGTGTTTGCACTGAGCACTGCCTTAATTACCACCAATGACATGAAATAGAGCCAGTCGAAAATGTTTTATCATCCAGTCCATGTTTTGTTACTCTTTGTGACTTATTCCTGATTCTTCAAACAGTAATTTCTGAGCTCCCAGATGCTCTATCCAGATTTGTTTTCTTATTGTTCAATGAGTAATGTTTGATTATTTTGTAAAGAACCTTATTACTGTTGGTGCAGGAGAGATGTCTAGGATTGTTAAATAAATATTTAAAGTATTGTTCCTTGTCAACAAAAAAAGGTTTTGTGTGAGAAAACACTCAAAATGACTTTATGTCTCGTTTCTCAGTAAAACCTATTTTTTTTAAAGAAATCTGCAAAATGACAGTTGGTATAACATTCTAAACATGACATACAAGTAAGCTTTCCTACCTAAAGTCCTAGACAAAAGCAGTAGTATAATCAAACAATTAATTATGTTATAAGAAATTCACCCAGCATCCCACCTCAGAGTTGGTGATTGAGAATCAAAATAAATCAGCAGTAATGTACATAATCTTCTTGTGTCACTCTTCTTCCAATACATGGTGATCACCAATTAATTCCTTGCTCCAACTATCTTGTCAAGAAATTACCCCAGGTCCCTCAAACGTCTCCATCTGATAGCTGATAACTAACTTTCTCACATTATGTTATGGTAAAAATGTTTTGCAGTGAAGTCTCATGTGTCAGAATGTCTTGTCCGTCATCCATAATCTCAGTATTCTCTGTTTTGCTCCAGGCAGCAGAGTGGCGAGCCACCTCTTGAGTCAGTGCATGATATTCGGGAATATGGATGTGTCATGTGACACTGTGGTTTGGCCAGTAAGGGACCCTCAGCCACTAGGTTCTCATTAAGGGTTTATCTTATACAAGACAAATACTGTCGTAGCACTTCACTGCATGGTTACCTGCATCTCCTACAAATTTCTAATGGGAAGAGGCCTCCCTTACTCAGTCGTGCCGGTGACCAATGTCCTCTGTGTATCATTGTATAGTATTCTAACTTCAATCAACTCTCCTGAAGGTAATTGTTTTGGGACAGTTATAAATTCTTCTGTCTTCCTCTGAGTAGTTTATCCCTACCGTGTGCGGGCACCAGTTTTGAGACATGGGAAATAATTCATCTGGTCTGTCATAACCATATACAGACCAGATAGAACTCCCTTATGTGATCCCCATGTACAGAAATATTTGAGTATGCTGAAAATGGTCAGTTGTGGGAGTTGTGGCCCATTTTTATGTCAAGCATTCAAGGCCTCTTGTATATACTTTAGTATATACTTCTCTTGTGGGCTTAAAGCCACCACCCTGCTTTCATTTGTTTGTTTCAGTGTCTTTTAAAAATCCTTGCTTGCTAGTGGTCAGTCCACCTCTTTGTCCCACCTTTTTCATTCTTCCCATGGAGCAGGGATGAAGTATTGCATCCTTATGCTTTGTCTGTTTACATGGTGTTTTGTGGGGAATATTTTCTTCTTTGATTTGTGCTGGTGTTACCTTTTGCAGTGGAGTTCACTTAGGGGCATATTTATACTCTGTTTGCGCTGAATTTGCGTCATTTTTTTCGATGCAAATTCGGCGCAAAACTAACGCCATATTTATACTTTGGCGTTAGACGCGTCTAGCGCCAAAGTATGAGGAAAGAGCGTCATTTTTTTGAGTGAACGCCTTCCTTGCGTTAATGAGATGCAAGGTAGGCGTTCCCGTCTAAAAAAATGACTGCGACGCAAATGCGTCGTATTTATACTCCCGGGCAAAAATCACGCCCGGGAGTGGGCGGGGCAAAAAACCCCGCATTTGCGCCGGATTTTAACGCCTGGGTCAGGGCAGGCGTTAAGGGACCTGTGGGCTCAAAATGAGCCCACAGCTGCCCTCCCATGCCCCCAGGGACCCCCCCTGCCACCCTTGCCCACCCCAGGAGGACACCCAAGGATGGAGGGACCCATCTCAGGGCCATTCAGGTAAGTTCAGGTAAGTATAATTTTTTATTTTTTTTTATATTATTTTTTGGCATAGGGAGGCCTGATTTGTGCCCCCCTACATGCCTCAATGCCCAATGACCATGCCCAGGGGACTTAAGTCCCCTGGGCATGGCCATTGGGCAAGGGGGCATGACTCCTGTCTTTACTAAGACAGGAGCCATGTAAATGGCGTCTGGGCGTTGTTAAAAATGGCGCAAATCGGGTGGAGGCGATTTTTTGGCATCAACCTGACTTGCACCATTTTAAGACGCCCTAACGCCATTTTCCCCAACGCCGGCGCTGCCTGGTGTACGTGGTTTTTTTCCACGCACACCAGGCAGCGCCGGTCTGCTAGCGCCGGCTAACGCCATTCAATAAATACGGCGCCCGCATGGTGCTTCAGAATGGCGTTAGCCGGCGCAAAACTTTTTGACGCTAAACTGCGTTAGCGCAGTTTAGCGTCAAAAAGTATAAATACGGGCCTAAATCTCCCAGTGCCTACAGGCTGAAGTATGCAGTATCCAGATCACTGCTACAGGCTTCCCCCATAAACAGGTGTAGGATGGTAGCCTCTTTCTAGCCTTGTTACCCCCACTTTTGTCCTGTTTGTGAGTATATGTCAGGGTGTTTTTACTGTCTCACTGGGATCCTGCTAGCCAGGGCCCAGTGCTCATAGTGAAAACTCTATGTTGTCAGTATGTTTGATATGTGTCACTGGGATCCTGCTAGCCAGGACCCCATTGCTCATAGGTTTGTGGCCTGTATGTGTTCCCTGTGTGGTGCCTAACTGTATCACTGAGGCTCTGCTAACCAGAACCTCAGTGTTTATGCTCTCTCTGCTTTTTTAAATTGTCACTGCAGGCTAGTGACTAATTTGACCAATTCTGATTGGCACACTGGAACACCCTTATAATTCCCTAGTATATGGTACCTAGGTACCCAGAGTATTGGGGTTCCAGGAGATCCCTATGGGCTGCAGCATTTCTATTGCCACCCATAGGGAGCTCAGACAATTCTTACACAGGACTGCCACTGCAGCCTGAGTGAAATAACGTCCACTTTATTTCACAGCCATTTTCACTGCACATAAGTAACTTATAAGTCACCTATATGTCTAACCCTCACTTGGTAAAGGTTAGGTGCCAAGTTACTTAGCGTGTGGGCACCCTCGCACTAGCCAAGGTGCTCCCACATTGTCCAGTGCAAATTCCCTGGACTTTGTGAGTGCGGGGACACCATTACACATGTGCAATACATATAGGTCACTACCTAAATGTAGCGTCACAATGGTAACTCCGAACCTGGCCATGTAACATGTCTAGGCTCATGGAATGGTCACCCAAATACCATTCTGGTATTGGGGGGACAATCCCATGCATCCCCGGGTCTCTAGCACAGAACCCGGGTACTGCCAAACTGCCTTTCCGGGGTCTCCACTGCAGCTGCTGCCAACCCCTCAGACAGGTTTCTGCCCCCCCACGGCCTGGGCAGCCCAGTCCCAGGAAGGCAGAACAAAGGATTTCCTCTGAGAGCGGGTGTTACACCCTCTCCCTTTGGAAATAGGTGTGAAGGGCTGGGGAGGAGTAGCCTCCCACAGCCTCTGGAAATGCTTTGATGGGCACAGATGGTGCCCATCTCTGCATAAGCCAGTCTACACTGGTTCAGGGATCCCCCAGCCCTGCTCTGGCACGAAACTGGACAAAGAAAGGGAAGTGACCACTCCCCTGACCAGCACCTGCCAGGGGAGGTGCCCAGAGCTCCTCCAGTGTGTCCCAGACCTCTGCCATCTTGGATTCAGAGGTGTTGGGGCACAAGGGCAGCTCTGAGTGGCCAGTGCCAGCAGGTAATGTCAGAGACCCCTCCTGATAGGTGCTTACCTCTCTTAGTAGCCAAGCCTCCTTTCTCAGTAGCCAAAGTTCCTTTTTGGGCTATTTAGGGTCTCTCCTCTTTGCTATTCCTCAGATAACGAATGCAAGAGCTCACCAGAGTTCCTCTGCACTTCCCTCTTTGACTTCTGCCAAGGATCGACCGCTGACTGCTCCAAGATGCCTGCAAAACTGCAACAAAGTAGCAAGATGACTACCAGCAACATAGTAGCGCCTCATCCTGCTGGCTTTCTCCACTGTTTCCTGGTGGTGCATGCTCTGAGGGCTGACTGCCTTCACCCTGCACTGGAAGCCAAGAAGAAATCTCCCGTGGGTCGATGGAATCTTCCCCCTGCCAATGCAGGCACCAAACTTCTGCATCACCGGTCCTCTGGGTCCACTCTCATCCTGACGAGCGTGGTTCCTGGAACACAGGAGCTGGGTTCTAGTGTCTCCCACAGTCCAATGGCCCTTCTGTCCAAATTTGGTGGAGGTAAGTCCTTGCCTCCCCACGCCAGACAGCAAACCTGTGTACTGCATGATTTGCAGCTGCTCTGGCTTCTGTGCACTTTTCCAGGACTTCCTTTGTGGACAGCCTAGCTTGGGTCCCCAGCGCTCCGTCCTGCATTGCCCAACTCGCTGAGTTGGACTCCGACATCGTGGGACCCTCCTTTGTGACTCTGAGTCAACCGCTGTCCTCAGATCTTCTAAGTGCCTGTTCCGGTACTTCTGCAGCTGCTGCCTGCTTCTGTGGGGGCTCTCTGAGTTGCTGAGCAACCCCTCTGTCTCCTCCTCCAAGGGGCGACATCCTGGTCCTTCCTGGTCTCCAGCAGCACCCACAATCCTCAACTGCGACTCTTGCAGCTAGCAAGGCTTAGTTGTGGTATTTCTGCGTGGAAACACTTCTGCAGCCTCCAGCACGCCGTGGGACATCTTCTCACAAAAGGGGAAGTTCCTGCACCATCCGTTGTTTCAGAATCTTCCGCTTCTTCCACCCAGAGGCAGCTCTTTTGCACCTTCATCCAGGGTTTAGTGGGCTCCTGCCCCCCCGGACACTTGCGTGACTCTTGGACTTGGTCCCCTTCTTTTACAGGTCCTCAGGTCCAGGAATCCGTCTTCAGTGCTTTGGTAGCAGTTGTGGTTCTTGCAGAATCCCCTATCACAACTATACTGTCTTTCTGGGGTAGTAGGGTATATTTACTCCTACTTTTCAGGGTCTTGGGGTGGGGTATTTTGGACACCCTTACTGTTTTCTCACAGTCCCAGTGACCCTCTACAACCTTCCATAGGCCTGGGGTCCATTTGTGATTCGCATTCCACTTTTGGAGTATATGGTTTGTGTTACCCCTAGGCCTATGTCTACCTATTGCATCCTATTGTGATTCTACATTGTTTGCACTACTTTTCTTACTGTTACTTACCTTTGTTTGGGTTTGTGTACATATAATTTGTGTATATTCCTTACCTCCTAAGTGAGGGTATCCTCTGAGATACTTTTGGCATATTGTCACTAAAATAAAGTAACTTTATTTTTGGTAACTCTGAATATGGTGTTTTCTTATGATATTGTGCTATATGATGTAAGTGGTATAGTAGGAGCTTTGCATGTCTCCTAGTTCAGCCTAAGCTGCTTTGCCATAGCTACCTCTAACAGCCTAAGCTGCTAGAAACACCTCTGTTCTACTAATAAGGGATAACTGGACCTGGCACAAGGTGTAAGTACCACAGGGTACCCACTATAAGCCAGGCCAACCTCCTACAACAGGCTTGTAAAGATTGTTCTTTTCTCCTAACATTTACCTAAGGTCACCCAGCATGTGCTACCAAGCCTTTATTGTTTTACTGTGCTTAAAAAGCAAATGGCAGGAAGGAATCGTATTACTGTGCCATCAGCCTTTGATGCTGTCTCGTTCCCAGTATTGACTCCCAAACACCCCCCCACCCCCATCTGTGTGCAGTTTACTTCCACCCACTATTTGTTGCATGAAAACTCTTACTGGTTTTTCTTTTCTGATTCTCAGCCTTCTTCCCTCCTCTCCTCCCTCTGTCTTGGGTCCAGCTTCTATTTTAGGTGTTAGAGCTCAGAGGAATGGAGCTAGCCTCAAAGGGTCCAAGGAGTGCCTCCCCTAGCCCAACCCCAGCTCTGACAACTCGCCCCACCTGGATCCTTTCATTTTTGGAGTAGCTCCCCATTTTGTCCTGCTCTGGGAACAGGGAACTGCCAGGGCTGCTTGTTTGCTTCACCCTTCTGGATTTTTTAAAACATTTTTTTTTTTTTTGCTGTGACAGGAACTTAAGGGCGCCCGGGATATTTTCTATTTTTCCTGATCATTCTGGGGTTTTGTTGCAACTTTAATTGGAACAAAAATAGTAGAAACTGCAAGAAAGTAACAGGAGGTGGTGATCGCCCACGCTTCTTTCACTGGAAATGTTCATAAATTACTCAATTTTTCCTTCTGTTTTGGGACATCTTAAAGGGAAAAACAAGCATCTGCAATGTAATGGGCTGCACATTTGCTTGAGTTATAGCTATTAGCATTGTAATTTCTAACTGGACTTTTCTTGCGACTTAAATTGAAAATGAAAAGTAAAACAGTTGACATAAGCGAGCCGATTCAAAGCACTATGGCCGTCATGAGCGTGATTGCAAAGGAGAGACACAAAAAGAAAAGGAAGTTCACTAGCAGTCAAACGTATCAGCAATCGTGCAATTATCCATGTAACAGGGGCAGTCTGCAAGATGGTAACAAAACCAACCCCAGGAGGGACAAACATAAAGTATTTACCAATAATAACAAAGGATTTTAGAAAGGCAAGCCCACGAATGAATGAAAGTGATGGGATTACGGTGGGTGTGGTTAAAAGCCCCCAATTCTTACAACAGGTCAAAGTGCTTGCGCATCGACCTAAAAATGAGTTAAAACATTATCCTTGTGTGAGAGGAAGTAGTATGAGGCGTTTGTCTGCCTTCCTGGAATTGTCAGAGAATTTTTTGCTTTGGTTGTTTGTTTTTTTAAAGTTTTTGCAGATTCTTTTTTCATGGGTGGGTTTTGTGCTTGTTTCCACCCCTGTGTTGTCGGTTCTGAAGTTGTTGTTGCTGTTAGATGTTTGTGCACCAGCACCTCTAAAAATAGCCCCCTCCATCATTTTATTGCTCTGTGTATCCCCCTCAACCTCCGGAGGTGTTCTCCACTCCAACAGCTAGTGCTAAATAAACACCCCTCGCCAACAGTTTCCCTTCAGCAGCGCAATGTACGTATGTTATTTATGTGTGTAGTTACTAAAATCAGTGACACATCTTTTAAAAGAAGGAGTCCATATATTTTCCTGAAATAAACTTAGATTATGAAACTGTGCACATTAAAAATGCACCCTTTTTATTCACCTAGCAGACATGACCAGAACGTGTGAGGTGTTGTGTGTGAGGTGTTGTTTTAGGACACAGTGGCATGTTTTAGTTAATACGGGTGTCTGTGGCTGTTGAAATATCTTTTGTGGTGTTCCTTGAGTTTGGTGGGCTCAGTAGTTTAAGTGGGCGGGATCTGAGGGGCATCACTGCAAATACTTTTTGAAATCAAGAAAAACTGTTATGTTAAAAGAGAACCGTCCCGGACGGTTAATTCTGACAATTGGAAATAGATCTAAATATCCGAGTCAAGCGCAAGGGGAGAAATATGTGCTAACAGTATAGACACTTATCAGCTCTATGGTGTTCAAACTGGCCCTGTCTTCATGCCCTTAACATTAACGCCACAAACATGGATTGTTATTCAAACAATGAATGCTAAAAAGTGTGCAATGTGTGTCAATGATTTAGTTCCTCTTATTTCACGTTTTATTTAATGTTGCATTCCCCAAGAGAGTTGGCTGTTTCATCATGCTGTATTTCTGTGCATTGTATTACTCTTGCACAGTGCATACTTTGACTTGTGCCAGGTCTTTGTGAGGGACTTTGATTGAGAGCAGTGGTGCTGAGGCTGAAGGCAAACCAAAGTGCCTGACAGTGGGTTGCAAACAGAACAACTGTTGTGTATTCCAGTTGCAAATGAAATTCAGTGTACATTTGTGTAAAGGGGTGCATAAAGGTACAAATATTTAGAAGGCAAAAGCAAAATGAAATAAAGTGCTTAAATTTGAAGGAGTGCAGAGTATGTTTGGGGTGGTAAAATAAGGGAGATGCGAGGAAGTGCATTGAGGGGAGAGTGAGAAGGGGGTGCTGAAAAGGAAAGAGAGGAGGTTGAAAATGTGCAAATGGGTGAGATGTGAAGAGAAAAAGGGCATACATATCTAATGTAAAGTACACATAACTGAAGTCCATACCTCTTCCACAGTCTTCAATAATATTCACTTCACATTCTCACAATTTCAGAATTGAAATATTTCCAATGTTAATTATTTATAACTAATAATTGTTGTTACTCATTTACCTTAAACAACTAGCAAACATTGACAAAGCCAATAGTACTGACAGGTTTTAGGTGTATATCAGTTGTTGTGTTATATTTCAGGAAGCAATAAAAAGAGAGAACAAAATACAAGCTGGGTGGCACACTATGGGAATCACAGAAATTTATTTTACATGTTTCCATTTAGAGAGCCCCTACTGTTTCATCTCACTTAAAGATCTGTCTACACATATTTCTGTATGACTGATTGCAGCCAGCAGCTGTGGGTGCATCCTGATGCCTGGTTAGAACATGTTTTTTCAAAATTTGATGCTGCATGCAGTGCAATACACTGTGCAAGCACACACGTTAAAGGGCCTGGAATAGTCACGCTGTACAATTTGCATAATAAAGTAACTGTTGGACATAATAATGCAGTAAGATATATAACAGTTTGTAAGACTATAAGTTCCCACTACTTTATAAACCTTGCTTTCTCACTAAATTCATTTGCTTTCGAATGCACCATTTGTCAATCTTTTTTCATTTTTTTCTTAGGAGGATGGCATACTTTGGACCTCATGTTTGTCCTTTAAGTTTGCTCGCTTCACTTGCTACATAAAATTCATACCCAACTTTTACACCCAACCACCTTCAAATGTCACCAGCCGGCGCTGCTTCTTCCTAGGGTGCCTGCTGCCGGAAAGAAATGCAAATGTGTGCAACAAGTTAATCTGCATTTTTAAGGGGTACTTGAAAGCCAGTATTGATGGAATCCCTTGAACCTTCCTGATGACACCAACAAATTATTTCTGAGTGGTACTGCAAGGGAGTTACCAGCTGACCTGAGATGTGCGTTATTTTAATGAAGTTCTCAAAATTGCACTACATACAGTCTGTGCATTACAAAAATCTATATTTTGGAAACCCTATCTTAAAAGTGCTTGCACATTCTGTAGCAGACTATTTAATATGCTGTGTAATGCAAGTTTAAATTAATAACTTAGAAATTCACAGTGCTTTCTGTCACAGGCTGGAACCTCCAAGAAAAAATACATAAGTCGCTATTTTCCAGTGCTGAAACAGGATTCAATTTTGTGGCTGTCAGGTTACACACACAGATCTCTGCTGTGGGGGTGCGGGGTGCATGTAGGGTATGGGGGCAGTGTCCTCACAGGGTGTGGAGGTGAGCTTGCAGGACTCTGAGGAATGGGGTGGGTGACCCATGTCTCGGGAGGGTAGGATGGAGATGGAGCCCGCAGCCTAGGATGGTGGGGGCATACCGGCAAGTCTGGGGAGTCTGCCACAGTCTCCCTCCAGAACCGGATGGGATTCCCAAGGACATTGGAGTGTATAGGAGTGGAGGGGGGTGTTGCAGGGCAGGGTGGATTGGGCCTGGACAGTCTGTAGGGCATAGTGGGTGGTGCTTCCTTTCGGGTGGTGAGGTGTGGGATCATTGGCGCAGAGGGGTGTGTACCTGGCAGTGGGCTCCTGTTGAACAGGGGTACTGCAGTTGAGGGCCGGGATTTTGGCCGCACAGTTAGGATACACTTTAATGACTAATTATGACATCCCTGCCCTCTCTGCTGACTGTACATTGCAGGCTCTGAATCCCTCCCCCCACACCTCCAGATTACTGCATGTTACAGGCAGTGCACCCATCCCTCCAGGTTACTGCACTGTCTGCATGTTAGAGGCTGTGCAGCCCCCACCACCCTCTCCCTCCAGATTACTGCACTGTCTGCATTGTACAGGCTCTGCAGTCCCCATCCTTCCAAGTTACTGCACTGTCTGCAAGTTACAGGTTCTGAACCACTCCCCATCCCTCCAGGTTACTGTACTCTCTGCATGTTACAGGCTTTGCAGCCCCACATCCTTCCATATTACTGCACTATCTACATGTTATGGCTTTCAGCCCTCCATCCCTCCAGGTTACTGCACTGTCTGCACATTACAGGCTCCGCACCCCTCTCCTTTGAAGACTACTTACAGGCCTGTTGTGCCCCTGATAAACACATGCCCCTTGCATTCTGTGCCTACCTGGTGCTCATTAACTGAGGTGCTGAGAGATGGCCTCAATCCTTGTGCCCTTTGACACTGGGTGTCACTGTACCACTCTACATCAATGCACTCCACCCCACACGTCTCTACTGCACACTACACTAAACCACTCTAAGCACTCTAATCTGCTCTGCATCACTGCACTCTATGACATTTCACTCTACTCTGAAACAATCTACTCTACAGCACTCTATTCCTCTCTGCCATTTTACTCCATGCCTATGCACTCAAAACTAATACTCTATGCCAAGCTACTCTGCACCTCTGCACTCTACCCCACTCTACACCATTGCTCACTACAACTCACTCTCTACCCTCTATGCAACTCTACAGCACTCTTTGCCAAAGCACTATACACCACTATACTCTACACCACTTAATTCTTCACCACTACTATACGCCAAACCACTTTACGCCACTGTAATTTACTTTTCACCACTGCATTTTGACTCTGCACTCTGTGCCACTTCACTCTATGCTTCTCCACTCTGCACCACTCTACTACTCCAGTGCACTCTACCCCACTCTTCTATGCCACTTCATCACTCTGTGCAACTGCACTCTGACACTCGACTCTGCAGAACTACACTCTATGCTACTCTACTCTATGCAAATTCACTCTACACCACTTTTCTCAAAATCAATGCACTCTACGCCACTGTTCTTTACACCACTTCACTCTAGTCCACTCTACTCTACTCTGACACTCCACTCCACGATACTCCACTCTGACACTTTATTCCATTCAACCACACTACTCCACTCTACGACGCTCTATGCAACTCACTCTATGCTACTCAATGCCACTATACTCCTCTCTATTCTACATCACAGTACTCCACTCCACTCCACTCTGACACTCCACAACAATCTACTCCGCTCTATTGCACTTTACTTTACAACACTCTATGCAACACCCTCTACACCACTCCACTGTGCTCCTCACCACTCCATGAAACTCTGCAACTCCACTCTGCTCCACTCTACACCCCTCCACTCTACTCCCTTCAACACTCAAGAACACTCCACTATGTGCCACTCCATGGCACTCCACGCCGCTCCACTCTATGTCACTCCATGACTCTCTATGCCACTCCATAACTCTCCATTTTACGACACTCTCCTTTACCCCACTAACTTTTAGCCATGCTGAACAGCAGTTGCGCTGGGGTACAACATGGGTAAAACATGTTCTCAGAGCCAATAGCTCTTGCATAGGCGAGACCTATTGGCTTTGACAATGCTTATTTTAAGGCACTAAGGCCCTCATTACAACCCTGGCAGTCGGTGTTAAGCGGCGGTAATAACGCCAACAGGCTGGCGGTAAAGAAAAATGGGATCATGACTATGGCAGAAATCGCCAACACAGACAGCCACTTTAACACTGTGACCGCCACAGCGGTAGCAACAAACACTGTGGCGGTAACCGCCAACAGACAGGCGGAAGTCAATGTACCGCCCACCCCATCACAACCCCCCCATCCGCCAGCTTTTCAGGGGTGGTACCAACACCATCAAAAGCACGGCGGAAACAGGACTTGGAAGGAAAAGCACTCACTTCTCGACACTCAACGAAGAACCAGGACACCATGGAGCCCAAGCTGCAGGTCCTGCCCATGCTGGTCTACCTCCTCATCTACCAGGAGCGACGACCACGGTGAGTACTGTACCTAGCACATAGGGGACGGTTCTAGGAAAAAGAGAGTGACACACACACAACACACACCACCCCCACCCCCACCCTCACCCACAACACCATACACACAAACACATGCAACAACGTTATATTTACACCCCGTAACCCTCTGAAAGAACGCAAGGACAAAAGGAATAGAGTCAAATCAGTGATATATTGGAAATAGTCAGATATACGTAATAATTTGAAAAACAGTATTTACAAAAGTATACAATATGTACATAAGGCGGTACATTTTCCACTCAAAATGTCCGTGGGCCACTGGGCCAAAATTCATAGGCCAAGCCAACACTTGACTCCTGCCTCAATATGGAGAGAACACTGCAGGGGCTTCAGGTCAAAAACACACAGGCACCTCAGGGGGATGGGGAAGGTGGGGCACCTCAGCCGGAAGATGGAATAACGCCACTGCTCCTCGAGGGGGCTTCATGCCCACAGTGATGTCCTGGGGAGTGCAAAGCCACAGTGCCTCAAGTGGGTGGTTTGCCCAAAACTTGGTCCTGGGAGTGCAAAGCCACAGACTCTCAAGTCTTTCAAGTGGGTAGTTTGCCCACTGGTTGGTCCTGGGGAGGTCAAAGCCACAGTTTCTCAAGTGGGTGGTTTGCCCTCTGCTTGGGTCCTGGGGAGGTCAAAGCCACAGTCTCTCAAGTGGGTGGTTTGCCCACTGCTTGGGTCCTGGGTAGTGCAAAGCCACAGTCTCTCAAGTGGGTGGTTTGCCCACTGCTTGGCTCCTGGGGAGTGCAAAGCCACAGTCTCTCTAGTGGGTGGTTTGCCCACTGCTTGGGTCCTGGGGAGTGCAAAGCCACAGTCTCTCAAGTGGATGCATATCTCCACTGGTTCTGGAGGGGGATTTGTGCCCAGTGTGCTTCATCCTGCCAAGGATAGAGTGAATGGATGCCTTCTTCTACTGGTTCCGGAGAGGGATTTGTGTCCAGTGTGCTTCATCCTGCCAAGGATAGTGAGTGGATACCTTCTTCCTCTGTTTCTGGAGGGGACTTTGTGCCCAGGGTGCTTCATCCTGCCAAGGTCCGAGTGAGTGGATGCCTTCTTCCACTGGTTCTGGAGGGGGCTTTGTGCCCAGTGTCATTCATCCTGCCAAGGATAGAGTGAGTGGATGCCTTCTTCCACTGGTTCTGGAGGGGGCTTTGTTCCCAGTGTGCTTCATCCTGCCAAGGTTCGGGTGAGTGGATGCATATCTCCTCTGGTTCTGGAGGGGGCTTTGTGCCGAGTGTGCTTCATCCTGCTAAGGATAGGGTGAATGGATGCATATCTCCACTGGCTCTGGAGGGGGCTTTGTGGCCATTGATGCAACACTTGGGGTGTGTCAGTTCACAGCCCCTCACCTGGGTGTCAGGGGCATGAAATTTGCAGGGACCCAGGTTGCATGATAGTCCATGGAGGCAGGGCTAGACTCCATCTATTGGCAGCTACGGCTGCAAACTGGTGGTGGTACCGGTGCTGGTGGGGGTGCTGCCAGTGGTGGAGGGAGACTCCAGTCCTTCTCCTGCAGCCTTGGACGGCCGCCCACTGTGGCTGCTGTTTCTGGTAGTGGTGCTACTGTCGGCGGTGCACGTGGCGGTGCTTGCAGCGGTGCATGTGGCAGTGCTGGCTGTGGTGCAGGTGCCGGTGCTGCCAGTGGTGGAGGGAGGCTCCAGCCCTTCTCCTGCAGCCTCGGACAGCTGCCCACTGGGGTGCTGCTGCTGACAGTAGTGGTGTTTGCGGCGGTGCAGGTGGTGGTGCTAGCAGCGGGGCTGCGGGTGGTGCTTGCCGCGGTGCAGGGGGCAGTGCTGGTGGTTGTGCTGGTAGCCACCAGGCCTTCACCTGCAGCCTCGGATGGCTGAGGTGCCTTGCCTGGCGTTTTGTGCCCCTTCCTCACCTTGGCACATGGTGGTGTGACCTTGGGTCTGGCAGCTGGTGTCTTTGAGGTGGCCTTGCTGGGTGGTTGTGGCTCCTTTCCCTTGCTGAATGCTGTTCTCCTCTTCACCTTGCCAGGTGGCAGAATGGTTTTGGCCTTGACAGGGGTTGGTGGCACACTGGCTTGGCTGACGGGTGCCCCCTTAGAGCCTCTGATAGCTGCAGGAACCACAGTGGACGTTGACTTGGTGGCTGAGGTGCTGGGCTGGGTTCTGGCCACCCTGGCCCGAGGGGAAGGACGGGGGGTAGGGAACAGGTCAATCTTTGCCAGGAAAAGCTTCTTAGGGTGGGAAGAGGGAGAGGGTTTGGGAGTGGAGGAAGAGGGACTTGTTGTAGGAGGTGTCTGTCTGCTGAATTTGGGTGCAGGCGCATGGGCTGGATGCTGTTGTGAGGTGGATGGCTGTTGGGTGGGTGGGTGCTTCCGTTTGTGTACTTTGGGAAGAGGGTTCACAGACACACTGGGAGTGGACACAGGGGACGTGTGCATGGATGTGTGGGTGATGACTGCCAGTGAGGGGTGTGTAGTGATGGGCGTGCTGGAGGTAGTGGATGAGGATGTAGTGCATGCAGGTGTAAGTGGAGATGCTACTGGCAGGGAGGTGGACGAGGAGGAGGAGGGGGACACAGTGGAGGCAGTGGATGTTGGTGTGTCTGCATGGGGATGGTGCTTGTTTGAGTGCCTGTGAGATGAAGTGTGGTGCTTGTGTTTGCCTGAGCCACTTTTGTGTGTTGATTTGGGTGAATGCTGGTCTGAAGGTGTACTTGGGATAGGCTGGGGTTGAGGGGAGTGGGTCTGGACAGAGGAAGTTGGAGGGAGGAGGCTAGAGACAGGGACAAGGGCTGCCATCAGTGCTGAGGCCAGAGCCAGAAATACTCTTTGTTGGGCCACCACGCCAGAGTGAATGCCCTCCAGGTATGCATTTGTTTGTTGCAAATGCCTCTCAACACCCTGGAGAGCTTTCAGAATGGTTGACTGCCCAACAGTGAGGGTTCTCAGGAGGTCAATAGCCTCCTCACTGAGGGCAACAGGGCTGACTGGGGCAGGGCCTGAGGTGCCTGGGGCGAAGGAGATGCCCACCCTCCTGGGTGAGCGGGCATGGTAAACACGCTATGGGGCTGCTGGGAGGGCAGTGCTGGTAGGGGAGGGGTGGTGGCTGTACCTGTTGTTGGGGTGGACACAGAGGTGTCCACCACCGCCAGGGAGCTTCCATCGTCGGAGGAGTTGCTGTCTGTGTTGTCACCTCCTGTCCCCATCGTGGTGCTCCCCTAGCCCTCCATCCCACTGGTGCCCTCACCGTCAGTGGATTCGGCCTCCAGGCCCATGTGGGATGCAGCTCCCTCCATCGCGGGTGCCTCTGCTCTTCTGCCAGATGATGCTAATGCACACAAGGACAGGGTGACAAAACAAAACAGGGGGAGAGACAGAGGATACACTTGGTCAATGCCAGCAACACCACTACCGTTGGCATACACAACACACAGGGAGCAGCCCTATGTTCTAGGCCATGCACTATCAGTTACTAAGATAGTCACCAGCCCATGGGGTACAATGCCTAACACCATTAGCTGCACACCTGAAATTCACAGGACCCTGCCCAGTAGTAGATGCCCACTAACACTATTGGGCTAGGAGTGCTTCAGAGCCTGCCCAACAAGGGACCTACCCTGCCATGTTCGCCTTGGCCTAGGGTCACCCACAGCTCACATCCCCCACCCAGGGAAACCTTAATACGCGCACAGTAAGGAATCTGAATCTGTTCTCACCCCCTTGCAGCTGTGGTGACGCCTTCAAGCTCCCATCCAACTCTGGATAGGCCACCGCCAGGATGCAGAACATCAGGGGAGTCAGGGTACGACGGGCAACCCTTCCTCGTTGGGAGGTCAGCTCCAGCTGGGCCCCGCCGTCTTCCTTGCCCAACGGCGCAGGTCCTCCCACCGTTTGCGGCAGTGGGTGTTCTGCCTGTCAAAGACCCCCAGGGTCTACACCTCCTTGGCGATGGCACACCAAATTCCCATTTTCTGATGGGGCTGACCTGCATAGAAAAGACAGCAGAAAAGGGAATCAGATAACCGTCCGGACCGTCACACTCATGGCCCACCAGATCCCTCCCATCCCCTGACGCACATACATTGACCACCATACATGCAGTACTCTGACCAGGATGCCTCAGCCCCCCCTACATGTGGCTTACAGACCAATCCATACATTCATGCCCCACGCATCATGCTCACAGTGTACTCACCTGTTTGTCTGGAGGACCGTAGAGTAACATGTACTGGGGTAGGACCCCATCCACGAGTTTCTCCAACTCCTCCGAAGTGAAGGCAGAGGCCCTTTCCCCAGACACATGAGCCGTTGTCACTTCCAGACACAGGTCACAGCAGCACTTGCAGTGTAGGTCCTCTCCTGTTGAAGGTCAGGTAGCAAGTGAGTGAATAGGTAGAAAATGGCGGTCACGTCCGTCCACGGCGATGCGTACCGTCATAGCTGGCGTACATCTCCATTGGCTCCTGGAACCCATAGGGCCCAATGATAACCCATGCGAAGTTGTGCAGCGGTCATCGACCGCCTGCCGCAACGGCGCACAACGCCAGCGGAAGTACCTCATTTCCACCTGTCCCTCCTCAGAGGTCAGGCAGCCGCCATTTCAGGGGGGGGGGCATGGCATGGCACCTAACTGCGTCACAGCAGACACTGGCACAGCAACTGACTCTCGGATTCACATACTGGTTCTGTAAAGGAAAAGATGCATCATTATTTCAATTGATGTGTGAATATGACCCTCTGCTCACCGTTTTCCTCCATAGGCTTCGACCGCTGAGGATGAATATGAGATGGCGACAACCTCTGTTGTACAGACCCCTGGTGGACCTTGCGACAATGGAGGACAGACATATTATCATAACATACAGACTTGATCGGGCCACAATCCAAGAACTGTGTGCCCAATTCGACCTATCTGCCAGCCCACAGGTATCCCCCTTCTAGTGCAGGTCCTGTCAGTGCTCCATTTCCCGGCAAGTGATTCCTTCTAAACAACAGTGGCCATGGCATCAGGGATTTCTCAGCCAATGTTCTCCATCGTGTTGACCTCCTGCTGAAAAACATGCGCAGCTACATCGTATTCCCCCAGGTGGAGGATTTGGCCACAGTGAAAGCTGACTTTTATGCCCTGGGACATATCCCCAAAATCATTGGTGCCATTGATGGTACACATGTGGCATTTGTCCCCCCCTGGAGAAACTAACAAGTGTTCAGGAATCGAAAAAGCTATCACTCTATGAATGTACAGATGGTGTGTTCGGTGGACCAGTAAATCTCCCATGTGATTGCGAAGTATCCTGGTTCTGTGCATGACGCATTTATCTTGAGGAACAGCAGCATTCCATGTGTGATGGGCCAACTCCAGAGGCACCGGGTGTGACTAATAGTTGAGCCCAAGGTCCCCACCCAGTATTAGTTGGTGTCTGGGTATGGGGTTGTCCCTAAGTGTTAGTGTGTGTCTAACAGGTACCCCTCGATATTTGCAGGTGACTCTGGTTACCCCAACCTCTCATGGCTGCTGACCCCAGTGAGGAATGCCAGGACAAGGGCAGAGGAACGTTACAATGAGGCACATGGGCGAACAAGGAGGATAATTGAAAGAAGCTATGGCCTCCTGAAGGCCAGCCTCCGGTGCCTCCATCTAACAGGTGGATCCCTGTACTACTCACCCAAGAAGGTGTGCCAGATCATCGCTGCATGTCGCATGCTGCACAACCTGGCCTTGAGACGCCAGGTGCCTTTTGTGCAAGAGGATGAGCCTGGAGATGGTCAGCGGTGGAGCCTCTGGACAGTGAGGAAGAGGGGGCAGAAGAAGATGTGGACAACAGAAGTAATAAAATACAGCAGTACTTCCAGTGACACACAGGTAAGACACTGTAACTTCACTTTACATTTCAGTTTTCTGTTGGGCATTGTACATGGCAGCATGATTTCCCTATGTCTATGGCCACTTACTGTACCCTTTAGCATCTCTGTTTTCAGATCTCTGTGGCCCACTAAAGGTCATTCGAATGCAAATTTAACTGTACATATGACTTGCAATGCTTTGATAATGTTGTACTAATACATACTTGAATCATTTGACATACTCCAGATTTGTACTTTTTCCAAGGGTGTTTATTTAAGTGATCATAAGTAGAGGGGATGTGCATTGGGCTGGGGTGTTGATGGAGGAATGTCCAGTTAGAGTCCAGTCTTTCAGTATCACAGGTGCATTGTCCAAGGGGGCATAGGAAGGGGGGCAATGGCAGTTCAAGGTGGACAGGGTGACAGAGTTGGACAGAAGGGTGACAATCAGTGCGTTCCCTGGGCCTGTCCTCCCTCTGTCGCACAGAGGTCCTCCCATCTTCCCTGTTGTCCTGTGCCTTTGTCTACTGAACAGTGTGCCCACTGCCACTGACCACAGGTCCCTGATCAGTCTGGGTTTGTGGGGTTGCCTGGGGTCTCTGTAGTGGTGGACACAATGCTGATTGACGTGTCCTGTGGACAGTGGCATGGGCCCGCTGGGTAGGTGCTGTGCTGGTGTTTCCTGAGGGGGGAGGCTCTGTAGTGGGTTGGGACTGTGGCAGGGTAATCGACTGTCCACAGTTCCTTGATGGGCCAGGTTGGTCATCGTGATCCAGGCGTGCAGAGCTGCTGTTGTCACTGTGGGCCTCTTCTGGGGGGGACTAGATGTTGCTGGCAACTCCTCTCCGGTGACGTTGGGTAGGGATCCTGTGGGGATGCAAATGCAATGTTATTGTATCTGCGTGTGCCATCTTGTGTATGGGTGTGTTGCCCTCTATGGTTGTGCTTTTCCTGTCAGCTTTGCCTTGTGTGCATGGTGATTTTGTGGGCTAGGTGATTCTCTCTACTGGGCATGCTGTGGTGATGGGTGTCCATGCAGGTCTGTGATGGGGTCCATGGATTGTTGTGGCATGCAGGGTTTGGTATTGGGATGGGTGAGTTGTGATAGTGGGGTATGTGTGAGGTGGTGGAGTGATAGGAGTGAGGGTGGGGGTATGAGATGGCATGCAGGAAGGGGGGTGATAGTAGTAAAGATTTGAGTTACCAAAGTCCAGTCGTCCTGCTACTCCTGCGAGGCCCTCAGGATGCATGATAGCCAAGACTTGCTCCTCCCATGTTGTTAGTTGTGGGGGAGGAGGTGGGGGTCCTCCGCCGGTCCTCTGTACTGCTACCTGGTGTCTTGCAACCATGGAACGTACCTTCCCCTGTAGGTCGTTCCACCTCTTCCTGATGTCATCCGTGGTTCTGGGGTGCTGCCCCACGGCGTTGACCCTGTCCACGATTCTCCACCAGAGCTCCATCTTCCTTGCAATGGACATCTGCTGCACCTGTGATCCGAATAGCTGTGGCTCTACCTGGATGATTTCCCCCGCCATGACCCTTAGCTCCTCCTCTGAAAACCTGGGGTGTCTTTGGGGTGCCATGGATGTGGTGTGAGTGGTTTGTGTGAGGGTGCGTGGGGTGATGTGGTGGGGTCTGTGGTGTGAGGTGCGTGGATGGTGTATGGGTGATGGTGTTTTCTGGCTCTGATTGAGTGGGTGCTCTTCGCTTGTCTCTCTCTGTTAGCTATCTTTTTTTTCGTTGTAAGAGGTTGTGGGTAATGTGGGTGTGTATTTTATATTGGATTGGGTGTGTGGGTGTGATGTGTGTATGTGTGTCAGGTGTGTGTAGTTTGAATTGTCCAATGTGGTGTACTTTTGTAAGTGTGTGTGTATTTTGAGCGCAGCGGTGTGTACCGCCAATGGTTTACCGTGGTTGAAAGACTGCCGCAGTGATTCGTGGGTCCTGATACTGTGGGTGTAGTCCTGTTGATGTAACAGTTTTGGCACCGCCAATTTATCACTGACCTTTGGTGTGGCGGATTTGTGTGGGTGTCTGTATAGTGTCGGATTTTTCAGTGTTGGTATAATACCCATAGCAGAATACCGTTGCGGCCACGGTAGTAGGTGGCATTTACCCCAGGGCTGTAATGAGGGCCTAAGTGATTTGTTTACATTTCTAGAACTGGATGGGTTGGAGTCTTATCACTTGCTGGGCTTCTGCAAAAGTTTTAATCCTGCCCTCCGTATCAGTTGATCAAAGGATCTCATGCAATTATTTGTGAAATCCACCCAAATTATTTGAATCGCCTCTCTGAGTAGTAGTAGTAGAAATGCTTTATCCGGTTGTTATCGACAACCATAAAAGCACATATAATCAATTTCAAAATTAACATAAATAAATTAGTAATTAAGATCCGTGGATGGCATCCATCAATAAATAATGATTCAAAACGTAATCGCTTATAGAATTATGCAAAACAAATAAAAAGCTTTGGGCCGTAACAAAATTTGTGATTGAAGCATGTGCAGAGTTCCGAAAAACACTTTCTAGCTTTCAATACTGAGCATATATAAACTGCAATGCCATTGCAAATTTCAATTGTTGGAAGAGATTGTAGATGCAGATAAACTGGGTGACATTGGTGTATTTGCAAAGATCTTAAAAGCGGTATTACAAATGTTTTCCTTTGTCTAATATACAATATACAGAATATACTGTATGTATTGTACTTTGTGTCATGACTGAATCACAGGGACAGTTTTCCAGTACAGCACTCGTCGTTCATTACAGGAAAGCTAACTAGGCGATGGAATGTCTCAAGTCTTAAACAAATGAGGACAAAGCGATGCCTGGGGTTCAAAACATACTTTAGGTAGGCTTCCATGCCATCCGCCATCTGCATCAGTTGGTTCCTCGGAACACTCGCTTTTTGTGCTTCAATGGACCACACTAAATCAGCCAAGTGGGTAAGGCACTCCATTCTAAGTTCTTTCCTACTCAGTGTTCCCATTATGTCTGGAGTCACATAATAGTCCAGGTGGCCTGAGTCCCTAAAAAGTTCTTAATATACTCCAACCACAGGATTCTCAAAGAGTGATTTACGATTAAACAGTCTTTTAAAATGCATCGATTAAGGCTTGCATGTTCTGAAGACCAGACTTTAATGCTTAGCAGTGCTGGTTGTACCCTTATTAAATCTACGATATGCATGGCTTCCAATTCCGAATGACACACAAGTGATGAGGTGGATTTTGGGACATTTAAGAGTGACTTTAGAAAATAATTTTTTGCTATCTGCAGCGCATTACACTTTGTATGTCCACATAATCCCGCCCCATAGGTAGCAGTAGGAATGCATTGGGCACTATAAATTGTCAACATGTCTTTTGGAGTTATCCTGCCTACTCGTTTAGAGACATTTTTTATGATCATGTTAGTTTTAGTAAACTGTAATTTCTTGGTAGTAATACATTGGGACCAGGTAATTCTGTTATCAAACAAAATTCCCAAGTACGAGAATGTTTCTGTAGCATTCATTTTCTCTCCATTTATTGTAATGGGGCAGTTCTTGGCAGTCTTGGTGCCACATTTCATTACGTGTGTTTTAGAGCAGTTAACTCTAAGGCCTAGTTCTGCCATATAATTAACAAAGGTTGCCAGAAGACGCTGCAAAGCTAATGGGGTTCGTTCCATGAGAACAGCGTCATCAGCATACAATAGAGCTGGAATTGGGCGATGACCAATTTGAGGTAAATCCTTGCATTCGTTGACTAGTACTGTCTCAAGTTTATTTATATATAGTGAAAAGAGGAATGGCACTAATACGCATCCTTGTCCTACCCCTTCAATTATATTAAATGAGATAGTACACTCCCCGTGCACCCCGAACCTTACCTTTGCTCTACTTCCAGAGTATAACTCCCTTATAAAGTGGATTATCATTTCGTCTAACCCCAGATGAATCAAGGTAGACCATAATTTGCTGTGCACAACACAATCGAAGGCCGAGGTCAGATCTACAAAGACCATATAAAGGTTGCCTTTCTGAATCGTAGTATATTTTTCAATCAGGGTATTTAAATTTAAGGCCTGTTTCACCATCCCCATCCCTGGGCGAAAGCCATATTGCAGGTCCGATAGGATATTATTTGTTTCAGCCCACTCCTGTAATTGATTCAAGATGATCCGGCCAGCTATTTTTGCAAAGGAGTCAAGAAGCGAAATGGGCCTGTAACATGCAGGATTATGGCGATTGCCCTTTTTGTATATTGGTACAATGATGGACTCTGCCCAAGTTGAAATAAAACCTGTGGAACAACATGCTTTCAGGACCTGAGTCAATAAAAGACCCCAAAGTGCGGTATCTGACTTAAATATGTCCACTGGAACTCCATCTGGGCCTGGTGCTTTCCCACTCTTACTTGCATTAATGGCTTTGGTGACCTCTTTTATGCTAACGGCAGGGTAATAGTCAATGAGTCGCCTTGATAATTATTTGCGTCCAAAGATGAAGGGCCATAGTCCTGAGCTTTTTTAGAACTATGGGTCATATTTATACTTTTTGACGCAAAACTGCGCCGAAGCAGTTTTGCGTCAAAAAGTTTAACGCCGGCTAACGGCATTTCCTTGCGCCTCCCGGGTGTCAAATTTATACTTTGAAGCTTGGCTGCGCAAACCACTGGTTAGAGTAATTTTTTGTCACTCAAACCAATGCGCCACATCGTAAAGAAAAATGACCTTAACACAGCGAAAATGACTTTCATCCAGTATACGACGCCACAAACCAGATAGGCACCATTTTTCTCCGCAATAGCGTCAAAAGCAGCGCAAACATAGCAAAATGTGCAAAGCAGCCCCATAATAGTTCCCAGAAGCCATGACAGACCCCAGGAAGATAACAACCAACCAGGAACCAGCCAGGAGGGCCCACACAAGACCCAGGAGAGGGAGAAGAAGAAAAGGAAGTGTTGGTTCAGTGCAGAGGAGCAGGAAATACTGGTGAAAGAGGTGACAGACCACCAGCACCAACTATTTGTCACCTCTAAATTGCCAATTGGTAGGAGAGTCATCAGATTGGTAGGATGAGATCATCAGTGTGGCAGAAGTACGGAGAACAGTCACGGAGTGCAAGAAACGCTGACATGACTGCAAGCGCAGGACCAAGGAAAATATGGCAAAGAACAGGAAGGCAGCACTGCAGACTGGAGGTGGGAGTCCAGCACCGCAGGAGGCCCTGGACCACATGGAGGAGATGGTGGCAGCTGTCATCACTGAGGAGATCGTCACAGGGACACAAGGACAGTACAGCGCAGACTACCAGGATACAAAACAGATGCAGGGTAAGTGGCATGGGGAACAAAAATGCCTATTTGTTAATTGCAAGCAGGGGGGCATACCTCCTACACAATGCATGTCAGCCATGATAATCAGGTAGTGGAAAGGGCAAAGGGGCATGGCACGGGGCAAGGGCTGTTCAGGGGAAACCTGGGGCACAGCACATCACTACACCTACAACCTTTGCATGGGGGTACTCTGCGATGACAAGGATGTTGGAAAAGCAAAGCCAGTCCAGGAGGGTAGGTTACAACATAAAACTGGCCTGCTGTCACACAACAGCTGGTATTGTCGCTACATGAACTAGGGCTCAATTTCCAGTCTCAGGCTATATCCGCAAGTGGTATTTACCAGTGACAACAGTTGCCACTACCAGCTCTGCTGGTGTGAAGGTTAAGTAGCTAATGGCAGTTACGTACCCATGGATCAAACACACCCAAAATAGAGGGTTCAGGATGACAACGTTATCAATCCCCTGTAATTAATAAAAAATGACAAAACCTGTCAAATGCTCATGTCTATAGGCGCTACAAACATCAGGTATTGTATGTAACATTATCCGGTACGCAGCAGTAATGTCATACCCATGCTGCACATGTCAGGGTCTACCATGTGCATGTGTCACAATAGCGGCAATGCCACCATGCAACATCTCAAGTGTCATAGTGCTAAGACATCAGCATTGAGGGGGAGGACATATGTTTCCAGCCAGTGAAACACACCCGCACATTCATAAGAGGAAATGGAACACTGCTAGGACCATCAGTGCAATTCAATGTAGCACACATTCCCCAACATCAGCAGTACACACTACCAAGGCTGAAACCTTTATTGTGTCATCCCAATGCTATACATAGCATATGCTAGGTCTCAGAAACATATAGGTGGATGTGAAATATCAGAGACTGGGTCAATTCCAGATTGTTAAGTGTGGTTCAAGTTCCATCAGAACACCCACAGCCAGTGCAAGGCCACACCATGATAATGGAAGTAGACGGAGGGTTGAGTGGGACAAGAAGGTGGCAACATACAATTTGGGCAGAACCTACACCTAGAGGATGTGATGCAGACATTTCCCCAAACAGCCCACACTACATGTGGCATGCAGGTGGGGAATAGGCCTGGGAGACTGCTAATCCTAATGACAAGAACAATGAACAGGAACCAAGATTACAATGTCCCACTAATAGGAAGTCAGGCATGTCACATTACAAATGCCACAACACAGACACACTACTTGTACAATATCTCATTGCAGAGGACGATGGCTCTCCTGGGGATATGCCTGTCCTGGACTTCCCTGATGACATGGATGATGAGCTGACAAACATCAGCCAGCAGACCCTCCAAGATGTCCTTGGAACCCTCCAGACCCCACCTTCAGTCAGAAGTAGGAGCACAGAAGTAGCAGCCATCACAGATACCCACCCACCACCCCAATTGTACAACCTGCCAGCTCCGACCCAGATGAGGACTCTGAGGACACTGGCACCAGCTTTGAGAGGACTGTAGATGGAGTACAGTGGGAGCTGGGTAAGGAGGTGAGGGTGGGGATGCAAAATATGGCAGCCAGCCTTGAGGGGGTGCGTTTGTGCATGATATCATCTGCAGAACAGGCAGCAGCCATGCAAGTGCGAACATCTATCCTGCATGAACATCAGCAAAGTGTAAAGGAAATCAGCACTGCAGTAAGGGAGTTGCCACAACACCTCTCACACCAAACCTTTCACTGCATGCACGAATGCAATAATGACACCCTCAGGGCCGACCTGGCTACCTACAACAGTGATATAGCTGCTATACTTAAGAACCAGCAGCTCCTCCTTGCTGCAGTACTGCCCTTAATAGCCCCACAGTTGGAAGCTACAGGGATCTCTGACTCCACGTCTTCAAACACTGAAGTGTGTGTTGCCCCTTCAAACCCACCACCACCAACTGCAGAGGAGACGACACACACATCAGAAGAAGAAGACATGGAACATATCACTTTCACTCTTAAGAGTACCCGGTAGCACAAGTCCATGCCAGTTTTGCAACAGCTGCTCACATGCACTGTTCTCCAGCCCACTGTTTACCTTGACACTATGCTCTGTGATGGTCTCTCACTACCTCATTGGCAATTTGTGTTCCTCTGCACTGTATGATACTTCACCCCAGCATGTCCAATGACATGTCCCATTGCACCTGTGTAGTATCACAATCAAATGTGTCACACGAATGGACTCACAATCCTCGACTATGTAAATATTGCACTACAGCACTTCAAAATAAATAGCACTTACACAACCACTTTGTCTCTGTGTAATGTGACACATCAACCGTGTAGGAGATTAGTGATGTATGTCACATGTCAATGGCCATAGAATGTCAATACAACAGCCTTGAAAGATTGTGGGTGGATAACTATGCACTGGGGTCTGGATTGTATCTTCATCTGTGCTTCCTGAGCTTATTTCTGAAGTAAATAGAAAACTAGGAGCATAATGCTGTGTCGGACTGAAAAAGTCAGTTTCAAGGGATGTTTAAGCAAAAAATCATTGTGTTCCAAATTCCCTTCTAGACAATCTTTATGTGTGTGACATCTGACTATAAACTTTCATCACACACACACACCATACAGCAGGAATGGATGTGTACAAATGTATGGAAAAATGTGGGACCTGGGAGAACAATGTAAAAAATTATAGCTGTGAGTTATGCATACAATACTACATAAGATTATAACATCACTCACCTTATCAGGGTTCACATGAACATCAGGCTGCAGGCAGACGTGCCACAGTACCCAAGATTCCAAATCAGGTCTCAAACGATGACAGATTGAAAACACACATCCAAACTTAACAACACGCTGGGAACCATAGTAACCTTGAGTGGTGGGTGCAATGGATGGCAGATGCATAGAGAAGTAGCTTTGGTGTACTTTGGTGTAGCTGCCAATGTGACAGTTCAATTGGAAGTGGGAATAACCATGTCAATGATGGGATTTGGATGCAGGATGGAACATAAATGCTAATACTAAATTGACACTGTTCACCCATGCCAAGGCCCTGATCCCCAAGCATATGACACATACTGTAAAGGAGTACCTAAATATTTATTTAACAGTAAAAAATGGATACTAAAACTAGGGGAAACACCTTAACTAACCTAACCTATCCTAACTACACATTAGCCACAACTGGCCCTAACTACCCTAATCTAAACTTACTTATCACATTTAACTAAACACTCTAAACATCAACCCCCCTTACAGGGAGTGCAGAATTATTAGGCAAATGAGTATTTTGACCACATCATCCTCTTTATGCATGTTGTCTTACTCCAAGCTGTATAGGCTCGAAAGCCTACTACCAATTAAGCATATTAGGTGATGTGCATCTCTGTAATGAGAAGGGGTGTGGTCTAATGACATCAACACCCTATATCAGGTGTGCATAATTATTAGGCAACTTCCTTTCCTTTGGCAAAATGGGTTAAAAGAAGGACTTGACAGGCTCAGAAAAGTCAAAAATAGTGAGATATCTTGCAGAGGGATGCAGCACTCTTAAAATTGCAAAGCTTCTGAAGCGTGATCATCGAACAATCAAGCGTTTCATTCAAAATAGTCAACAGGGTCGCAAGAAGCGTGTGGAAAAACCAAGGCGCAAAATAACTGCCCATGAACTGAGAAAAGTCAAGCGTGCAGCTGCCACGATGCCACTTGCCACCAGTTTGGCCATATTTCAGAGCTGCAACATCACTGGAGTGCCCAAAAGCACAAGGTGTGCAATACTCAGAGACATGGCCAAGGTAAGAAAGGCTGAAAGACGACCACCACTGAACAAGACACACAAGCTGAAACGTCAAGACTGGGCCCAGAAATATCTCAAGACTGATTTTTCTAAGGTTTTATGGACTGATGAAATGAGAGTGAGTCTTGATGGGCCAGATGGATGGGCCCGTGGCTGGATTGGTAAAGGGCAGAGAGCTCCAGTCCGACTCAGACGCCAGCAAGGTGGAGGTGGAGTACTGGTTTGGGCTGGTATCATCAAAGATGAGCTTGTGGGGCCTTTTCGGGTTGAGGATGGAGTCAAGCTCAACTCCCAGTCCTACTGCCAGTTCCTGGAAGACACCTTCTTCAAGCAGTGGTACAGGAAGAAGTCTGCATCCTTCAAGAAAAACATGATTTTCATGCAGGACAATGCTCCATCACACGCGTCCAAGTACTCCACAGCGTGGCTGGCAAGAAAGGGTATAAAAGAAGGAAATCTAATGACATGGCCTCCTTGTTCACCTGATCTGAACCCCATTGAGAACCTGTGGTCCATCATCAAATGTGAGATTTACAAGGAGGGAAAACAGTACACCTCTCTGAACAGTGTCTGGGAGGCTGTGGTTGCTGCTGCACGCAATGTTGATGGTGAACAGATCAAAACACTGACAGAATCCATGGATGGCAGGCTTTTGAGTGTCCTTGCAAAGAAAGGTGGCTATATTGGTCACTGATTTGTTTTTGTTTTGTTTTTGAATGTCAGAAATTTATATTTGTGAATGTTGAGATGTTATATTGGTTTCACTGGTAATAATAAATAATTGAAATGGGTATATATTTTTTTTTGTTAAGTTGCCTAATAATTATGCACAGTAATAGTCACCTGCACACACAGATATCCCCCTAACATAGCTAAAACTAAAAAAAAACTAAAAACTACTTCCAAAAATATTCAGCTTTGATATTAATGAGTTTTTTGGGTTCATTGAGAACATGGTTGTTGTTCAATAATAAAATTAATCCTCAAAAATACAACTTGCCTAATAATTCTGCACTCCCTGTATATGACGGGACACATGTAGGACAACATATACTAACATAAACATATACTATCTTATCCTAAACAAATATATATTTTTTGGTTATTTTCTTATTTTATTTATTTTTTATTTCTTTTATTTTTATACACAAAAACCCCAACATCATCCCCCACCCACTCACCCACATATAAAACACATGTAAAAATATAATCCCCTCCACCCCCAACCCACTTATACTAACTGAACTAACCTAACACTAAACCGCCTAAACCCACTAAATATAAGAACCAGGAAAGAGGAGGGAGGGAATCATGGCTGAGGGTCCAACAGTTACAAGTTTTCCCTCCGCAGGATCTTCTTTATCCCACACAGTCACCTGCTATTGTGGGACACCTTGTGCTGCAGCCTGTCCATCCTGCTTAACATCCATTGCATGTTCATAAATTCCACATTGTCAATGACTGCAGAAGAGGTGGTCTGTGTGCCACTAGTGGATGGTTGTGCTGGTGCTGGTGCCATGTTCGGAGGGGGAGGTTCAGGAGCTGCTGTTAGTGGTTCAGGAGCAGATGATGTAGAGGGACTTGCAACGGTGGCTGTCATCCTTGGTGCCACTTGGGTTGGAGTGGTGGCGCTGGTGGTGGCGGCTGTTGTGGACACGGATGGGCCCCCTTGGGCAAATGCCGTCCAGACCCCTGTGGCTCTCTCATGGCAATAACGTCATGCCATGTTGCGAAACCCAGACTCCACATCCAGAATGTGGCAGTAACGCATCGCCCTCCTCTGGAATTCTCGTTTCTGATTGGCATCCATATTGGCAGCTGTAAAAAAAGAGTAAGCCAAACATTAGTTACGTCATTGTGTGATACATTTGCAGATGATATTCAAACACTTCCTCAAAATTAGCTTAAACAGCCCAAATCACAGTACAGATCATAGGTTGTCCATGAGGAAGTACCTGCTAACGCAGCCTACACATCTCCTATCTAACAGCATAGCAATGCTCAAAAAGGTGTATATTGTTCTGCCATTACCCACATAGCAAATGCTGCAAGTAGTCCACATGTGACAGGCCAACTAAAGACTGTCTTCTGGATGACAATCAAGGGCCACAAGATCTGTGATTTGTAAATGGAATTGCCAGGATGGTATGCAGTTGCTAATCATGAGGGGGTATCCTAGGTCGGAACAAATGAATGTTGGAATTACATGTCTGTCTTCTACACTGGCATCATCACACCTAGGTACACATATTTCATAACCCTACCACTGTGCCTCACTAGGAGGGAGGAAGTGGCACACCAGCCAAATTAATGCCCCCAGCTCCTCCTCACCCATTCTCCCTGGACGTGGCCTTCCCAACATGACAGAAATAATAGGATAGGAAAGGGTAAAGAGGAAAATACGGGGAAAGGAGGGAGGAAAATTAAACTTAAATAACCCAAAAACAGCCCAACAATACCCCAACTAACAGTAACCACTACACACTCCCAGCATTTGCGTCATCAAATGACGGTAATTTTTTGCAAATATTGTATAAATCAGGGCCACTGTATATTTAACTTGCATTCCACATGTCCACAAACATTGCATGCAGCATGTCAACACATCTGCTACTGTGACTACAGAGCATTTAAATGTGCACATTAGGCTGAATAGTACTCACCAACAAGGCCACCAATCACCACACCCAGGTGGTCCAGCGGTTCTTGCTCTCTGGCAACAAGGTCAGCCCAGAGATGCTTGAGTTGGTGGTCATTGCACTGGGTGTTGAATATTCTCTTCAGATGGTACAGCACCTTGGACCACCTGACCCTCCTCGCCTCCGTGTGATACCCCTGTATCACCCTGCCACCAGCCTCTAACATCAGGGGGAGGAAGTGGCACACCAGCCAAATGAATGCCCCCAGCTCCTCCTCACCCATTCTCCCCGGACGTGGCCATCCCAACATGACAGAAATAATAGGATAGGAAAGGGTAAAGAGGAAAATACAGGAAAAGGAGGGATTAAAATGAAACTTAATCCCCAAACAGCCCAACAATACCCCAACTAACAATAACCACTACACACTCCCAACAGTACAAAGACAAAATTAGACACCAAAAATGACAAAAACACACTTACACTGAATTACTGAGACAATTACAAAAACAACAGATGACAATTAGAATGGCACACAGGAGTCAAAAGCACAATTTGGACAGACAAAACTCTCAGCACAGCCACACAGTCTAGAAGAATCACAGACTGCAAAGTGAAAGTGAATGCACACCCACTGTACAATTTCTGTAAACAGGATAACCGTTTACATCACTTCCTGTCTCAAATGCGGTGACTTTATATTATGATGCGTGAAATTGTTATGACGCTTACGGGCTTTCCGTCAACATTTTTTGACGCAAATGCTTAAAAATTGCCCGCATTCAAAGATCTATATATTTTTCATGGAAAACCAATTTCATGGGGTGCAGTGTTGGAATTTCTGCTAGGGACTAATGGATGTACAATGGCTGTTAGCCTCATTTTTCAACGCATATGCAGCAAATTTTGCCGCATATGTGTCTTTTTTGCTGCGTTTGTGTCAAAATATCTGTCTTTAACTGTGTTTGTGTCATTTAACACATTTTTTATGTACATGAAAGCTGTAACTATCCCCTTCGCTGCCAGGCCTTTTCCTCCTCCTGTGCCGAGCCTTTTTTTGGCTATTTGCGGCAGTTAGCGCTTAGGCCCTCATAACCTTTTGTTCACATAAGCTACCCACGCCAAATTTGCGTCCTTTTTTTCCAACATCCTAGGGATTCTATAGGTACCCAGACGTTGTGGGTTCCCCAGAAGGAGGCCAAGAAATTAGGCAAAATACAGTGAAAATTTCGTTTTTTTCAAAAAAATGGGAAAAAGGGGCTGCAGAAGAAGGCTTGTGGTGTTATCCCTGAAAAGGGCATCAACAAAGGGTTTGCGGTGCTAAAATCACCAGCTTCCCAGATTTCAGGAATAGGCAGACTTGAATCAAAAAACCCAATTTTTTAACACAATTTGTTTGCGTTTTACTAGGACATACCCCACTTTTACGATTTTTTGTGCTTTCAGCCTCCTTCCAGTCAGTGACAGAAATGGGCGTGAAACCAATGCTGGATCCCAGAAACCGAAACATTTCTGAAAAGTAGACAAAATTAATTCTGAATTCAGCAAGGGGTAATTTGTGTAGATCCTACAAGGGTTTCCTACAGAAAATAACAACTGAAAAAAAATAATTAAATTGAGGTAAAAAAACTGCAATTTTTCTCTACGTTTTACTCTGTAACTTTTTCCTGCAAGTCAGATTTTTGAAAGCAATACAACGTTACGTCTGCTGGACTCTTCTGGTTGCTGGGATATATAGGGCTTGTAGGTTCATCAAGAACTCTAGGTACCTAGCGCCAATAAATGAGCTGCACCCTGCAGTGGGTTTTCATTCTATACTGGGTGTGCAGCAATTCATTTGCTGAAATATAAAGAGTAATAAATAGCTACCAAGAAAACCTTTGTATTTCCAAAATGGGCACAAAATAAGGTGTTGAGGAGCAGTGGTTATTTGCAAATCTCTGAATTCCGGGGTGCCCATACTAGCATGTGAATTACAGGGCATTTCTCAAATAGACGTCTTTTTTCCACACTCTCTTATATTTGGAAGGAAAAAATGTAGAGAAAGACAAGGGGCAATAACACTTGTTTTGCTATTCTATCTTCCCTAAAGTCTCCCGATAAAAATGATACCTCATTTGTGTGGGTAGGCCTAGCGCCCGCACCAGGAAATGCCCCAAAACACATCCCATTTTTTGACAGAAAACAGAGGTGTTTTTTGCAACGTGCCTACCTGTAGATTTTGGCCTCTAGCTCAGCCGGCACCTAGGGAAACCTACCAAACCTGTGCATTTTTGAAAACTAGAGACCTAGGGGAATCCAAGATGGGGTGACTTGTGGGGCTCTGACCAGGTTCTGTTACCCAGAATCCTTTACAAACCTCAAAATTTGGCTTAAAAAACAAATTTTCCTCACATTTTGGTGACAGAAAGTTCTGGAAACTGAGAGGAGCCACAGATTTCCTTCCACCTAGCGTTCCCCCAAGTCTCCCGATAAAAATGATACCTCACTTGTGTGGGTAGGCCTAGCGCCAGCAACAGAAAAAGCCCCAAAACACAATGTGGACACATCCCATTTTTTGACAGAAAACAGAGGTGTTTTTTGCAAAGTGCCTAGCTGTAGATTTTGGCCTCTAGCTCAGCCGGCACCTAGGGAAACCTACCAAACCTGTGCATTTTTTAAAACTAGAGACCTAGGGGAATCCAAGATGGAGTGACTTGTGGGGCTCTGACCAGGTTCTTTTACCCAGAATCATTTGCAAACCTCAAAATTTGGCTAAAAAAACAAATTTTCCTCACATTTCGGTGACAGAAAGTTCTTGAATCTGAGAGGAGCCACAAATTTCCTTCCACCCAGTGTTCCTCCAAGTCTCCCGATAAAAATGATACCTCACTTGTGTGGGTAGGCCTAGCGCCCTGCGAAAGGAAATTCCCCAAAACACAACGTGGACGCATCCCATTTTTTGAAAGAAAACAGAGGTGTTTTTTGCAAAGTGTCTACCTGTAGATTTTGGCCTCTAGCTCAGCCGGCACCTAGGGAAACCTACCAAACCTGTGCATTTTTTTAAACTAGAGACCTAGGGGAATCCAGGATGGGTGACTTGTGGGGCTCTGACCAGGTTCTGTTACCCAGAATCCTTTGCAAACCTCAAAATATCGCTTAAAAAACACATTTTCCTCACATTTCGGTGAAAGAAAGTTCTGGAATCTGAGAGGAGCCACAAATTTCCTTCCACCTAGCGTTCCCCCAAGTCTCCTGATAAAAAAGATACCTCACTTGTGTGGGTAGGCCTAGCGCCAGCGACAGAAAAAGCCCCAAAACACAATGTGGACACATCCCATTTTTTGACAGAAAACTGAGGTTTTTTTTGCAAAGTGCCTACCTGTAGATTTTGGCCTCTAGCTCAGCCGCCAACCTGGGGAAACCTACCAAACCTGTGCATTTTTGAAAACTAGAGACCTAGGGGAATCCAAGATGGAGTGACTCGTGGGGCTCTGACCAGGTTCTTTTACCCAGAATCATTTGCAAACCTCAAAATTTGGCTAAAAAAACACATTTTCCTCACATTTCGATGACAGAAAGTTCTTGAATCTGAGAGGAGCCACAAATTTCCTTCCACCCAGTGTTCCCCAAAGTCTCCCGATAAAAATGATACCTCACTTGTGTGGGTAGGCCTAGCGCCCGCGACAGGAAATGCCCCAAAACACAACGTGGACACATCCCATTTTTTGACAGAAAACAAAGGGTTTTTTTGCAATGTGCCTACCTGTAGATTTTGGCCTCTAGCTCTGCCGGCACCTAGGGAAACCTACCAGACCTGTGCATTTTTGAAAGCTAGAGACCTAGGGGAATCCAAGATGGGGTGACTTGTGGGGCTCTGACCAGGTTCTGTTACCCAGAATCCTTTGCAAACCTCAAAATTTGGCTTAAAAAACACATTTTCCCCACATTTCGGTGACAGAAAGTTCTGGAATCTGAGAGGAGCCACAAATTTCCTTCCATCCAGCGCTCCCCCAAGTCTCCCGATAAAAATGATACTCCACTTGTGTGGGTAGGCCTAGCGCCCGAAACAGGAAATGCCCCAAAACACAACATGGACACATCCCATTTTTTGACAGAAAACAGAGGTGTTTTTTGCAAAGTGTTTACCTGTAGATTTTGGCCTCTAGCCCAGCCGGCACCTAGGGAAACCTACCAAACCTGTGCATTTTCAAAAACTAGAGACCTAGGGGAATCCAAGATGGGGTGACTTGTGGGGCTCTGACCAGGTTCTGTTACCCAGAATCCTTTGCAAACCTCAAAATTTTGCTAAAAAAAAACACATTCTCCTCACATTTCGGTGACAGAAAGTTCTGGAATCTGAGAGGAGCCACAAATTTCCTTCCACCCAGCGTTCCCACAAGTCTCCTGATAAAAATGATACCTCACTTGTGTGGGTGGGCCAGGTGCCTGCAACAGAATAAGGCCAAAAACTTGTAGAGATAGAGGGGATAGCACAGCGAGTTGATACGCACATATTCTTCTTTTATACATCTTTAGGCTGACTCTGCTTTGGGGACCCACACAAGTGAGGTGTCATTTTACTTGGGAATCTGAGGGGAACGCTGGGGAGTAGGAATTTTGTGCTGGAGCGGTGATCGTACAAACGAAAGTCAGGAAAATATGCTTTTTTAAGCAAATTTCGAGGTTTGCAGAGGAGTCTGGGTAAGAAAATGTTGGGGGATCCACGCAAGCCACACCTCCCTGGACTCCTTGGGGTGTCTAGTTTTAAAAAATGTCTGGGTTTGGTAGGTTTCCCTAGATGAAAGCCGCAGCCAGGACCAAAAACATAGGTGCCCCTCCCCCCAAACACAGGTAGTTTTGTAATATATCATTTTGATGTGTCCACATACGTCTGTGATGTGCCAAACACTGAAATTGTGAAAAGAAACACACTTAGGTTATGTGAAAAAGACCCCTCACCCACCAACCAAGTTGGTGGCATGCTTTATCATCGGGGTCCCACCCGAGGCACCTAGCGTGTCACAGGTGTGCTGCGACGCCTGATTACAGCGGAGCAGGTTTAGTCATTTTTACCACACATACTGGTTGGATTTGGCACGAGGGTGAGTGATGGTTCAGTAGATCAAATTTTATTAACAAGAGATTTCACAAAAATGAAATGCACTTGTTAATAACTGAAAGGCCAAAAAACTGAACCAATGACTCACAGCTCGTGAGCTGTAAAGCCACGGCAAGGCACCAACCGCTGTACAGTCCATTCACACACCTTTCATATATGTCATGCACAAGACCAATCCACGCCGCAAGCCACGGGCCCAGCACATTACAACACTTGCATCGACAGACAGCGCCACTCAAGGGCCCATCACTTACATACGCCCACATGCCTGATACAACAATCACACCAGCTGATGGGAGTGTGCGGACTGGTGTTTGGCTGGCAGTGTGTTGCAGTAGCCAATAGCAAGTCAATATGTACACTATGCACACCCTCAGCCAAGCCCCACTCCACACACAATAGCATCACTTTTTTTTTTCTAACCAAAGAAACCCCTAACTTATTAGAAACAATTACAAAACTACAAACACAAAAGCTCTAACTAAGTACATGACAGAAATGCTAACCATGAAACTGAACACATGAAAATACAAAACAGACATGAATTTACACTCATGGTTGTTCCCAATAATTCTTCTGGGTGTAGTAATTCTTAAAACAACCACCCACACACAGCCCAGGCTTTGAAGGACAATCTGGGCAGTACATTCGAGTCTCCCTCCGGATACCTCTTTGAAAACACACTCTACATTTCTTAGCTGGAAAGTCTTTTTTGGGTGTGGGAAGAATGTGCTCAGCAAAGTGGCGATCTTTCAATCTAGCCACATCCTCCACCACTGCTTCTCTAGGAACTCTGGCCTGTTCCACCACAATAAGGCTCTCTATCACTGACTCCTGAAATTTCACAAATGTCATTTTTGACTCTGGAGACCTATCCTTAAACACAATAAAAGCATTAAGGGCCATATTTATACTTTTTGACGCAAAGCTGCACCGTCGCAGTTTTGCGTCAAAATAATTACCGCCGGCTAACGCCATTTTGATGCGCCGTGCGGGCGTCAAATTTATACTTTGACGCACGGCGGCGCAATCAACAGGTGGGAGTCATTATTTCGTGACGCAAACAGCGGCGTCAAGTCGTAAAGGAAACCAACGTTAACGCGACACAAATGACTGTAGGTCGATTTACGACAGCGCAACCCGGAAAGCGCCGTTTATTTTGACGCAATAGCGTCAAATTTACCCGTGAACACTGCCCTTTCAGCAGAGGAGAGCCAAAATGGATCCCAGATGCCACAACAGACCCCAGGAAGATCACAGCAGACCAGGAACCAGCCAGGAGGATCCATACAGGAACCAGGACATTTATAGAAAAAAAAGAAAATGTTGCTTCAGTGCAGAAGAGCAGGAAATCCTGGTTTAAGAGGTGACGGAACACCAGCACCATTTTTTATCACCTCTAAGTTGCCAATCAGCAGGAGAGAGGCCATATGGCAACAAATTGTGGACAAGATCAACAGTGTGGCTGAAGAACGCAGAACAGTCACCGAGTGTAAGAAACGCTGGCATAACTGCAAACGTAGGACAAAGGAAAAAATGGCCAGGAACAGGAAGGCAGCACTGCAGACTGGAGGGGGGAGTCCAGCACACCAGGAGGCCCTGGACCACATGGAGGAGATGGTCGCAGCCGTCATCCCTAAGGAGATCGTCACAGGGATTCAAGGACAGGACAGAGCAGACTACCACGAGACAACGCACATGCAGGGTAAGTCGCATGGGGAATTATAATGCAATAATGATAACTGCAACCGGGGTGGGGAATACCTACTACACAATGCATGTAAGTCAGCATATATATGAAGTGGCATGGGTAAAGGGGCACGGCAGGGGGGCATGCCCAGCACAGACAGAAGCTGGGGCACGACAAAACACCGCACCAACAACAGTCCCATGTGGCCATCCTGTCATGACAACAATGGAGCTAAGGGAAAGCAGCGACAGGTGGGAAGGCCACTACGTCAAACTTACATCCAGGCACTCGTCAGTCAAAATGTATCCTACATCAACTAGGTCCCTATCCGTAATCCAGTAGCCAAAACAACAACTGCAATGTAACTGCGACAACAGTTGACACTAACACCTCTGATCTCTGTGCAGCTATGGTAGCAAATGGCAGGAACCTCCCCATGGAACATAACTACCTAAATTAGGGGGTGAGGATGACATCTGCAACTATTTCTAGAAATAAGACAAAGGCACCAGTACACTCAAATGCCAATGCCCATAGTTGACACATACATCAGCCAAAGTAAACAGCAATAGGAGCCACACAGCACTAAGGACACACACATGCTGCATACGTCAGGGTCCCTCACGTGCCTGGCTAACAAGGCAACATCACTAATGTCATACTGCTCAGACAACAACATTGAGGAGGGGACACATGCAACTGGTCACTGAAACACACCTGCACAGTCTGAGAACCAAATAGGACATTGATACGATAAACAGGGCAATCCAATTAAACACACATTACTCAACATCAGCTGGAAACATCAACAATGTTTACATCCATATCACATCGTAACATTGCCATGCATAGGGTATGCCACATAACAATTACATTTAGGTCAATGTGAATAAAAAGATTTTGGGGCAGGTCCTGAGAGGCAAGTGTGCTGCCAGGGCAATCACAACACCCACAGCCAGTGAAAGTGTAGTGTGGTAAGTTTTACGTATCCTTTGCGCATTAGCTTCAGGCTTTAGGCCTTTGTGCACTTTGCCCTGAATGTATTTTATTCATTTGCTGACAGCTTAGAGCCTCTGTGCACTTTGCACTAAATGCTTTTTATTAGGCTTCGTACTGTTATTTTTCAAATAGCCAGTTCTACGGTGTTGTTTTTTATTCATTTCACACTGTTTTGCCTACTTCAGCACTGGAGTTCTCCATAACATATTCACTCTGTGCTTCAGTCAAGGATACAGTCTGGTACATTGCCGATAGACGTGGTAGGAGTTTAGCTTTGGCATTCCTGCGTAGGGACATTTTGTGATCACGATGACATGTTAGTTATAAAATCACTTCCTTGTCCCAATACACGCAAGAGGGAGTTTCCGAACAGAGAACCACAACTAGACGCTGCCTGCCTTGTTGCAGATGCTGAACCAGATCACAGGCCTTTGCTCAGGTATGAGGGCTGATGTCTCCCCAGTGATTCGGAAAGGCAAGCTAGAAGCTTAACATGCTGTGCTCTAAATTGAACAAGCAGAGTGAGAGTAGAAACTGTTAGGCACTATGATAGCTTTGTTCTTATGTTTTACTCTCCTGGTGACTATTTCAATTCTACTATGTTGTATTGTTCTGGTTATTGCAGCTCACGCCTTATTATCTAAAATACAGTCGTTTTATGAAATCATCATATAAAACTTATACTGTCTTTGTCATTTGTATATGAGATCATATTGTAAATGAGAGAGTTGGTTTGGATCTGAGTGACCACGACTTCCCTGAGAAGTTCCAAAGATGTCATGCGCTCGGCTGCCTAATCATTTCTTCCCCGTGGGAGAAATGAGGCACTGCTAGTTAGCCAGAGCAAAAAAACAGATTTAGGGTGACAGAGTTCTTTACAAGTGGGTCAGACTCAGTCCCCCACACCGTTATCGATCCTGCTGCCTAGAAATCCAGTAGTCTCATTTAGGATAATGAGAGCCCACGCGACAAAATGTCTCACCATAAGAATAGATATACACGGAGGGACGAGTAGGACAAAAAGATGGCTATTCCCTAATTGGTACAAAGCAACACCTAGAGGCGATTAGGCAGACAAGTCTGATAACTCTATATCATACATGTGACACACAGGTGGGCCATAGGCCTATAACAATGCCCATATGAAGGACAGCAGATACCAATACCAAACCAGAGCACAAAGTAAAGACATCAAAAGGCTTGCATGTTACGGCAAAACTGTCACAACACAGACATACTAATTGTACCCTGTTTCATTGCAGAGGAACATGGATCTCCTGCCGATATGCCTGTCCCTGATTTCCCTGATGACATGGATGACGAGCCCATAAACATTTCCCAGGAGACCATCCAAAAGGTCCTTGAAACCCTCCAGACCCCACCTTCAGTCACAAGGAGGAGCACAGAACAAGCAGCCATCACAGAAGACCCACCCACCACCCCAATTGTAAGACCTGCCAGCTCCAACACAGCTGAGGACTCTGACGACACTGGTACCAGCTTTGAAAGAACTGTAGTTGGTGTACAGCGGGAGCTGGCCAAGGAGGTGCGGGTGGGTATGCAAAATATGGCAGCCAGCCTTGAGGGAGTGCGTTCATGCATGATGTCATTTGCAGATCAGGCAGCTGCTATGCAAGCCCTAACATCTCTCTTGCAGGAACTTGCGAAAACACAGAAGGAAATCAGCACAGCTGTAATCCAGTTGACACAACACCTACAACTGCAATCCAGTCAACGCGTGCACGAATGCAACATTGAACCCCTCAGGGCCGACCTGGCTGCCTACCATCGTGATGTGGCTGCTATTCTCAAAAACCAGCAGGCCCTCCTTGCAGCAGTACTGCCCTTAAGAACTTCACAGGGAGCAGCCCCCGGGATGTCTGACTCCATGTCTTCTAACACTGAGGTGTGTGTTGCCTCTTCACAACCAACAACAACAAGGACAAACCAGGCAACACACACATCAGAAGAAGAAGACATGGAACAGATCACATTCTCACGGAAGAGTACCCGGAAGCACTAGTCCCTGCACCATGGCCTACTTTGACCAAGGTCCTACGTTTTGTCAAATGCCAGTCTCACTACAACTACACTCAATGACTGTTCTGCTAACCACTGTATGACTTGTCACCATTGCCAGTGAATGTCTCTCTCCTACTATTCGCCAAATCCTGTCCCTCTGCACTGTCTGTGACATCACCCCAGCATGTCAGGAGCATCATCCACACCCCTTCTGTAGGATCACCATGTAAGAATGCACCAGAACGGACTCAGCAAACATGGACAATGTACATTTTGCACTACAGCACCTATCAATAAATAGCACTTGCACACCTAATATGTCTCTGTGTTATTTGACACATCAACTGTGCAGTAGATAACTCTAAAGTGCCTGTGTGGCAACCATGTAGCTTGTCAATACAACTGTCCTGACATCATGTAGTCTGATACATCTGTGCAGTGGCCAGGATTGCATCATAGCCTTACCATCCTGAGGAGAATAACTGATGAAGGGACAAACCACACACAATCATGCTGTGTTGGACAGAATAATGCTCCATCTATAGCAATTCAAGTCAACTAATGGTGGCTGATAAATGTAGGCACCATGCAATACTAAAACATGAAATTATGCAGCAAAATCTAAGCAAACAAAAAAAAACACTGCATCAATCACCCTTTCTGAGTATACTTCCATGAAGGGAAGTCATGCTGAATTATTACACACATGATCTAGGTCAGCAATGAAGGCAACAAGACAAGAGTGTTAACAACACCTCATCTACAAAGATCTCCCTGAACATCACACTGCAGTCCGACCTAATAAATTACCCACAATAACAAGTCTGGAAGCACACTTTGTGATGTAGAATACCTACTCATCAACACAAATCCTTGGTGATCGATGTAAACTACCAATGGTGGGTCTCCCAAATGGTGGATACTTACCAAGTTAGCACAGGGATAGCTGCCATGTTAAACCTCCATTTTCTGTGGTGGGTAGCATAGAACACAAATGTCATAGAAAAACATTCACCTACACTGATGTCAAGGCCATGATAAAGTAGCAGTTAACGCATCATGCAAAGGGTTAACTATATGTTTATTCCTATTTATTCACACCAGAGGCAACTAAGGGGAAAGTCATACCTACACTAATCTAACCTGACTACTCCTAACCCACAACTGTCCCTAACTAACCTAAGCTAAACTTACTCTACACATATAACGAAACGATCTAAACATCAACCCCCCACCCACCATTATGAGACAGGACACATGCAGGACAACACATACTAACCTACACACATACTATACTATCCTAAACAATCATATATTTTTTTGGTGATTTTTATTTTATTTATTTTTTATTAACAAACATGAATCCCAACATTGACCCCCACCCACCCACACAAAAAAGAAAAATAGAAAGAATAAGGACCCCCCACCCTCCTCCCTAACACTAACTAAGCTAACAACCTACACTAACCTAACACTAACCCCCAAAACCCAACTCTCAGTACTAAAAGGAAAGAGGAGAGAGGGGAGGGGTAAAAGTAAAACATGGCAAAAGTCCTAGAGGTTGGCCCTCCGTAGGGTCCGCCTGATGGACCGAACCCTTTTCTTAATATATGCCACATCCTGGCTTAGATTGTCCACCTTTGAAAACACTTTGTCTAATTTACGGCTTAATGCCAGGAATGCCGCTGGGTCTACAGGAGGGGCTTCTGCAGTCTGTGTGCTGGCCGAGGTTGACGGTGTGGCAGTAGTTGTATGCCCACTGGACTGTCCTGCGTGTTGGAAATGGCTGGGTCCAGGTCGTGCTGACGAGGCAGGGTCAACTGTTCCCGCCGTTGCTGGGGCCACTTGGGGAGACCTGGTGGATGTGGTGGTGGTGGCTGTTGTGGGCAATGTAGGGACACCCAGTGGTGAGGCCCACCATGCCCCGGAGGCCCGATCTGCTTGGTATTTGCGGGCCATCCTCCTGAACCCCGACTGCACCTGCAGGATGTGCCGGTATCGCATTGCATGCCGTTCAAACTGGTGTCTCTCTGCGGCACTCATGTTTGCAGCTGTGAAGAGATATGGCAACTATTTACCATAGGAAATGCATTGGGTGGAATTGCACAATGGGTCAATTGCACATTACTTGTACTGTATTTGTTACAGCGATTGTCACAACATAGTTCATTGAAAGTCTCAGAGGAAGTACATGTGAAGCCTGCATACAAAAGGCCATCTCACACCTAGCATATCCATGTCTCTACATGATGAGTGACATCAGCCTAAACTTTTCATCCAAATAATGGCTAATGCAGCTGACATTATGGCTGAACCTCTTCCGCATACTGACTTCACTACATATGTCACTCTATGTGATAACTATCACAACCCTCACTCAATGCCATTTGTAAATTGTTGTTTGCAAATATTGAACCCATGTGCCATAACCGAATGTGTACACTAGGTTCTAAACTAAGTTGCAAAAGGTCACAAGTATGTGTAACATAATGGTTGCTACAGTCCTAGGTACCCTATTCCCAATCACATGGCAGTCTTTGAGGGTGGGGTGGGAAGAACAACCAACAATCCCAGATTCAATGCACACCCAGGAGTGTATAGAAAGGTCAACAAGTATTTGCCGCCACACACAACACCAATGAAGGGCTAGCAACAATTTGGAGTCAGCCAAACATTGTCCTATCCAAGGTCCACACATGTCAAAATGCACTGACTCAGGCCAACATCACATACTACCAGTGAGGCATATTTAAACACACACACAGAGGAGCAAGAACACCCATGATCATGAGTAGAATGAACACCTAGGCCATTGCACTGTAGTCCCACACACTTCTAGTTCAACTTGTGGAAGTACATGCCCCCGGAAGATCCAACCTACAGTGTACTCAGTCCATCCTCAACTAGGAAGCTGCATATTTAAGACAAGCCTTTTGCAGAAGCTATCTGGGAGAATGTCAGTCTGAAATGCAGACTCAGTCCAAGCCAAGTCCCAGAGCAACTCTTACATTAACCAGTGTATTCCACATGACTCATCCCACTCCCCATAGCGGGCCGACTGGAATGACCTACAGCCCCTAAATCTGAGAGATGGATAAGCATTGGTCTACAGAAACTGAAGTGAAATTTGAAATCCCACTAATGTAACAATACCAATGAACGGGCAGCGCATCAAACCTTGAATTCTGTTGAACACACAGTAGTCCATCATGCATCACTAGCAAACAATAAAAATAGCACTCAGGCCACACTCACTGTAGGTGTCGGGGTCCTCAAAATGAGCCACCTCTCCCACGGTGTACGGTGCAGGTCCACCTGTAAAGCATGGAATGAAGAATATACTCAGACTCCGTGCACTGACAAACAATTGCAGTTACAATGACAATGTGAGAATATGACATGCGTAATGAAACACTTTCACACATGCTCATACTGCATGGAAGAATTCTTAATCAACATTTACATTGGATGAGTCTCCTGCTACAGTTACACACCATACTACACACATGCAGTGGCCAGGACAGTCATGTGGTGTCAAAGATACACCTCCATTAGTATGCCCCAACAATATCGGGGTGCATTCATCTCATCATGTGCATCCCAGAGAGACATCCAAAAGCTGGTTACTTGAGGACTGCATGACCCCTCAAACTCAAACAGGCTATGTGGTCATTTTCAACACACACCAACCAGACACACATGTGACATATGTGTGGACAACATAGCTAACTTCAATTGACGTGAAGGCACCACTCATTTATAGCATCATCATGGTTTTACAAATTTCTGTCTAGCTATGGCGTCTACATATGTAGGTATGATGTTTCAACATCCCTTTTTCACTGGCAATTATGACCTGTAGAGTTCAAATAGAGGCATTAACGTGTTGCTTGTCTGACACAAAGGCAACACTACATTACATACAGCTACAGGCATCCGGTATGTGTTGAAAACATGAGCCATCTGACTGCTAGCATTTGTCTTCCTACACATTGTGCAACAAATACACATTAGGTTTCCCTAGCATTACACACAGTCAGCTACTTATCTAGCAGATTGGGTAACAGTCATCACATGTCCCCACACAGCTTTCAATTATTCACATGTAATTGATTTGTACTCACCAACATGGCCACCAATCCTGATTCCCAGGTGGTCCAGCAGATCCTGCTCCCTGGATATCAGATCAGCCCAGCGGTGCTTGAGTTGATGGTCATTCCTCATGCTACCGTAGACCCGGACCAAGTGATGGCGCACCTTCCCCCACCGGACTTTACGTGCCTCCGTGTGATACCCCTGTATCACACGGCCCCCAGCCTCCACCATGAGTGGGAGTAAATGGCAAACAAGCCAAATGAATCCCCCCAATTCCTCCTCACCCATCCTGGCAAGCCGTGGCCTACTTGACATCTTTACTATTAGAAAGGTGAAAAATTTAGAACAAAAAGGAAAAGGGGGAAATGGGGAAAGGTAGAGAAGTGAAGGAAAAAGAAAACTTAAGAAAAATAGCCCAACTAACCCCAAATTTAAACTACCCAGAACAGACTCCCACAGACAAAAAAAAGAAACACTGGATTTGACAAAAGTATACAAAACAGACTAAGACAATATTAGACAACAAGACAATGATCACAAAAGCACAATAGACAAGGTACACTGGACACAAAAGCAGCAAAACACAGGACAACACTTTTCACACAGCCACACAGTCTAGAATAATCTGAGACTGCAAAGTGAAAGTGAAAGTAAACTCACAGTACAGATTCTGTAAACAGGATATCCTATTACATCACTTCCTGCATAAAATGGCCACCGAGTTTTTGACTCTGCATTCTGTGCACTCCTGTACGTCAAAAAATTATGACGCCCATGCTGTATGCGTGGAAATATGACGCATCATGGAAAATATGGTGGCCATGTAATGCAGCTTATTAATCTATTAATTTTAATAGGACATTTTTTGACACTGCATTCTGTGCACTCCTGTACGTCAAAAAATTATGACGCCCATGCTGTATGCGTGGAAATATGACGCATTTTGACAAAAATGTCTTAATTTTTTCAAGTTGTGAAAGGAATTTTGTCATGACCAAATGGTGCTAAGTGATACACATTTGTGGTTAGCTATGACACATGTCCCTTATTGGATGTATAGAAGGCATTCACACTGTAATATTAATGATTGCTCAAAATGGTTAATAACCATATTTGTACACATATTTTGGGTAATTGCTGATGGCTATTTCGAAATGATGAATGGGATACCAGGATGTATTCCTTCTCAAAAATGTGTCCACATTTATCACGGTAATCCATTTATCTATAGTCCAAACAGGTAGTGCAATTGTCACTTACACTTTTTATGGGGCTAACCATGTCCTAATAATGATTTTGTGTATCTTATATGTGTTTTACTTTTGACATGTAGGCCACACATGCGCCTTATGCATGTGTTTACTTCACATGTACATAATTCTTGTATATTTGGGGGGCGGTAGAGGTGGACTTAGGCCCCCAGCACTCTAGGGTTTGCCCTTCCAGATTTGCTAATTTATCCATGGCTTTCATTTATTCTGTTATGCTAAACCTGCAGCAGCAGGCTCATGGAAGGCCATAGGGTATGAATCACTGTTAGCCATTCAATAATCCCATTTGCCCATTTGACGTTTGCCCTATTGATTATTTGGAGCAATCTGACATACCATTTTGCACTGAAAACATTTGCTAAATCTCGGCGTTCCTCATGTGCTGATGACAAATAGGTTGTTGATGTATGTGGCCCTTTATGCATTACCTGGTTTAGTGGCATGTTTCATTCTTCCTGCTAGGTTCGAACTGGGACACTACTGTGATCGGCTGCTTGCAAATATTTGGTTGATTGGATGGCATATGTTTATATGTGTGGGCCAATGTAGATCCACTATCAACTGTCTGGGTGTATGTTGTCACTGTAACTTCAAGGTCTCCTCATGAGTTAGTGGCAGCTAATCTTGTTCCAATTGGTCATTGTTTGTAGCAAAAATTGAGAGAAGCCATTGAGGACATGGTCACGTACACATGGATGGCCCCACCCTGTCACTGAACACGTGTAATGAGACTTTCAAATGAGCTACATTTTTGTTCTGAGTGAGAGAATGTCTCAGGTGTCTGGATCAGGCATGTGTCATTGCCACATTTGTACTCCTGTTGGCCTCTGTGGATGGTAATGTATCATGAAACATCATAGCCTCTGTGCAGACATTTGTGGTGTATATTTTTTGTGTGATGAGTGTTATGTAATTATTACTCAATGAGACGACATTCTTCTTCAGCAATTTCAAACTAAATGTGGGCAGAAATGAATAGGCCAAACCATGATGTGGTGTTTGTTATCTGTGTTTATTTACAATTGTGCAATAAGTGTTGATATAAGAAATTATGAAAAGAAATTATTTACAAGCTGTTGGCGCCTACGCACTCCAGCAGCCGTGGTTGGTTGTTCCCCCTCCTGTTGCAGGCCAGCATCCTCCTCTTCGTCGTCTTCAGGCATGTCTGGGTCTGGTTCGAGGAGGGGAATGTTCCTTTTTACACAAATATTGTGCAATATGGCACAAGTGAGTATGATCCTACAGACCATCTCTGGGGAATATAGTAGGCTACCGCCAGTGATGTCAAGGCAGCGGAACCTTGACTTTAGGATCCCAAAGGTCCGCTCAACAATGCTGCGTGTCCTCTTATGGGCGTCGTTGTATGCCCGCTCTGCAGCAGTAGTCGGGTTCCCAAATGGTGTCATTAGCCAAGGCTGGATGCCATACCCCTGATCAGCTGAAAGAAAAACACAGAATGGGATCATGTAGATGTAGGAGGCACTCTTGTACAGACCTTTGATGGCAGTAGTTGTCTGTGACTCTTTTGTGTACTAATGTGACAACCTATACTTGTAGGAGAAAACTTTTGCATTGAGTTTTTTCCTTGGCTGAGCAAGTGTTTGTTAGCTAACCGTTTGTCAGCAGTATGTATTGGGATTTTCAGTACAGTGTGCCCTCCCTAGCATTGTGACTTGTGATACACGTGTCCGTGTGTTTTCACTGGGGGTGAGATGATAGTTCCATGCAGAGTTAAAACATGAAAGTGTAGTTAACACGTTCATATGAAAGTACCCTGGACATCCCATACCTTAAGACTTGTATTAATGTACAGGTTATTGTGACACTTACAATTTGCAAGGTGACATTTAGGCAACCACACTCATTAATGTCTTCACATTAAGCTGTAGAGTAAATTCCAATGTGTGACAGGTTCAATGGTGACTTCAGAAACATGGCTAGTGATGTGAGGACCTCAGTGTGTTCCTGGCTAGGTGTTGCTATTGTGGTGTATGTGTTGTGTGTCCTAGAGGGTTGCTGTGCAGTGTGTATATAAGTTGGATTTTTGTACTTACCAACAAGTAGTCCATTGCCATACCATCCATCCTGGAAGTGTTGGTGGATGGTAGAGTGACGGAAGATGAATGCGTCATGTACACTCCCAGGATATTTAGCCACAATGTTGCTGATCAATCCTTGGTGATCGACTATGGCCTGCACGTTGATTGAATGTGTGTGCTTCCTGTTGCGGTAGAGGTGTTCAGTTGCAGCAGGTGGCACAAGGCGTACGTGTGTGCAGTCGATTGCACCAAGGACGTGTGGGAAGCCACTGATGGCGTAGAACCCCTGTTTTGTTTCCTGCTGCTTCTGCAGTGTGTTAGGAAAGCAGATGTGGAGGGGTGTCAGGCGAATGATGGCATCCAGTACTTTTGGCAGGAATGCGGAGAATGATGGTTGTGATATTCCACCAACCAGGGCACCAGTTGTCTGAAACGAGCCACTTGCCAGCAGGTGAAGTACAGCAAGCAGCTTTGTTTCTGTTGGGATGGTATGGGGTGTCACCAAAGTGGGGGCCAACTGCTGTTCAATATTTCTCAGCAGCTGCTGAGTGGCCTGCCAGTTCAACCGGTACCTCTGTATGATGTCGTGTTCCCTGAGGCCATGCAGGGTTGTTCTTGGGCGGAATATCCTCTCCTGCCTTCTGCGCTGCCTTTGGTGTCCCTGCTGTTGTTGTTGTAGCTGCTGTTGTTGCTGCACGGCTCTGCGTCTACGTGCACGCTGAATAAAAATCACCTCCATGTCTCCCTGTTGCTGCTCTGCTGCTCTGCTGCTCTGTTGTTTGTTCTGTGTGTTCTGATTAAATACAGGTGTGTTTGCCCCATTTTAACGCCTGCCCTGACCCAGGTGTTAAATTTTGACGCACATCGGGCTTTGCGTCATTTTTTTGCTCCGCCTCCCGGCCGAGAGTCATTTTTGCCCGGAAGCATAAATACGGCACACGGCTGTGTGCGTCGTATTTTGGACGGGAACGCCTACCCTGCATATCATTAACGCAGGGCGGGTTGCCGCATCCAGAAAATGACGCACATTGTGGATTTTTATCGTCCGCGGGCTCGGGCGTCAGGGTTTAAATATGGAGCAACGTTTGCGCTGATTGTGCGTCAAAAATTTTGACGCACATTCGGCGCAAACAGAGTATAAATATGCCCCTAAATGTTGCTAAGTGGAAGAGGTGAATTGCTAACTTCTTATACCAAACGTAAGACTTACGAATAGCAGTATAAGGTTCCAACCTTTGATCAACTCTATCTACACCTCCCATGTGCTTATTATAATCTAAAATGCACACAGGTTTGTGCACTTCAGCAACCTGGCCCCAAACAGTCACGGGGGAAGTACTCTCATCATGGATGGTACTTAGCATGTAGAAATCCCTCCTGTCTGAAAACTTCAAAGCTAGCAGCTCATCGTTCCGCAAAGCACTGCACTGTCCCCTCTGAAGTTTTTTACAGACAAGCTCCCTTGGATAGCCTTTCCGGTTACAACTAATTGTGCTACAAGCAACAGTGTCCACTCTAAACAATTCCTTGAACAACTGCACTTCAGTGTAAAAGTTACCTACATACAAATGGTGACCTTTGTTGAACAGTCGTCTACCAAGTTCCCACACAATTTCCTCAGTAACTCCAAAAGTGGGAGGTCAACAAGGGGGGTCAATACTGGAATCCCTACCAGTGTAGACACGGAAATTATACACATACCCTGTACTACTTTCAGACAGCATATACAATTTAATTCCACATCGTGCCCTCTTGCTAGGAATGTACTGCCTAAAAACCAAACGACCCTTGAATAGGACCAAAGACTCGTCCACAGCTATTTCTTTGCCTGGAACATAGACCTCTGAAAACCGATCTACAAAATGATCAAGGACAGGCCTAATCTTAAAAAGTCGGTCAGAATCAGGGTGATCTTGTGGCAAGGCTAATGAATTGTCAATAAAATGCAGCATCCTAAGAAGAAGCAAATACCGATTATGACTCATTGTTGCAGGAAATATAGCTGTTGCCATCAAGGGACTAGTAGACCAATAAGAAGCCAGTGACGGCTTCCTTATCAACCCCATCAAAAGAGTCAAACCTAAAAACCTTTTCATCTCCTCCAAATTTGTGGGAATCCACTGGGCAGCTCTAGAGTGCGGCCTAAGTGTAGCAGCGTTGTCCATCAAATACTGCTCCGTGTACAAATTAGTCTGCTCAACAATCTCTTCCAAAAACACATCATCCACAAATAACTCAAAGAAATTGACAGGCAAAAAGTTATCAGTATTGACTCTACACCCCGGGAGACCAGTAAAGGCAGGCAACTCTGGGTGATCCAAGTTTGGGGCAACCCAGAGTTCAGGTCTTCTAACGGGAAACCTTTCAGCCCCAGGTTGCTGCACTAATGGCACATCAGTGTCCTCCTCTGAAACAGGCCCTCCATCCGCACTGAGTGTGGCTTCCTCATCAGAAGATTCCTCTCTGACAGAAACTTCACTGCCAGAATCCCTCACTTCCTCCTCTGCCTCAGATGCAGAGTCCGTCTCATAATCATGATCAGACAATGACTCAAAAAGCATACCAACCACCTGCTGAGCGGTCATCCTGCGGCTAGCCATGAAAAGCAAATTAGAATTAAGACAACACAAATATCATTGTGCACAAATCTAAGGACAATTTCACACAAACCTGCATTTAGTACACCACCTGCAAACATGTCATTCATGCATGGCAACAATACTCCTTTGGAAAAAATTGTTTTTACTTACCTAAAACATGCAACTATGCAAACCGCAGGTCAACCACCGCCAAAACCGCAAGGAGCCACAGCAAAGAAAGCAAAAGCTTTGAACTAGAACAAAAAGGAGGAAAAAAATGATCACAAATGCAAATACTTTGTCAGTTGACAAACATCCCACCATCAAGCATTTAGAAATTGGTGCCTAAGTGGATTCTGCCATAGGGGCAAATGGGCCTACTAAAAAATAGGCCTATCTGCCCCAAGGAGGGCAAAAAATACCTTTGGTAGTGTGTCCCCAGGATGAGCGACCCTTGCCCAAGGGCCCACCCCCAAACAAAAAACAAACCACACACTTTCCCTGGTGCCTACGTGGCTTCAGCCCCCCTTGGGGGCAGGTGGGCCTAAAAAAAATAGGCCCATCTGCCCCCAAGGGGGGCAGAAATGGCCAACAGTTTAATGCTCCCCTTGGGGGGGGTGCCCTTTGCGCAATGAGACGCCCCCCCACATAAATAAACATATTTAAAAAAATCCCTGGCATTCTAGTGTTTTCTGCCCCTCTTGGGGGCAGATCGGCCTAAAAATAGTAGGCCGATCTGGCCCCAAGGGGGGCAGAAATGGCCACAATAAATATCCCCCCAAAAAGGGAGCAACTCTTGCCCAAGGGGCCGCTCCCAAACACGTAAACATTTTATCACAACAAAAAGAACAAAAATCCCTGGCGTCTAGTGATTCTGCCCAAAAAATAATAGGCCGATCTGAAATGGCCACAATAAACATGCCCCCAAAAGGGAGCGACCCTTGCCCAAGGGGCCGCTCCCAAACACGTAAAACATTAAAATACAACAACAGAAACAAATCTCTGGCGTGTAGTGGATTCTGCCCTCCTTGGGGGCAGATCAGCCTAAAAATAATAGGCTGATCTGCCCCCAAGGAGGGCAGAAATGGCCAACATAAACATGCCCCCAAATGGGAGTGACTCTTGCCCAAGGGGCCTCTCCCAAACACTTACACATTTAAAAAAATAAAAAAAAATCCCTGCCATCTAGTGGGCATTCCTGCTGCCGGATTGCAATGCGATCGGGCAGCAGGAATGCTCAAAGAGACACAGGGGGAAAGGAAAAGCCTTTCCTTTTCCCTGGTGCCTCTTTGGCCCAAACCCCCCACCCGCCGGAGGAGAAACTTACCTGTTTCTCTCTTCGTCGCACTGGAAGCAAATGGCTTCCAGTGCGACCAGCAGTGGGTAATGATGTCAGTGCGCGATCGCACGCTGACGTCATTAATGGGGGTGGGAGGGATGGGGTGTGGGGGTGGAAGGGGAAGGTCTTCCCCTTCCATCCCCGCCTTGGGGGGGTTGGGGGTAACCCCACGGAGGGAGCGCTAGCGCTCCCTCCGGGCTCCGTGCCGAGGACGTAATGGTTACGTCCTCGGCACAGGAGCACTGTGCCGCAGGACGTAACCACTACGTCCGCGGCACAGAAGGAGCTATACAGAGATAGGCTGTTAGGGCCTGCTGTGTGTGTTCCAGTGTTTGGGCACATGTGGCAGACCACACTACTGCAGACCATAATACTCATGTTGTTGTGCCGAAAGAGCACTCTTGACTGATGCAACAGCAACCCAAACATTTGGAATAAAAATTGGTATTCCCTAGTTTGAACATGTGGTGTGTCAATAGAGGATAGTAAGGCTACGCAACTTGATACATTCACTCATGGCCTGTGTGTATATGTCTGTGAATTGGCTATTTCAATTGTTGTCGTGCCTCTGTGTGAACGTCACAAGACGTATTTTGCATAATGTGCTTGTATGCATGTGTTGTAAATGTGTATAACCATCAGATGCCATTCATTGTGGTACATCACTCAGGATATGTGTTTGTCATACCCGTAGCGTCTCATGCTGTGTGAACTTCCCTGACTTGGGGGACAAAATATCTCCCATGACTAACTATGCGCAGGATAGATAGAGGACGGATGATAATGGCAATGTTACAAGGGTTAGCCATCACATGTACTGGAATGTTGGATACCACTTCGTGGTCACTCGTTTGTATACTACCCATGAGTCAGGCATTTGAACATGCTAGGTAGGTACAGTGTTTGTGACACAAAGTCCCAACACCAATCCAAAAAAGTTCTGGTACACCACAGTTTGAGGCATATAAATGACCAATGTTTCTCCTGTGGCAGTGGAGGACCAGTAGACCATGCTGCATGTGTTCACATATGTCCAGTGGTTCATTGCACAAAGGTGACCAGTTCAAGTGTGTGGCCATGTGTACCCTGTGTAAGTATTGGCCTCCATGTTCACACAGCTACCTGCAGGTCTGGTCATGAGTCTGTGGAGCCATTGCCTGCATCAACAGACTATCCTTCAAAGCAGAACTGACCTAAATGCAAAGATAAATTGACGACACACATGGTGATGGTCCAGCTATGGCACTGCAGAACTTTTATAAGGCTGACAACAGGGCAACCTTGGTGTGCTTAAAAACTTTACGGATCAGTAATAGGAAACAGGCAGGTTTCATCACAACATTTGTACACAGGGTGGCCTCTAAAATTCCCACTGCAACAGGGAACATCAGTGCCTCTGTGCTGATTAATCTCACAGCTAGTCACCACGCAAGCACCATCCATAGGTTGCGGCCAATGTGAATGTGTGTAGACCGTCGTTATGTCCTTTCATACACATTAGCAAACGTTGTTTGTTGTGCTGGAGGCACTGTACCAAATCCATGTATACAGCCATAGTACAGTCACTGTTTGTCACTCATGAATACATGAAACCCAGACAAGGGATGGGGGCTGGATTAGGCAATTTGAATACATGTCCCAGACCATAATACGACAAGTAAACTGATTAAACTATACTATACATTTGAGGATTCATCGTAGACCTGCCAGACACAATACCCCAAGAGGAAAGAGAAGGCATGGAAAGCAACTATGAGACAAATGTAGCCATAGGGAACCTCAATGGTAATGCAAAGACAGGGACCAGTCAGGCTAACAGGATGCAGGGTCAGTCTGGAACAAAAATGAACAAGGCAAATACACAGTGAGCAGACTCTGACTGTGAAAAGCTGGAACAACACTGTGGGAATTAAAACCTGTACTTGTGCTGTGGGCTGCAACGTTACACAATACCCCAAGGCCTGTGTTACACAAGTGATTTATACGGCAATGTACAACAAGGACATTCATAAAATGGCAGCTTCTGAGCAGTTCCAGGCAGCAGCAATGGCATTGCAGGTTTAAATGGCTGGTCTGCATGGAAGTGCTCACAGGTGTATGCAGCTTCAGTCTTTTACAAGTCCTGTAGGTGAGAATCAAGTTCAAAGGGCCAACGGTACCTTTCACATGGAAGCAATGGACAGGTGATTACAGGTCCTACCGACTACCAGGCAGTGCATTATCGGACGTGAAGTCCATGCAGACAGATGAACTATGATTATGGCATGCCACACTAAAGAGGGAAGCACACAGGAGTCTGAATGGGAGTCTGGGTGTGTGTAGATGAAGGTTATCAGGGTACAAATAGTTCATTTACAGGGCCCCCTAGAGAAGGGTGGGGAGAGACTTAAAACATGGCAGTGGCAGGACTTATAACCTGGGATGGACTGCGCAGGCCATGTCTTGTGAGCAATGCTTGTCATACCTGGGACACTCATGCTATCCATTTTCAGCTTAGATGGACTTCTTGTCACACATGCTCCTTGCAGAGATAGCTGATGTCACACTTACTGCTGTCAAGGGTCTGGTCATACATTCCTGTTAACAATAAAATTGCACATCCACTGCCTCATGTTTGAAGCACTTTTTTACCTTATGATTGATGGTGTCTTAGTTGTGTGTCATATGCTGCAATGGACCATGTTGGCAACATGGATGTGTCTCTTAGCTGTGGTCCTCTGATATTGCCCTTCAAATGTGAAATAGACAGGATATATGTCATTAACACTGTGTGTGATGTTGGGTGTACATTCATACCCATCAAATGTGATGTGGCTTTTTCAATATCCTAATCTGTATTTCTGTATTCCATTAGGCTAAACTCTGATTATGATTCCTAGGGATCATGTGATGCATAAATAATTACCCAAACCGTGATTGACTGATGAAGTGAGGTGTTTAATGACATATGGTAAGAAAGTGGTGATGGTGACTCGAGTTAAAAGAAGTTTTGTACAATGTGTTGTCTCCGACGCCTTCCTGCTGCAGTGTTTGGATGGTCCCCCTCATGTTGATGAACAGCATCCTCCTCTTCAGGCATTTGTGGGTCTGGTTCATAGAGGGGAATGTTCCTGCTTACACAAATGTTGTGCAAGATGACACAGGTCAAAATGATCTTGCAGACCATTTCAGGTGTATATAAGAGGCTGCCTCCGGTGATGTCGAGGCGCCTGAATCTTGACTTCAGGATGCCAAAAGTCCTCTCTACTATGGTGCGTGTCCTCCGATGTGCCTCATTATAGGCACACTCTCCTGCTGTGCTTTGGTTTGCAAATGGGGTCATGATCCATGGCTGGATCCCATACCTCTGATCAGCTGAAAGAGAAAATGAGTGTAAAAATTTGGATGTTGCTTGCACCTCGATGATAACTTTGCATGGCAGTTGCCATCTAGTGTCGTCTGTGACTCATGTGTGTTTGTGTTATTGTGTGGAATCCTAGGCTTCTAGGATGTTCTATCAGCATTGGGATGTTTATTTATCTAATCTGGTGTTTGGCTGATTGACCGGATATCAGCGGTATATTTGTAAACTTGCAGTACATTGTGTATCTCCCATGCATTTTGTCATGTGAAAGAAGTGTCCATGTGTCTTCACTGGAGGTGACATGATACTTCCACACACAGAATCGATTCCACTGTGGTGGTAACACGGTTGCACTATGTGGCCTGAAAATCCCATCCAATTCAATATATGTAGTAGTAAACAACACTGAGGCCCTTTGATTTGGCTAGGTGAAAATGTACAACACATCTCCATAAGTTTGCAGCACTGAAGTGTTGACAATTGAGAATGCACAAATATCCTATTTGTGACAAGTTCTATACAAACCTATTTTTGTGCCCTCACCGAGTTGGCTCATGTCAAACGTAAACCTACACTACTGAACCTGGTCCAGATAAGATGGCTAACGTGGTTCTGGGGGTGAAGGTTTAATTGTCAGAAGGTCCATATGCCTGTACATCTGTTGTGTATATGTGTAATTGTCTCAATCGGTATATGTAGCAATGTGCACTTTGCAATAATGTCACATCAATATGTATTCTTAGCACAGTCCACTTCCTTATTGGTAGCGGGCAATGTCACCCCAGGAGTGACGTGAGATGTTGATACTGCCTCAATGATTCCATGTCATCTTCATTAGAGTCAGCATCATCATGCTATGTGTCTCATGGGGTTTGACCTGCAGCGAAACCCATTACACACCCCTTACACAGTACGTATTGCTTGGAAGGGTTTGTGATTGAGCGTTATTGTTGTGATATTGTAAGATTAATCTTCCAAGTTGTACTGCCAGTTAAGGCCATGTCATTGTCACTGTGTGGTTTTAAATTGGTCCCTTGTGGCTCTGGAGTGGCATCTGTTGTTATTTGCATCTGTCATTTGTCCATAGTTGTGTATCCCATTGGGTCAGGATATCAAACATGACTAGCAGTGTCACAACCTCAGTGTCTTCCTGGCCACGTGTCAATGTAGTGATGTATGTGTTGTGTGTCCTACAGGGTTGCTGTGCAGTGTGTATATAACTAGGTTTCTGTACTTACCAACAAGTAGGCCATTTCCATATCATCCATCCTGGAAGTGCTGATTGATGGTGCAGTGGCGGAAGATGAATGAATCATGTACACTCCCAGGATACTTTGCCACAATGTTGGTGATCAATCCCCAGTTATCCACAATGGCCTGCACATTGATGGAGTGTGTGTGCTTCCTGTTGCAGTATAGATGCTCTGTTGCAGCAGGTGGCACAATCTGTACATGTGTGCAGTCAATGGCACCAATCACGTGTGGGAAGCTGTTCATTTGGTAGAAGCCCTGTTTGGTCTCCTGCTGCTTCAGCTGTGTGTTGGGGAAGCTGATGTGGCGGAGTATGAGGGAGATGATGGCATGCAGTACCTTAGGTAGGAAGGCAGAGAATGAGGGCTGTGAGATCCCAGAAACTAGGGCACAATGGTTTGAAAAGAGCCACTTGCCAACATGTGGAGGACAGCTAGCAGCTTGGTCTCTGGTGGAATGATGTGAGGTGTCTGCAAGCTGGGTGCCAACTGTGGCTCAATGTTGCACAGCAGCTGCTGTATGGCTTGCCAGTTTATTCTGTACCTCTGGATGATGTCATGTTCCCTGAGGCCCAGAAGGGTTGTCCTGGTCTGGAATATTCTCTCCTGCCTTCTGTGTTCCCTTTGGGGTATCTGCTGGTGTGGTGGAAGCGGCTGCTGTTGGTCCTGTGCTCTGCGTCTCCGTGCATGCTGGATGAATAGCACCTCCATGTCTTCCTTTGGGAGCTCTGATGTTGCTTCTGTGTGTTTTCCTTAAGTACTGGTGTGTTTGCCCCATTTAACGCCTGCGCTGACCCAGGCATTAATTTTTGACCCAAATCGGGCTTTGCGCCATTTTCCGACTCCTCCTCCCAGCTGTGTGGGATTTTTGCGTGGTTGGATAAATATGGCGCACAGGTGTTTAAGTCATTTTTTGGACGGGTACACCTACCTTGCATGTCATTAACGCAAGGTGGTTTCACGTATCCAGAAAATGACGCACACTGCGAAATTTTGACGTTCGCGTGGTAGGACTTCAAAGTATAAATATGGTATTAGGTTTGCACCAAATTTGCATTAAAAAAATTACACAAATCTGGCGCAAGCAGAGTATAAATATGCCCCGATATATTTCAGAGAACTGGGCAATCCATTCCCCTTCTGTAATGCTGTTTCTATACTGGGAGATTCTTTTTCTCCCAGCAGCGGGGAAATTTACTACCTTCCAAAATGTGGCATTATTGTTTTTGAGGCTTGCTTCGTACAAGGTGTTCCAAGCCTTCTTTTATATGTCTTTTCCTATTTTTAACGGCCTTCTTATACTCCTATCTGAGTGCGTGAATCTTGCTCTTGCTTCTTTTTGGAGTATTTAGGGCCTTCTTAAGACTTTTATGAACCCTCGTACACTTAGAACTAAACCACTCTGTTTTTTTCTGGGATCCTGGCGTTCTCACACTAGAACTAAGGGCCAGATGTATCAAGCAATTTTGCATTCGCAAACGGTGGGAATCACAAAATTTGTCCGTTTCCGAATGCAAAAATGCCTTTCAAGATGTATGAAAGGCATTCGCAGTGCAACGATTCCTTAAAATTGCGGCCCCATTTAGAGAACCGCAAATTGGGATTCTCTAAATAGGAAATTCCAAATAGGGAATTCCTATTTGCGATTTCCAAAGCACATGTATCAAGCATTTCCTAAATGCGAATTGGGCACTAAGGAAATGCAATTACCACCAAATCCAATTTGGTGGTAAGCATGTGCAATTTTTAAAAATGCATTAAAAATGCATTTTTAAAAATGACATGTAGCGCACACATACCCCTATGGCATGTGTGTGCTTCACATGTCCACAAATATTTTTTTGGGGTGCATCCGAGGGGGCCTTTGGGCCCCAGCCCCCTGGGGTTTGCATTACCTAATTTGTGAATTCCTAACTGAAATTCACAAATTGGGAAATGTAAAACCATTTGTACCTATGGGCCTACAGCCCATAGGGATGAATGGAGTCACATTCTCTAATTGCGATTCAGTAATAGCGTTTGCAAATTTTAAGAAATCGCTATTACCGAATCGCACATTTAATGCATCCCATTTTGCATTTCTTAAATAGCGATTTCTTAAAATTCGCTATTTAAGAAACGCAAACCGGGAGCTTGATACATCTGGCCCTAAGTCCCGTTTTAATGCTGCATGTAATTGATGTGAAGGCTCTAATTAATTCTTTTGGATCTGCACCATCCTCAAGGCAGACCCCAAAATCTTTAGCTTGATCGCTAAGAAACTGGTTCATAAAACCTAATGGTTCGATCTGAGACCAGCCTAGGGAATACCCGTTTCTAGATGCCAATTCTATATTACTAAGAAGGTCTGGAGATTCCCTATGATGTTTTTTATCTGAAGGCAAGGCAAGGAGTATACTTTGAGGGTAATGATCACTGAGTACTATATTGTGAGTCTGTTGATTAGACGCGCTATGGAAGAAGTTGTTAGAGGTTAGAATAAAATCAATTGTGTTTGCGCCTCTGCCATTAAAGGTAGGTTTAAAATGCAGTTTACTAGCACAAATTTTGTTTGAGAAGGATAAGTCAAACCTATACATGGTGTCATTCAGTATATGCCCATAGTGATTATGTGTGAAGTGAACTTGGGCCTCATTACCACATTTGTATAGGCCACAGACTTTCTCAAAGGGTTCTGTACACAAATGTATATTGAAATCCCCTCGTCATACAATGAGGGTCTCTCTCCTAGTAGAGGTACACACTAATCCTAGGTCATCCTGCAATTGTCTGATTATGTTTAAGACTTTACACAAATGAACGTTATTCTAAACATTTATAATGACTACCTGAAACAAACTTTGTAATTTACACACAATCATTTGATAACTAAAGTTAGAGATTGGTTTATCATCTTTATCAGTTTGAATTTGTTTGAGATATAAGTGCAGAGCACCCCTTTCGACCTCCCATGTATGGAAGGGATAGCAGGAGTGTAGAATGTCCTGTATCCATTTATATGTATGGGGTTCGTACACCAGGTTTTCTGAAAACAAATACAGGAAAATGCTCCAATGAAGTCTATCCATTCAGTATTTTCAATCTTCCTGTGGAGTCCTGCCACATTCCAAAACAAAAGTTCCAGTCCTGATCTTACGGCCCCTGCTCCATGTGTGTCAGAGGTAACAAATTTTACCCCATTGAGAGCAAGGAAGGAATGGTTAGTAACTGAATGATCGAGATCTTCTTTTTCCCGCACACCTGGTCTAATGGTATGCTGATCATCAATAGTCCCACGGGCACATCCCCACTACTGCAGGCTCGCTAGTGTTTGACATATCAAGCCTAAACTTCACGAATGCAATCCTACCGCTCCGCCGACCAGATGACCACTCAGTCAGTCCAATTCTTCCAGGTATGACAGGGCCTGAAATCTATTGCTAATGAGTATGGCGTTGTTACGCTCAATTGTCTCTCCTAATGATGGGCACCAGTTTCTGGATTGATCCTGACCTTTGTTGCCTTGGTAGAAATAACCTAATGGTAACAGTGAAGTTTCACGGATAGATACTTGTTGTGCACTTAAGTTTTTGTAAGATTCTTTCCACCAGTCTTGGAGATTTAAAAGAAAGTACCACACAGTCTCCCATTAGTGTTTTTTTGACTCCTGCCTACCCATTTAACTCTCCTCACCATGTTTATGTCTTCGAATAGGGTGCCAACCATGCGAGGTTCCATTTGAGATCCTATCCAATTTAAAGATTTAGGGCTGTATTTATACTTTTTGGCGCACAACTGCGCCAACGCAGTTGTGCGTCAATAAATTTAACGCCGGCTAAAGCACCATGCGGGTGCTGTATTTATGGAATGACGTTAGCCGGCGGAGCTGCCTGGTGTGCGTAAAAAAAAATGACTTACACCAGGCAGCGCCGGCGTAGGGGAAAATGGAGCTTGGGCGCCAAAAAATGGGGCAAGTCAGGCTGAGGCCAAATTTTCGCCTCAACCCGATTAACGCCATTTTTTTTTACTCCCAACCCCCATTGAAATGACTCCTGTCTTAGCAAAGACAGGAGTCATGCCCCCTTGCCCAATGGCCATGCCCAGGGGACTTCTGTCCCCTGGGCATGGTCATTGGGCATAGTGGCATGTAGGGGGGCACAAATCAGGCCCCCCTATGCCACCAATTTTTTTTTTAAAAAGATACTTACCTGAACTTACCTTAAATTCCCTGGGATGGGTCCCTCCATCCTTGGGTGTCCTCCTGGGGTGGGCAAGGGTGGCAGGGGGTGTCCCTGGGGGCATGGGAGGGCACCTCTGGGCTCCTTCCGAGCCCACAGGTCCCTTAACGCCTGCCCTGACCAGGCGTTAAAAAATGACGCTAAAACGGCTGGATGTCATTTTTTTTGACCCGCCCACTCCCGGGCGTCATTTTTGCCCGGGAGTGTAAATACGGCGCACATGCCTCGGAGTAATTTTTTAGACGGGAACGCCTACCTTGCATATCATTAATGCAAGGTAGGTGTCCACGCTAAAAAATGACGCAAACTCCAAGATCTTTGGCGCTAGACGGGCCTGACGCCAAAGTATAAATATGGAGTTAGTTTTGCGTCGGAATTGCGTCAAAAAAAACAATGCAATTCCGGCGCAAACAGAGTATAAATATGCCCCTTAGTTCTTAATGCCCTCCATGATTCCCGGTTATGGCCAGGTACAGTAGGGACGTTAGCCAGGACGACTACATAGGGAGTCACCGCGGGGGGTAGATGTAAAATATCGCTTGGAAGGAGTGATGTATCAGGGGGTGAATGAGACACGTTTTCCCTCCCAGGATCACTTACATTTATGTGCGCTGACATAGTCTGATGTGCACTGCGTGTGCGTTCCGCGTCTATGCATGTCTCTATTGGAGGCTGCTTAGCTAGAGATGTAATTGACGGAGATTGCAACTCAATTTCTGGGCATGGTTTTGAGTGGCTTGTACTGTTAGATTGAATAGTTGTGGGGATTAGATCAACTGATTGTGTCTTCAATAGGTCAAGAATAGTCACCATGTTACTCTCCACTTGTATTAGGTGATTTAGGAGGGTATCAAGTGATGATTTAATTGTAAGTTCTAAAGCTTTGTGTCTAAGATATTTGCATAAGGTTTTGATATAATTTCACTTGTCTTCTGAAAGGGTTTCTTTGTGACAGTTTTAATTAGCGGCTGGTGAGTGGATTGAGTACTTATATTGCTTTATTATGAGATTTGGCTGTCAGAATATTTGAAACATTTCCCCTTTGGAGTACTCAGGGCTGTCATGTACGTTTAGGTGGAAGGGGAAAATCATGACCTCTATATTAGTCTCATTAATGTATTGAATACAGCCATTTTGGACCTCATCCTGATTGTTATGCTCTATTACCTTGGTCCGGTGAGTGGAGTCAGGGTCTAGATTAGAGGGGCTAATATGCAAGGTTGAGGCCTCTATAGAGCTCCCTTGTAACAATAGCATTTCTTCTACATTTGAAAGCTTATCTATGGCCCCTATTGCACCTGAGATATACTTTAGTATTGATGTATGATCTCTGTGAGGAGATGTGACTTTTGCGTTTGGGTGCTTCCTCTTACTCATCCTTGGCATTAGTCTTGAACAGTATTGCCTACATAATATTACTTTAACACGTCTGTATCCTCACTAGGCCCCTTATTGTTGTACAGGCCGATAAGACTTTTATAGTTCAAACATACCCGTAGTAGGATGGGGCATCAATGTGTAGGTATAGTGCCCAAGTAAACTCTGTAGCGAAAATATTCCCATGCCCAGAATAATAATATGCTTCCCCGTCGAGGCAAACAATTCTAGCCCCACGTTACCTCTTAAATGGTAAGAAATGTTAGGGGGGTGGCCCAGCCCAGCCTCCTCCAGGCTCTGACGGGTGCAGACAGGCCAGGTACCTTTATGCACCTCCTGGCACTGCCGGTGAGGTGGGCGGTGTGGCCTGTGCCATGTCTGCTGCTACTGCGAGGGAGGACATGATCAAGACCTCCCCCACATGTGTCCTTCGAGTCCCATGCTGCAAGTCAAAGACGGTACCTTTATGCACCTCCTGGCACAGGCCATGCCGCATCTGCTGCTACTGGGAGGGAGGGTGGGATCAAGGCCTCCTCCCCGTGTGTCCTGCGCGACCCTCTCTGAGTATACTCCTGTCAGACCATAAGATGACCCCTTATGTATTCAACATTTTACCCCTACTTTTGCATGTGGTTAATGTCAAGCATTGTAAAGAATGATAATAGCACAGTTTATATTTTTTCTGATGTTCTTTGTCCATCATGCATAATGAATATAGATTGACAGTCTGTCTTACAATTAGATTTCCACCAGGTACCCAACTCATGGTGTCTAGAGCAGTGGTTCCCAACCTGTGGTCCAGGGACCCCTGGGGGTCTGCGAAGCCTCCTCAAGGGATCCGCGACTGCTTAGAAAATCAAAAAATATTAACAGATTAGGACCCCAGCTTTCAGTAATGACTTAGTGGGGGGGTCCCCGGACTCCAATAATGAGTCAGTGAGGGTCCCTGGGTTTCAGTAATCATAAAGCAGGGGTCCACAGAAGTCAAAAGGTTGGGAACCACTGGTCTAGAGCATATTGTATCTAGTATTTTACTTGTAAACACTGAGCTGCTAACCAATGTGTCTCCAAATGAAGAAGTCTCAGTCTCCCACATTCTGTGGCTGCATGGGATTAACTTATCTTCAAGTGCATCCTAGCTTCCCTCCAAGAGAAATTACAGTTTGCAGAAAATATTCCATAAAATGTGCGACTTTTGTTGGAGAAGTTAAAAAAAATTTTTTTTATTAAAAATGATTAATTTGACCAGTTATGCCGTTGTATTAGCAATTATCCCCCAATCTCCTATCACCATTTACACAATGAGGTAGCATCATGGGTAAAAGTCTGACCCTAGGACTATCTCTAAAAAGACTGAAAACAGAATTCAATGGCCCATCACTCACTTCCCGCTTACAGGTAATTAAAGCTAAGCTCCTGCCTACAATAACTTATGGGAGCGAAATATAAACAGGAAGAGACTTGCAAACTAGATCTAGATCACATAGTATGTAACGTTTATTGGATCATCTTCAACCTTCCGAATTACACCTCTCCCGCCCATATTAGACTGGAGTTCAGTCTATTAAATCAGTTTCTGGCAAGAGGAGGTGCATACATAAACTTCTGGAGTAAAGCCCGGGGAGCCACTTCAGACTCCCTTAACCACCACCTATAGCAGGAGCTCCAGCATAAGAACGCTGCACCGGCCACAGCTTACCTGGAAGATTCATTAAGGAAGACAGGGCTCACTGATCAAAGGGGGACCCCAACTTCACACAGCGTCTTCAAAAAAGCAGTCTGGAGGTCAATCACGCTCCAGTCCTCCGTGGAGGACAAAGCAGCCTTTTCAAGAAGGTTCCATGCGTGGATGACACTGAACACCTAAACAAGCCTGGGTCCACAGGCATACCTTAGCCTCTGCTTTTCAAGGCACACCAAAGAGTAGTTTTTAAGGTACCGACTGGGGCTTTTACCATGCGCACTTAACACAGCCCCTGGCTAAGAGATCCGACAAACACTACTTGTCGCTTGTGTGGTGCTGGCATAGAAGATCTTCAACATCTGCTTTGCACTTGTGAAAAACCTGCACCTGAAAGGAAAGCTCTATTAAAAAAACCTGTTTAATGAAAAGGGCCTAAGAACAAAGAGACAGCTCAGAACCTGATGAGATCTTCTAAACATCGTATAAAATTATGAATGTGGTTTTAATGCAATGGTTTTAAGTAACTATGCAAAAAAAGTATCTTAACTCCCATTTACACAACGTAAAAATGTAGTATATTGTGGTGGTAATATGTTCTGTTTTTTATGATGCTGTGTTTTGTGTTGCGTTATTGCAAGTAGATGTTGTTTTTTTACTGTAATTGAGGTGTTACCTTCTCCTTTGACTGTTTTGTTGTTTTGTGCCCTGGTGTGTTTTAATTGAATACTTACGTTGCCTTGTGCATGTTATTAACTTGCTATGTCGTTGTTTACTTTACACATGTCAATAAACGATGCTCTATTTCCAGCCGAAGCAGTGTATGCGTTTAAAGTTCCCAAGGCAAACAACCATTAACCACTGTCTAAGACGGTAAAACTATAAAGCTCCAGCTCTTCAATTGTTTTAGTTTCCCGTCAGCCTAAAAATGTAGCAGAGACCATGGGCCAGATGTATGAAAGCATTTTACATTCGCAAACGGTGCGAATGCCCGTTTGCAAATGCAAAATGCCAGTTCAGAATGTATGAAATACATTCTGAACGTAATTTTAAGGAATCGCTAAAATAGCGATTCCTTAAAATTGCGACCCTGTTTAGAGAGTCACAAATTGCGACTCTCTAAATTAGAAATCGCAAAAAAGGATTCCTTATTTGCGATTTCTTAGCACATGTATGAAGCAATTCCTAAATGCAATTTTGGCATTTAGGAATCGCTAATTACCACCAAGTTGAACTTGGTGGTAACCATATGCAAAATTTAAAAATGCATTTAAAATGCATTTTTAAATTGTACATGTAAAGCACACATGCCCTTTTGGCATGTGTGCACCTTACATGTCCCCCCCACATTTTTTAAGGTGCAGCAGAGGGGACCTTAGCCCCCCAGCACCCTGGGGTTTTGCATTTCCAAAATTGCGATTTCTGGTTCAGAAATGTGACATGACCCTTAGGGCCAGATGTAGCAAAAAGAAAATTTGCGAGTTGCAAATTGCGAGTCCATGCGACTCGCAATTTGCAACTCGCAAATTGGTATGCAGTACGGTGTCTCAGACACCGTCTGCGAGTCGCTATGGGGTCGCAATGACCCACCTCATTAATATTAATGAGGTGGGTCGCAAATTGCGGCTCCATAGCGAGTCTAGGCACTCGCAAACATGGAGGCAGACAGTGTCGTCAGACACCTATTTAAACTGGTTGGGGACCTTAGGCTCACCTATTAGCCACACACTGTGCCTCTGGAGTTGCCCCATCACATTAGGGATGCTGCTATTCCTCAAAATGTAAGCGTCATGCACTGAGCCCGGATACTTGGCATTCACATGGGAGATGTACTGGTCTGCCAAACACACCATCTGCACATTCATAGAATGGTAACTTTTTCGGTTTCTGTGCACCTGTTCATTCCTGCGGGGAAAAGGGGGGGGGGGGGACAAATGCCACATGTGTACCATCAATGGCACCAATGATGTTGGGGATATGTCCCAGGGCATAAAAGTCACCTTTCACTGTGGGCAGATCCTCCACCTAAGGTAAAACAATGTAGCTGCGCATGTGTTTCTGCAGGGCAGATAACAATCTGGACAACACGTTAGAGAACACTGGCTGTAACATCCCTGATGCCATGGCCACTGTTGTTTGAAAGGACCCACTTGCCAAGAAATGGAGCACTGACAGGACCTGCACTAGAGGTGAGATTCCTGTGGGATGGCGGATAGCTGACATCAGGTCTGGCTCCAACTGGGCACACAGTTCCTGGATTGTGGCACGATCAAGTCTGTAAGTGATAATGATCTGTCTGTCTTCCATTGTCGACAGGTCCACCGGGGGGACAGGCCAGCATGTGAGGATGGTGAGTGTATGTTTTTCTGGGACAGGGTGGGAAGTTTGTGGCCAATGTGGGAGAAGAACAGTATGGGAGAGTAACATCCTTATTTACTTAACTATTCCTCTAGGTCAGCACCCACCAGAAGAAGGGTATTTCGAATGCCATCGCCAAGGGAGTGCGGACCTTGGGGGTCTACCATAGACGGAGCACCCACTGGCGGAAAAGATGGGAGGACCTGCGCCGCTGGAGCAAGAAAACGGCAGAGGCCCAGCTGGGGATGGCCTCCCAACGTGGAAGGGGTGCCCGTCGCACCATGACCCCCTGATGTACCGGATCCTGGTGATGGCATATCCTGAATTTGATGGGCGCTTGAGGGCATCACAGCAGCCACAAGGGGGTGAGTACACTCTCATTCAGCTGACTCTGCGCGCTTGATAAGGTGTCTGGGTGGGGGAGGTGGGTTGTGGGTTCGCCTAGGTCAGGGCAGACATGCAAAGGTAGATCCATTGATTTGCAGGCTCAGTCCCACTCCAACCCCAAAGGTGGTATTTGCCCTATACACCTAGTCAGGCTCCCATGGGTTCCAGCTGTGCATGAAATGGGTCTAGACAGAGTCCCCCATGGGCATGTGCTTTTCCCCTGCACTGTTAGTGCATAGGGCTGCTCCCTGTGTATTGTGTCCACCAGCAGTAGTGGTGTTGCACGCATTGACCATGTGTCTCCTCTGTCTTTCCCCCCTTTTTGTTTTGTCACCCTATCCTTGTGTGCATTAGCATCATCTGGCAGAGGAGCAGTGGCACCAGAGCAGGAGGGAGCTGCAAGCCATGGGGCCCTGGAGGGTGAATTAACGGGGTCAGAAGGGACCAGTGGGACGGAGGGTGAGGGGAGCTCCACGACGGGACAGGAGCAGACACCAGCAACAGCGACTCATCCTCTGATGGGAGCTCCCTTGCGGTTGCGGGCACCTCTGTGCCCACAGCAACAACAGGTACAGCCACCACCCCCCTACAAGCACCACCCTCCCAGCAGCCCCTCATCGAGTTTCCTGTGCCCGCTCACCCAGGGGGGTGGGCATCTCCTTCGCCCCAGGCACCTCTGGCCCTTCCCCAGTCAGTCCTGCTGCCCTCAGTGAGGATGCTATGGACCTCCTGAGATCCCTCACTGTTGGGCAATCAACCATTTTGAATGCCATTCAGGGTGTTGAGAGGCATTTGCAGCAAACAAATGCATACCTGGATGGCATTCATTCTGGTGTGGCGGCCCACCAGAGAGCATTTCAGGCCCTGGCCTCAGCACTGATGGCAGCCATTGTCCCAGTGTCCAGCCTCCCCCCTCCAACTTCCTCTACCCAGACCCAATCCCCTGTACCTCAGCCTATCCCAAGCACACCATCAGACCAGCATGCACACTCATCAACACACGAGTGGACATGGCAAACATAAGCACCACACATCTCTTTTCTTTCCTTGTCTTATCTGTCCTGCTATCTCTCTTCGTTCTCCCTCTCTGTCCCCCTTTTTTTCCTTATTTTTAATTCTTATATTTTATTTCTTAATTTTTTAATTTTTATTTTCATCTTTTCCTTTTGTCCTTCCACCTCCCCTCCTGCCTCCCCTCCCCCCGTGTTACCCCCTCCCTCTTTCCCTTTCCTCCACTTTGGAGCCTTTTCCTCTCCTCCCCTCCCTCTCCTCCACATCTGAGCCCCGCGCGGCTGCTGGGAACTACATTTCCCAGTGGCCACGGACCTCCTGCAGTGCCTCCGAACTCCGCGCGGCAGCTGGGAACTGCATTTCTCAGTGGCCACGGACCTACTGCAGTACAATGCCGGGTCGCCGGACCCGACTGTGGAGACACGTTTCCGGTCTTCACGTCGGCCCCCAACTGCACCACGGGCCCGGGCGGTGATTTTGAACACCTGTTTCAAGTATTCTCAGCAGTGATGGCGCTTATTGCGGGTGCCACTCGCTTACACTCTAAATAAAAGACCGCCTCTCCTTGGCCCTTTCTATCAAGCGGTCCAAGGAGAGGACTGCATAGGAGTACAGCGAGCGCCCCTTTGAAGCAGTGAGTGACTTATCGGACTTCACGCAGCACAGGTAAGATATTTCTTCTTTCTTTATTCTTGGGTCCCTCCACGCATTGTCCGTTTTGATTGTATTTTACTAATTGTTCGTTCAGAGGTACACTCCCCTATGTCGAGCTCCTCCTTAATCTGGCATAGACCTCTTTGCGCTCTACCAACCAGCCCTTTTTTCCAGATAGTGCTGGTAACCGTTTGGGCTCTTCCCTCTTTCCGCTTTTCCTTCGATAGACGCAGATGCAGTTTTGGGTCATCCTCCCATTTTAGTGTGAACCCCTCTACCTTGCTTCTTTTGTTATGTTTTACTTTTGTTTTATTTTATTTATCCTTAGTGTTTGACAATAAGGGGACACTCCCCCTCCTGCATACCAGAGGTCATTAGTCTATAGGGATAGGGTAAGGTTTTATACCTCCTCTTAGTGGTAGAAGTGCCTACTACGTATATATGCTGTGCATGAGTAAATTTCGTGTGTGTTTGGTTTGCTGTGCAGTGTTGTGTTTCACTATTGTTTTAATTGCTTTTCTGTTTTGCATTCCTCAGGCCACCTCAAGGTATTTCCTTGGGTAAGGTAGGCCTTTCATCTTAACTCTCACTCTCTGTTAATTTGGAATAGTTTCTTTCACTCTAATTTAAGTCTTAGGGATCCGAGGCCCTGATGTATGCCCCGAGACCTTCCTTGGCTCACTATTAAGGGCAGAAACATGTTGGCTACCGATTTTTAGATAGGTGACCTTGTGAGTCCTTGCTCTCACGGAGGTGTCCCACTTATGTTTTTAACTACACCAAACAGACACCATTATTAAACTGTAACTTCGCACAGGTGACTGGTTAGGTGTTTTTATTTTCTCTAGGTTAGCTGGATCCCAAATCTTTCAAGATGAAGAATTAATTTACGCACTCCCTCCTGTTCTTTTAACAGTGAGGTTGAGTCTGCCAAGGTGGCACTGTCCTACCTGGGTGGGACTAGGTGGTCAAATGATGAAGCATTACACTATATAATGTGTGAGACCACCTAGTCCGTAAAGGGAATTCCCCCGGTTCCTTCCAATACTCCGCAGCATCATACTGACCTCATTCTCCTAATAAGGACTTCGATTAGTCGGGGGCACAAGTTGTACCCCTGACTTTCGCTCTTTGATTTATTAGTGAACCCCGTACTTCTTTGTGCGATTTCTGGTTATACATATAGGGAGCTTAGTACGGTTGTGTTCCTCCTAGTTGTTTTTTTCTCCCTCACTCTCTCCTTCTGTTTTGAAGGACAAGTTAGGACAGGGCACGGAGCCTCCGGCTGAGGGACCAGAGTCACCCCTTCTGGCAACCAGAACAGCAACCTGTATGGCGGTGGACACCGCCACCTGCACCGCCACCTGCACATCTGCTGCCTCAGCAACAGTCCCCAGGATCATCCCCAGTGTGCAGCGATCCAAGGCTGCAGGAGACGTCCTGCTGTGTCCCTCCACAGGTGCTGACACATTCACCACTGCCAGCATCTCCACCACAGACACCGCCACCAGCCCGGCAATGTGCTCAGACAGTGCCACCACAGCTGACATGGCTATCATCCCCAGTGGCCAGCCGTCCGAGGCTGCAGGAGACGTCCTGGACCCTGCACAGCGTACATAAGGCACAACACCAAGCACTGTTTGTACTTGCAGGTGGCAGGGGAAGTTGCAGCAGGGTGGAGTGTGTCTCTGCCTCCATGGAGTATCATGCTACCTGTTCCCAGGCAATCTCGTGGCACACACACCCAGGTGAGGGAATGGGACCTGCCACACTGCATGTGAAGCACTCTGGGCACAAAGCCCCCTCCAGAACCTGTGGAGAAAAGCATCTACTACCCTAGTCCTTGGCAGGATGAAGCACTCTGGGAACAATGCCCCCTCCAGAACCAGTGGAGAAAAGCATCCACTACCCCAGTCCTTGGCAGGATGAAGCACTCTGGGCACAAAGCCCCCTCCAGAACCAGTGGAAAAAAGCATCCACTACCCCAGTCCTTGGCAGGATGAACCACTCTGGGCACATAGCCCCCTCCAGAACCAGTGGAGAAAAGCATTCACTACCCCAGTCCTTGGCAGGATGAAGCACTCTGGGCACAAAGCCCCATCCAGAACCAGTGGAAAAAAGCATCCACTACCCCAGTCCTTGGCAGGATGAACCACTCTGGGCACAAAGCCCCCTCCAGAACCAGTGGAGAAAAGCATTTACTACCCCAGTCCTTGGCAGGATGAAGCACTCTGGGCACAGTGCCCCCCCCAGAACCAGTGGAGACTGTTATCCACTTGAGAGACTGTGGCTTTGCACTCCCCAGGATAAAGCAGTGGGCAAACCACCCACTGGAGAGACTTGAGAGACTGTGGCTTTGCAGTCAGTCCCCATGATAAAGCAGTGGGCAAACCACCCACTGGAGAGACTTGAGAGACTGTGGCTTTGCACTCCCCAGGATAAAGCAGTGGGCATGGAGCCCCCTCGTGGACCAGTGGTGTCGTCCGTTCATCCAGCTGAGGTGCCACCCCACCCCCTGAGGTGCCTGTTTATTTTCGATCTGATGCCCAAGCAGTGTTCTTTCCTTTTCGAGTCAGGTATCATGTGTGGGCTCTGCCCATGCATTTTGGGACCACTGGTCCACTGGCAATAATTTCATTACTATTCGGACTTGTGTAGTTGGTGTACATATTTGTATATACTGATGTTTTAATTTTGTCCTATCTGATTTTTCGATGATTACACTTGTTACAATCATTTCATTTTGTCCTTGCGTTCTTCCAGGGGGTGACGGGGTGTAAATGTAATGTTGATGCATGTATTTGTGTGTATGGTGTTGTTGGTGGGGGTGGGGGTGTTGCGTGTTATTGTCACTCTCTTTTCCCTCCTCCCCTCCCCTGTGTGCTAGGTGCAGTACTCACAGTGGTCGTCGCCGGCGTCTTTGCTGCTCCTGATAGAAGAGGAGGTAAACCAACATGGGCACGATCAGTAACTCGGGCTCCATGGTGTCCTGGTTTCTTGTTGGGTGTTGAAAGGTGAGTGGTTTCCGTTCCACAGACTGTTTCCGCCGTGCTTTTGATGGCATTGGTACCGCCCCGGAAAATATGGCAGATTGGTGCCTTGTAATACGGTGGGCGGTACATTGTGTTCCGTCTGTCTGTTGGAGGTTACCGCCGCGGTGTTTGTTTCTACTGCCGTGGCGGTCGGAGTGTTAAAGTGGCTGTCTATGTTGGCGGTTTCCGCCATGGTCGTGATTCAATTTTTTTTACCGCCGGCCTGTTGGCGGTATTACCCCCGCTTTAACTCCAACCGCCAGGGTTGTAATGAGGGCCTCAGTCTCCTAGCTGGAGGCTCTTAGACTAAATCTTTAAGCAATCCTCATGTCATTTGTTGTCTAGTTATAGTTGACAGTGAATGAGGAAAAACAGGAAATATCAGACGAATGTACAGTTCTGATGCAGGTAAAATAGGGGACACGCAGTCAGAAAGGTTGCCATTCACTTCAAAATACGGCCTTGGCCCACAATGATACCATATATGCTTTGGATAAAATACTCTGCCGAAAGTGACTAACAAGTTTGCTCTGGGATTCATCACACTGTAATGGGACAGTTCAAGGTAAATATTTGTTAATTACATAGTACAATTTACTGTTAGTATAATTAGAATCATTAACATTACCCACCCCCTCCCCCCAAAAACGTTTATGCATCAAAGTAGGTAAGATGGTTTCTCATCATAATAATTCTTTTTATAATCAGGCATTTTATACTCAGACACAGCAGGGTGCCATTGCATATGAATAAATCCTCTGAAGTGGGCTTAAAAGCACATTTTCAAAAGAGTGTTTTTGTTTCTCTCCTATCACAGCACCAGGAATGTTCTAGTCCGTCATTGTGTGTGAGGAAGATGCTTGAGCCATACAATATGTATGTATTCATAAAAAAGAGCGTATCTACCAGTTGCGGCTCGCTGCGCAGTAATGAAGCGGGCGGCGCAAGGTTGGGGGGGACAAAAACATTTAATTTGAAAAAATAAATAAAAACACCTTCTCTGCTGCCACGCCGCTCCTCTTTCCTGGTCACTGCAGACAGGCATAGGCTCCCAGCCTGAACTGTGGACAATCCTGTTGCTGCTCATAGCAATGTTAGGATTGGCCAGAGCTCCAAGCCAGGGCACTCCCAGGCAGACTGGGAGCCTGTGCCTGCTCTTTCCAGCCCGGCAACTCAGCTTGACACTGAGCAGTCAGGCTTAACTTAGAAGGCAATGTGTAAAGTATTTGTGCAATAACTCATGCAATAACACAGTGAAAACACCACAAAAATACACCACACAGTTTTAGAAAAATATGAGATATTCATCTGAATGAATTAAGGTAAAAAACAATCAAGATTTGATAATCACACGTTGAAATATTGCTTTTCTAATGATAAGATTCTTAAGTCTTTAAAAAGCAACTAGTGTCTCTTGCAAGAACAAAGTACCTAGTATGCATCAAAATTACACACACGGAGACCGCAGAGGAGGAGATGCGTGGAAAACTGGGGGTGTGCGTCAGATTTCTGGGCGCACACAGACGATAGATTGATTATTTTCCATGCGGCAAGGACTTTGCGACGAATTCTGGCATGCAGGCTTGAATCCTCTTTGCGATGCAGGGTCTTGTGACGCCCAGGGATGATACATGGAAATCGGGGGTGTGCAGAGCGAAGTCACTGGTGCTGCGTTGATCTGGTGGACGATGCGATGAAATTTCGGTCGCACAGCAGGCGCTGCGTCAATTCTTCTCACAGGAAGTCAGGCTGCGTCGTTCCGGCTCGGCAATGCATCGATCCAGTGGGCTGTGTGTCGAAGTTCCGGTCGCAACGCTGGTGCTGCGTCGATCTCCACTCAGGGAGATGAGCTGCGTTGTTCCTGTTCGGCGATGTGGTGATTATTTCACCGCTTGGCAGGCTGTGCGTTGATTCTGTTAGGCTATGTGTCGATTTTCACCAAATAAGGAGTTTCGTCACAGAGATTAAGGCGGTCATTCCAACCCTGGCGGTCCGAGACCGCCAGGGTTGGGGACCGCGGGAGCACCGCCAACAGGCTGGCGGTGCTCCCATGGGCATTCTGACCGTGGCGGTACAGCCGCGGTCAGAGACGGAAAACCGGCGGTGTACCGCCGGTTTTCCGCTGCCCTGGGGAATCCTCCATGGCGGCGCAGCTTGCTGCGCCGCCATGGGGATTCCGACCCCCATACCGCCATCCTGTTCCTGGCGGTTTCGGCCGCCAGGAACAGGATGGCGGTATGGGGTGTCGTGGGGCCCCTGGGGGCCCCTGCATTGCCCATGCCAATGGCATGGGCACTGCAGGGGCCCCCTAACAGGGCCCCACAAAGATTTTCAGTGTCTGCCATGCAGACACTGAAAATCGCGACGGGTGCAACTGCACCCGTCGCACCCCTTCCACTCCGCCAGCTCCATTCGGAGCCGGCATCCTCATGGAAGGGTGTTTCCCGCTGGGCTGGCGGGCGGCCTTCTGGCGGTCGCCCGCCAGCCCAGCGGGAAACCCAGAATAACCGCGGCGGTCTTCTGACCGTGCAGCGGTATTCTGGCGGCTCCCGCCGGCCCTGCGGTTACCGCGGCCGGCGGGAGTCAGAATGACCCCCTGAGTCTTTTTGGCCCGAGACTTCAGGAAACAGGAGGCAAGTTCAATCCAAGCCCTAGGAGAGCACTTCTCAGCAGAGCCAGAGGCCAGCAAGGCAGCAGGACAACAGCAAGGCAGTAGTCCTTTACAGCAAAGCAGTCCAGGTGAGTCCTTTGGGCAGTCGGGCAGCTTCTCTTGGCAGGTTGCAGGTTCTAGTGTAGTGTGTCTGTCCCAAGAAGTGTCTAAGCTGGTAGGGCCAGGGACCCAGTTTATTTACCCAAAAGTGCCTTTGAAGTGGGGGAGACTTCAAAGAGTGGTTTTGAAGTGCACATGTTCCCCTTTCTGTACAACCCTGTTTGCCAGGGTCCCAATAGGGGGTTTGGCAGTCCACTGTGTGAGGGAAGGCCACTGTCCTTTGAAATGTGTCAGGCCCTCCATCCTTCCAGCCAAGGAAGACCCATTCAGTATGCAGATGAGTGCAGGTGTGACTGAGTATCCAGTTGTCTGGGTGAAATGCACTAGGGATCTGTCAACCAGCCCGGCCCAGACGTAGGTTGGAGGCAGGCTGCAAGGCACTGATTAATGTTAGGTGCAGAGAAATGCTCACTTTCTAAAAGTGACATTTCTAAAATAGTAATATAATATTCAACCTCACCAGTCAGCAGGATTTTGTATTACCATTCTGGCCATACTAAACATGACCTGTCTGCTACTTTCTGATCAGAATCTACCACTCAAACAGTATATGAGGGTAGCCATAATGTTAGCCTATGAATGGAGCAGGCCTCACAGCAGTGGAAATCGAATTGAGGAGTTTTCCACTACCAGGACATATAACACACATAGGTATATGTCCTGCCTTTTATCTACATAGCACCCTGCCCTATGGGTTACCTAGGGCCCTCCTTAGGGGTTACTTATATGCAGAAAAAGGGGCGTTTAAGGCTTGGCAAGTACTTTTAAATGCCAAGGCGAAGTGGCAGTGAAACTGCACACATAGACCTTGCATTGGCAGGCCTGAGACATGCTTAAGGGGCTACTTATGTGGGTAGCACAATCAGTGCTGCAGGCCCAGTAGTAGCATTTAATTTTCAGGCCCTGGACACATGCAGTGCACTTTACTAGGGACTTACAAGTAAATTAAATATGTCAACTGGGTAGGAGCCAATGTCACCATGTTTTAACTGAAAGAGCATATGCACTTTAGCACTGGTTAGCAGTGATAAAGTGTACAGAGTCCTAAAACCAGCAAAAACAGTGTCAAAAAGTGGAGAGAGATAGGCAAAAAGTTGGGGGTGACCACCCTTAGGCTGTCAGGTCTAACAGTAACATTGGCTTATCCTCAATTGGCATATTTAATTTACTTATACGTCCCCACAAAATTGCAATATATGTGCCCAGGGCCTGTAAATAAATGCTGCTTGTGGGCCTGCAGCACTGATTGTGCCACCCACTGAAGTAGCTCTTTAACCTTGTCTCAGGCCTGCCATTGCAAAGCCTGTGTGCAGTCATGAACTGCCAGTTCGACCTGGCAAAATATCCCTTTTGCCAGGCCCAAACCTTCCTTTTTAATTCATATATGTCACCTCTCGGGTAGGCTCTGGACAAATAACTATGACTCTCAGATCACAGTCCTAGTAGAGGTTGTTCAGGACATGAAAAGGCAGACATTGCTAAGTCGCCTAGAAAAAGTGTTCTCTCTGATGGTTCCAGATCCAGTAGACCTAACCCTAGATGATGGGTGGGAAGCAACCTTGGCATCCCAGACAACTAAGGGTCTTGGAAGCAGAAGGCTACAACTTGCTCTTACCACTAGAAAGACCTATATGCTGACTTTCTGTCATTGTGATGCCGTGAACTACCGTGGCGTCTCTCTCTCAGACCGCAGTGGGGCTGGCAGTCCGCATTTCGGGAGGCCAGCACCACCACGGCCTGTTTTTCTGTGTTCATTTTGCTGCGGTACGGCACAGGAGGCACATTTCATGCTCTGGGTCGCGCTGCAGCCCCTGCCAACCTCCCTGATTTTCCATCTTCTCACCTCCTTGGCCTCTTTCTCTTCTTTCCCTCATTTTCATTTTCTTTTTCTTCTGTCCTCGTTTTTTTTTCTTCTTGATCTCCATCTTGTCTTCTTCCTTGGTATTCTTCTTCACAGCATGCCTTTTTCCTTTTCTACTTGGTCTTTTTTCCTATTCATTTCTATATGGTCTTTCCCAATCCAAGATGGTGTCATACTTTCTACCTGTTGTGTCACTTCCTGTTTTCTGGTATATAAGCACTGCAGTTCTTTTCTTCCTTGTGTTGCAAGCACTTTCGTTTTGGTGGTGATCCTCACTCCTGTTTTCAATTTTTTCCGTGCTCCTGCTTCTTCCTGCAAGATTATATTCTATTTTTTTCAGTGTTTTCATTGTTTTTCCTCTTCTTCATGAGTTCCTGTAGTAGAGGTTTTTTCACAAATTTTGAGGTTTTTCCTCTAGGACTCCTTCTGCAGGGTACGGTCAGCCTTGGTGTCTTTTCCAGTCAGCAGCACCGTGGCTAATAGAAAGGGTCACCCCTATCTTGGCCAGTCTAGAACCAGTAAAATACCAGGTGTTCCTTCAAGTTCTTCAGCCTACGGTGGTAAAAGACGTGCAGACCGTGACAGTCCTTGCAGGCCTTTATAGAGAAATTCAAGAACAGAGCAGTTCTTTTAAAAATGTGCAAGACTATGATCAACGCATATGTGAATTGTCAAGGGAACCAGGTACAGGGATCTGGCACATGCAGACTTTCAGATGGGTCCTTTGGCACAGAACACTCTCCGTCATTACAAGCAGTCCACACCAAAAGGTGAACAATGTTCTAACAGACTCTTTAGACAGAGTCTTTTCATCCTCCCAGAACTTTTGTCTTTTTCAGGAGGTGTTCAGGTAGATTTTTGACCCGTTTGGGAAACTAGTGATAAACCTGTTGTTAGATCCCATGTTCTGCTTAAGTTCCTTACAAAGATGGTGTGGGGTATAGAGGCTTTGACTTACCACTAGTCCTTCCCAAACTCTTGGCCTGGCTGTTGCTGATGATACAGAAAACGATCACTGTGGTCCCATTGTGGCCTAGGAAACTTTGGTTTGCAATTCTTTAGCACTTGGAAACGGTGTGAGTTAATTCCATCTGTGTCACTATTGCTGCTCCTGTTTCCCGAATTGTCTCCGAAGACTCTGGGGTGAATGCATCTCCCAGTGTGGCAAGTAGACATTTTGGCCTGTTACAGATCTTTCTGATGGTCTCACAAGGGCAATTTAGTGTCCCAGATTTTCTTTAACTCGAAAGTCTGATGATCAACAGTGACCATCTTTTTATAAATAGTGTTTAAAGAAAATAATTATTCCTTGGGAATGGAACCCATTGTAATTCCTTCAGGGTGGTTTTTCTCTAGATCTGCCCCCTTCTACTCTTTTAGTTTAGTGGGCTGCTGCTGTATATCAGGATTCCGAGGGGTGGTTACAAATTATTGAGACCTTTGCTTTCAGACTGCTTAAGTGTTTTCTCTTGGCTCAAACTCCTGTGTGTGATGTTTGTCCTCCATGGGATCTACCCTTAGTGCTCTTGTCCTTAAAATCGTATCGTAGTGAGGGATTAGTGGAGATGCCATTCGGAGTTCTTGACCTTGAAACTTTGTTTACTAGTTGTCATTGTCGCTATCAGAAAAATTGGAGAGTTGAGATTCTTGGTTCGAGAGGCTCCATACCTTTTCATTTTTTCAGGCAGGGTACTTCTTAAAATAGGACCTTGATTTCACCCTTAGATGTCCAAAGGTTGCATCAAGAGGCAGAGGTAAATCTTCCTGTTTGTCGCCCAGTCCCCACCAAGGATAGAGCGATGCAGGTCTTAGATGTGTGCACAGAGGTCTTGACCTATTGAAAGGCACAGCTCCGATCTGTCATTGGGATAACTTGGTCATCGGCTTTCGTGCTGCTCAACAGGGATCTGAACGTTTTTCCTATACCGTCAGCAGATAAACTCTACAATCCCATTGGCATAGTCCTTGTTGAAAAAACCCAGTCTGCTTTGCTTCAAGGCAGATTTAAAAGAAACATGCCAGCCTCTTTGGCAGAAGTCCAACGCGCCTCTCTCATCCCGCACAGCCACACTGCTTACTAAAAACCTGAAAGGTTTCACTTAGGCATTTTTAAACCACTAAGGAACCAGTCTACACACTGCGCCTCTACACATACTTCATTAAAGCTTCTTATCTTCAAAAGTTCGCCGACAAGGAGCCCCCTCAAGGGGCTTGTTAGTCATTGCAGCACTAGCCCTACGAGGAGCTGCCCATAGCTTCTGATCAATCAGATGTGCCAGATCTGTGTGGTCAGCCCTTAACGACCTACTGCTTTGCTCTTCCTCCCCTTTAGTTTGTGCAGGAGCGGCATACCTTTTGTGGAAACATCATTGTTCTTCCGCCTCCTTAGTTGTTTCACAGCTTTGTTCAGGGCTTGGAGAATTATTGCAGGAAGGACTTTGGGTATTACCCCTTTTATGGGCAATGTTCTAGAGGAGAGGAGGGAGTTTGAAATTGGCAGGAGAACCTACTGTCATGGAGATAGATTGTCCTCAAATATAAGGCCTCAGTCGAGCAAGTTGGAATAATGTGATTACCATCAAGTAAACTGGCCTTTTTGAGAGCTAATCTATAGACTAGTTCCTCTCCTTACTGTTGTGCCCCTTTCTACCTCTCCACTACATCTCACTTCCTGCCCAAGCACTCTCTGAACGTGTTGGCTCTGACCGCATATCTTCACATATTAGAATGAGACACCCATTAAAACTACTTTGTTATTCTGCATATTCGGCGTTTTAGCATATTGCTGAAAGGTATATTAAAACTACCTAGCCGCTGCTGCTAGAAGAACGATTTCTAGCACTTGATTCGGAGGAATTGTGTGATGCTTATATTTTAAAGATGAAAGAATCGAGAGTAGAAAACTAATCGCAGACGCCTCTCCTTGCGACCTATATTTTTATTTTAATGATTCCTGGATTATAAAATAATTATCTAAAAAGTAATCAATTGTTTTGATTGAAATTAAAATCTGACGTTGTCGATATATTCCAATCTTGACAGAGCAATCAAGGATTATTACAGTCAAGATGTTATAAAAATGCATGGCTGTCTTGTGGGGTCTTCAGATCTTGTACGATCTGCACATATCTTACTAAGTAACTGCCATTGTGGAACAAGCATTGGCATAGCCAATAGATCTTGCCTTTGGGACCTTACAAGTTTTTAGCCATGCACCATATTATCCTGGGTGCTGTGCCGCCAGGGTTTGAAGATCTATACAATTACTACTACAAGTATTGGCAAAGCCAGTAGGTCTCGGAAATGCACGAGTTTTTGCCGATGTCAATGTCTTTTAAACATGTATATACATACTTCCATATCAAATACCTGTCTCTAGTAAGCAGACCTGGAGGAGGTGATGTTATTGTTTTGCAATGGAGTGGGCTCTTAGCTGTGGCTGTTGTGGAAGGAGTAAACTGGATACTTCCCGTGAGCCTTCACTGCCCCCGGGATTGCTAAAGCAGAGAACAGCATCAGGATCCATAATGAGGCACCATTCCCCTGCATGCATTTATAATAACAAAATAGAAATGCTGAGGAATTAAAGACAGGATGAGGGAAATTGAAATTCAACCAGCAGGAACACAGTGAAAATTAAGCTCTGCAGGAAACTTGATGGCCCCCCTCCTCGGCACTCCCATAACCACTGCCTTTGCTCCGGGATTAGCCTTTACCATGCACCAAAGAAAGTTACTCAAAACAGCACTGCTGCTCCACTGCTGTGTATACTGTAACAAAGCACACACAATATAAGGCAATTGTGTAGGAGTCAAAGCATAGTACGTTAAGAGCTTGCTAAGAATTGCATGTTTATATCCTGGAAGGGCAATCTGAGGCTTTCATCCTTCTGAGATCGAAACAACGAGGACCATTTTCTTGATAATACTAAAACCTGTCATCAACTTGTATAAAACAGGAAACGTGTGCTTACATGTGTTATTTAGTAAAATATTTGTAATAACCTAGTTCAAATAAAGGGCAATGTGGAGGTGTAGACATGAACAGTACCAGAGTCTACCTAATGCCCAAGTCAGGCTACGATGCTCTATAGAATGATATTTGCAAAAGTAAGGGAGCAACGTGCACTAAGACTGAAACATGCAGAACGTTTGAAGCCACCAAGCCGACCAGCAGCCTGGGCCGTAGGAATTATGCGGTGACCAAATAATGCCGAAAGAAAAGGCAGATTCTGCTTAGAAACGTAGCACATTTTGAAGCAGTTTTTCTTCACTAATTTGCCATTTTACATATCTGAACACTGGGCCAAGATTTCTCCTCATTATCATCAGTTTAACACCTATTTCAGCAACTGACAGGTCACCTGCTCCAGCGCCACAACGGACTTGGCACTGAGTGGCAATATGATTGGTTGCAGTTTTAGTAACGCATGATCCGTATGCTCTAGAAACAATTTTCTTTTTAAAAAATCTGCAAATTACCCAAAAGATGAAGGATTTTGTGCAAATCCGTAGTTATGTGAAAAAACCTAGGGGTCACGGAATTGCATAATTCCACTGGCCCCTCCAGCAGCATACGGCATCTCCCTGCTGGTTTGGTAATTACCGAGCACGGATTGAGTGTGGTTCATAGACTACTCAAACCACATATGTGGATCAGTACTCTAGGACAGTTAACGAGGGGAGGTGATTCTTGGGCGGTGTGGTTGAGGGGTGGTCCACTCAGACAGAAAGCTAGTTAGGGATGAGATAAACTCAAAGGCGGAAACACAAAGGGAAATTGGTCAACAGGGTAACAGAACCAGGTACGCGGCACAATGAAGCACTACCCAGACCTAGCCCACTGCCCTCCACCCCTGCCAGACTCTCCGAAAAATGCCTTTTTTCTAAAGGCCTTTTTGGCTGAATGTTAAAAATGTAAGGATATGGTGTGGCATACATGGCTGTTTTACACAGGGCTTGATTCAGAGTTCCTTTACCAAAAGTGCAGTGAGGTGGCTGTGGCAAAGGCCCCCTGAGACCTTCTGAAAAGACCAGTGAGTTTATAAAGCGCCTGCCTGGTTCTAACCTTGTTATTGTGGTGACTAAATTGCACTGCATTTTTAACGTCCCGCCTCTGCCCCCACATCAAATAGTTAATTACGGAGATCCCAGATAAGAATCTATCAAAAAGGCACCCAGGAATGTAGGTGTGGTAAGCTGTGTGTTTGTGTATGAAGTCACGTCTATATTGCTCAATGGTGCCGAACAACTTGTTAAGAGTTCCATGTTGTTTGTGGCAGGTCGCTCTCCGTTCTGCCGATGAAATACATATAATTAATAATCAACTCTGAGTCTTTACCATTAGATTCAGCTTCTCTTCTTAAGCATGGTTCCACACACACCACTCCAACAATGTTTAATTTGTGTTTACTTTACACAAGAAACCGACATTGGAGAAAATGGGGGCGTAACCAAGACTGACACCGAATTGTATGGAAAAGGCCGCTTTTATTGAAGACAGGTGCCCTTAACATTATAACCTGGCATTTGCCTTACAAAACTAACCGCCTCACTATACATGCGCTTCAACTACGCCACTCCCCCACCCCTACCCTACCCTCCCAACAGCAGTATTGCAATCCTGTCCTCTTGTTTTTCTTGTTGCTATAGCTATATTAAAAACCCCTTTCAAGATGCTAATATTCTGCAACTATAACAACTCTAACTTCCTGCCGAACATTTTAACAACGTGGCTCGACCCAGCGAAGTCCAGTCTACCCGCTCCTTCCCCACAGGCCTGCTATTTCAAGCCTAAAACTGTGCAAACCATGCCAACTGGCCGTGTCCCCGCCATAGCACCTGCCTCCAAGCAACAACAAATCAACATACCAACTTATCTTAGAACACCTGTCTTCAAGAAAAACTCCTTTCTTTACCATCCATCCTGCTGATGCTGCAGAAACCTCCTTTATTTACTCATTGACAAGCTAACGGGAGGGAGGGATTAAATTTACTGCTACTGTGAATGGCCAGCTACCTTGTTGTCCTAACCTAAAATGGTGACAGAACCCATAAAACGGCCATATAAATAGACAGTGACATCGTAACCCAAAAGAAGCCCAAAACATAGCCTGAGCAGTCGTGAACTGCCCCATTGCCCCAGTAATTCCGGCGGGAGACCACCCCCGGTCGGCTACCCCCCAAAGCATCATTGGGGAAAATGGGGGCATAACCAAGACTGACACCGAGTTGTGTGGAAAAGGCCGCTTTTATTGAAGACAGGTGCCTTAACATTATAACCTGCCCTTTGCCTTACAAAACTAACCACCTCACTATACATGCGCTGCAACTATGCCACTCCCCCACCCCTATCCTATTCTCCCCCTCCCAACAACAGTATTGCAATCCTATCCTCTTGTTTTTCTCATTGCAATAGCTATATTCAAAACCCCTTTCAAGATGCTATTACTCTGCAACTATAATAACGCTAACTTCCTGCCAAACATCTTAACAATGTGGCTCAACCCTGCGAAGTCCAGTCTCCCCTCTCCTTTACCACCTCGGCTGCCGCTTTCAAGGCTAAAACTGTGCAAACCGTGCCAACTGGCCCTGCCCCCCGCCACCCAGAAAGGGGCCAATAATGGACTCTTTCTGCCTCCCACCATTCTTAACATATCCTAAAAAGATCCTGCAACAGTTCTTTGATGTGCAACATATAAAGTTAATTGCCTATGAATGACAAACGGAGACTGTCCCCTCGAAAGAAAACATCTTCCTTCAATTTCAAGTCCGAATGTTCCACATAAGTAACACCTATCTCCCCACAGAAATTCTTCATCTCCTTATTAATCTTCTTTCTTGCTCTTTCAAATTGCTCCTGGTCGCCTCACACCCCTCCACGCCATCCGTGGAACAAATGCTGTCCATACTACATGGCATCCAGCCCATTGCCTCTAGATCTCTTTTAAGTCTCTTTTCATATTTTTTAAAACCTGCAACCCTTTCGCTACAAGTAAATCATTCTCCCCCAAGTGGAGTACCAAAACATCTGGACATTGTCCTTGAACCACTAACTTATTCAACAGTGGCAGTAACTCTGGCCACTTCATGCCCCCCTTTCCGTGCCACTTTAATTCGAATTCTGATGGATTAAGCCCCAAATTCAGACCCTGACTGCCCTGGTGAGCTTGCAGACGTGCTCATTTTATGAATGAATGCCCCACGAGCCAAATTGCCAACTCCTCGCTTGCTGGACCAGCTACTGAACCTGCAAGAGAACAAGCACAAGAGACTTAAGACACTTGATTAAACTTAGTCTTGATCAATGCGCACGTATCTTCTGAAAGGCTTGGAGCGCCACCTTCCCAACTTCATGATCTGTTCCTTATCCCATCCTTTACAGGCTGCTTCAGTTGCCATGACTATTCTAAAAGAGTGAGTACCGAACTCTGAAGGAATGAGTCCTATAGCTAAAGATGCTTTTCTTAACATTGACAGCAGAAGAAACGCCATCGCTGGCTGCTTATCCTTATGTAAAAAGACTAACCCAGCAATAGAACCTCTTCTTGCATGCAACTCCCCACCCCACGTTACTGGGCATATGCTCCCATCTGGGTAAGACGTCAACTGAACCATAATTCCTCTACCTCTTTGGTCTGACTTTTACTTCCTAACCCAAATGGAGACAGAGCCCTCCTTCACTTGCACATCAGACCAAAGTATCCCTGACTGTGACCTCCCCCCTAACATCTCAAGCAACCTAAAAGCCCCAAGAAACATCCACACCATAAGCGTGCTGAAAAGCAACATTTCGGTCTCATCCGAGCAAATCTCTGACATTTTGAAAACCAAAGCCCTCAACACTGGAATCGTCACCGGCCTTCTGGCATTCCTACTCTGCCCCACCTCTCTGGCCCAACCTTCCAACATTCTTTTTCCCAGCTCGCCAGCCGTAGGAGCATAACCCCACAATAACTTGCCCATAAATGCAATGCCTGCTAATTTTCCCGAAATAGTAACTCTGGATTGCACTTTTTGAATCAGCTGTGGTACTGAAAATTCTGGACCCGTGTTATAAACATCGTTGTATCACAACGATTTTGGTATCAGCAGACCGAGAATGATTAGAATAGTATGCACAAGCATTGTATTCATATTCGGGTAACGAAATCACCCGAATATCAGAGTTTCCGTCCTGAACCCTTGTGTTCCATTTAAACGACAGCTATTTTATGATTGCCCTCACATAGGCCAATGTCTAATGCTGAAAACGAGTCTGAAGGACACGTACATCTTTGCTGACTCCTCTGTGACCTGGGCAAGCTGACTCCACTGCCTGAAGCCAAACCTGTTTGGCCAGTTTCTTTCCCAGTGGCCGAATGAGATTAGTATCAAGGCACAACACATCATAAACCTTTCATCACACACAAACCATGCCTAATCTTACACACACCTGTCCCTGTTTCTTTCTTTATGACTTGCTTTACAAGGAGGAGGTGCCCGTTTATATTGGGGGTCCGTCGATATCTGATGAAAGTACTAAGCCTTGCCGGGTAATTGATTGAGGGCTGGACAAACTGGAATATGGGCTTGTCATCATAAACCTGCTATTTCTTTGTAGTGAAAATATGTGAATGATCAACTGTAAAATAAGGAATGTTTGCCTAAAGCATAATATTTTGTATAAAAGAGAAGGTTAGCTTTGCAAAGGGAGCAGTCTCCTGAGAATATACACCGTGTTGTACTTCTAGGATACCTGTTACTGGCTGCAGCCAATAAACAAGATCTTTGACTTCACCAAGAAGACTCTGTGTTTCTGTAGTCTGAAACAGGAAGGACTCGAAGTCTTAGGGTGTGTTCCCTGGCACCACTGGGTTCTGAAAAACCCAGTACTTCAGTTGGCGCCCAACGTGGTGCGATTTCAGCGGTACCAGTCCAAGCCAAAGGTTCGTGAGGAGCTTCGTGTGAAAATTCTGGAGGAAGGCCACCACTTCATCGACCCCTGTATGTCGACGTGGTCCGAAAGTCTTTGCTGCGAGGTTCCCCGCTTTCCGACGGCTACGAAGGACTGCTGCCCTGACTATCGCCCTGTTTTGGACCCTTGATGATTTGGTAGAGCGAAACGATAAACGAGTCTTCTGGTGACGTCATCGATACCTCAGTTAAGTATAAGTGGAGCGTCTCCCAGTCCTTAGTTTGGTTCTTAGTTTGGTATCCCCTTGGGATCTTTGATTTGGAACTTGCAAGTACCAAAGCCGAGGGGTTCGTGTATTCACGAGACTATCGTATTCGATAATCCTTTGAAGTTTGAAGCTAGACTAGAGAGCGAAGATGCCTGGTCTTAGCAGATATGGAAATTTGTTTTGTCTTGGTTATAATAGGGATTCCCGATTGGAGGACTCGTGTCCGGTTCCTCCGATTGGAACTCCAACCTATGAACTATATGTGAAACATGGCATAGGCCCCCTCACATATAATGAAGTATGGATCCGATACACCAGGAAAGATGGAGTTTTAAAATGGCCCCAATATGGTAGTTTTGACACAGAGATTCTGAATAATCTGGAGGTTAAACTTTTTAAGAAGAAAGCCCGGCCGGCGATGTTTGACTCTTTCCGCCTATGGCGTAAGGAAGCCAAACAGAAGGAAATTAAATTAGCAAAGAGAAATAAGAGGGAAGAGGGTATCTCGATAATGCAAGCTACTATGCAGTTTAAAGATGATGAAGAAGAACAGATGAATGAGCAGTTGCACAGGCAACGTAAATTGGTGACCGATAAATGTTATACAGTTCTTCCGCTTCTTCAGCAAGATGCAGCAAAAGAACTTGAGAAAGATCCTTTAATGTCACACTTGTTGAGTTCGCCACCCCCTTATGCGCAGAATGCTGCAGCACCTCCGCAACCTTTAGCTGTGCAACCTCCGGTTATTGTGCCTCAGGTTCTTCCACAGCCGCCAGCTTCTTTTCAGTTGGCTCCTACTACTATGGCGCAGCCCCTTCAAGGGCCGCCGACTTCGCTACCTGCTCCATCTGTACCTCCTACAACTTTATGTACTACATTGACTGCCTCTTCTGGTGTTCTTCCTGATACTGCCTCTGCGTCTGCTTCTGCGTCTGCCTTGCCTCCCTCTGTTTTTCCTCCTGTTCTTTCATCAACTTCTCCTTCTGTTCAACAGAGAATGACAGATACTGTTGCCAACCTTATATTTCCTCTCTTTGGGTCGTCTGGTGTGACCCCAGATTCGGAGCGTAAACAGTCGCGTAGTCAACTGCCTAATTCTCAAGAGAGAGAAATGTTGGACCATATGGCGCGTACATGGATTGTTTACCCTTTAAGATACGATGTAGAGTCTGTTATGGATGTCTTCCGTCAATGGGGAGCACCAAAACAAAGATACGTTTTTGAGAAAATGTGTGCTTTCCTTTGTGAGGAATTGGAAGATAATGATTTGGAAACAAATCCGCCTGATTTGTGCCGAGTACGGTTTGAGTTTGCAAAGGGCACGATTGTGGGTCCCGATGTTGAGACAGCAGTTGCGACGTTGTTGTCCTTTAGGAATAAGGATCCTTCTCAGTCATTGTTCCAACATGACTCCTCTGTTAAAAAAAAGGTGCGACAGTACCCAATGAGAGAAGTCCCTCCGGAATGGAAGGACGCTGTTAAGGCTAATGATGCTAATCACATTGATGCTGTCCCAGCTCATTTTCAGCGTGTTTGGGTACATGTTCCGTGGAAGCGAGCTGAAGTTTTAGCCCTTAAACAGACTTTGCCTGATCCCCGTAAAAACCCTGCAGGGTATTATAAGGAATTATCACAGACTGCAGACTCATGCATTATGAATTTAGCCGACATAGACATGTTATTTGGGAATGTTGTTCCACAGCCTTTGTGGGGATTGATTCGCCATACAGATCATGCACAAGAGTTAGGTGACTCATGGGCTAATATTAGTGCTGCAAATGATCGACAAGTTGGTGGTGCCAAGCCTGAGCCTTTGGTAGCAGAACTGCCTGCTAGGATCATTACTTACATGAAGACTTTAATGCCTGCGATGCGTGTGAATTGGGATAAATTGTCTGCGTGTAAGCAGAAGAAAGATGAAACAGTGTCTGATTTCTTTACCAGGTTTGAGGAAACGTTTATCGACCACAGTGGTCAAGATATGAGTACAGAAGGTGGTCAACGGTTGTTCGTCGACAAGTTTGTGCACAATTTGCTTGCCGAGCTGTGTAAGAAATTGAAGGATTCAGAGAGTTCTTGGGCCGTTTCCTCTTCAGCACAAATATTGGCTACTGCACAGTACTACGAAAATAGGGATAAAGATGAGAAGGATAGAGCAGACAAGAAAACTAAAGAATTAAAGACGAAGGTTCTTTTACAACAGGCGTATCCGCCACGTGGTGGTCAGAGTAACTATCAGCAACCTCAACAGTTCCAGAGAAACTCGCAAAGGTTCGAGTTTTCTCAACCACGTGTTCCTGTAGGTCCCAATCAGTGTTCATATTGTAAAGAAGAGGGTCATTTCAAGTATAGTTGTCCTATTTTGTTACAGCGTATGAATGGTGCTTCTGGCGCAAGAGGTCGAGGTGTTCAACAAGCTCCTAGAGGTAGAGGACGTGGAAGTTTCCCCAAGAACACGCGTTCCTTTCCGTCTCAAAACTCAATGAATAGTTTTGACCAGCAACATAACGCGTCTGGTAGGACGGCTCAGTACTATGCTGACGACTACTATGCAGAAGATGAGAACTTGGAAGGTAATAATTGTTAGGACAGCCATAGACGAAGAGAGGGAGTTTTTTTAGTTCCAGTAGATCAGAATGGACCTTATGTTAAGGTGATTACCTCAGGTGTGTCGGAGCCTTTTCTGTTGGATACTGGTGCTACAAAGAGTTCTATTATGCACACAAAACTCCCTGGCGCACCTTTGTCTGGCGAGATGAATGTTTCAGTAGGTTTTTCTGGCGCCCCGGTTAGGAACCCGATTTCTAGTCCTATGTGCCTTTCTGTTGGACCTTGTGAATTGGAAGCACCCCTTATTCTGACGACAGGTTGTGGTGAAAACTTGTTAGGATTGGATTTGTTGAAAAGATTGTATGCAACATTATATTGTTCTCCTTCAGGAGTACAACTTACACTGGGTAGGAAATTGGTCTCTCCAATGTATTTGTCGAAGGATAAACTTCCGACCGAATTGTCGTTTCTTCCTGATACCATTTGGGCTACTGGTCCAAATGACGTGGGTCTGTTGGAAATACCGCCTTATGTTGTGACATTGAAAGCCAATGTTAAATTACCACGCATTCAACAATACAAGATCTCTAGTGAAGGTGAAAAAGCGTTGCTCGCGATCATTTATGATTTAATTGAAAAAGATGTAATTGAAGAGACAAGAGGCAACGTTTGTAATAGTCCTGTTTTGCCTGTTTTGAAACGTACTGACCCCTCTAAGCCACCTGTTTACAGGCTCGTGATTGATCTTAGGGAAGTAAATAAAATAGTTGTGCCACAGTTTCCAGTTGTTCCTGATATCACTGCCATATTGACTATGATTCCAGCTTCCGCCACCTGGTTCTCGGTGATTGACTTAAAGAATGCTTTCTTCAGCATCCCAATTGCAGGGGAGAGCAGGGATATTTTTGGCTTCAGTTTAGGAGGCCGAAGTTTCCGCTTCAAACGCGCTCCACAAGGCTACTGTGAAAGTCCATCAATATATAGTCAGGCTTTAAAAACACAGCTTGATGCCATTGTTTTACCTGACGGCGCTACCCTTATTCAGTACATTGATGATTTGCTAGTCGCTACAGATACTGAAGAGATTTGTAAAGAAGCCACCTTGTTGTTGTTGCATCATTTGTCAGTCAGTCAGTCAGTCAGTCACAAAACTTTATTCGGCAAATGCCATAAAAGTACAGACAAAAACACAAATACCACACAATAATTACGTTACAGTAAATAGATAGAAGAATAAAATAGTACCATATCTAAAACATTACGTAAACATCCGGTCTAAAATCTCATAAAAGAAACAAATAAAACTCATAACATAAGAAAAATCACAATAACAGAATACAAAGATTAACTTACAATATTAAACTATACATACATATACATTTAAAATGAAATGAGCCTTTTCCTAATGCTTAAGGAAGCTGTAACAAAATCTAATACAAAATGACAAATTTGTCTATCTGGCAATCTCTGAAAATATATTAAAGCTTCCTTGTAATGGATGGGTCTAACAGAACGTAAAGTGGGTAAAATGCAAACCCCTCTAGGAGCAGCATAAAAAGGGCAAAAGAGAAAAAAGTGCAAAGTACTCTGGGTTGATCTAGAATCACAGGGACAAAGAGGTAAATCCCTTTTCCAAAAACATGGTTCAGGAAACGCTACTTTAAAATGAATTAAATTAAGTCTAAAAAGTGTTAAAAAAGAAAGTATCTTAAAACTGGAAAACCAGGTCAGATAAGGTTCAAGGCATGGGGCTGTCACAACCTGAGAATAGGAATCAAAGGATTTTAATTTCAGAGAACTGTAAAATCTCAGGTCTGATATGTACTCGGAGTAAGTAGCCTTCAGAACGGACCTAGAATTTATAGTTAATAGGTGAGGTTCATCAAACATATATCTAAGACCTAAATTCTCAAAAGAGTTTCGTAGAAACATAAGCCAGGGGATCCTATTTGAATTTTCCAATTGTAAGCATTCGGAAATACAATCTTGGACCAATTTTGCCATTGGGTTTAGCCAACATCTAATCCAAAGCAATAATGGCGCCAAAAAAACCCTATCCTCCAAAAAACACTGACCAAGTTCTTCGTGGCAGATGATATTTGCAGTACATTTTGGAACCAACAGTAATCTTCGCAAAAATTTATTTTCGACCCTCTGGAGAGATGGTACCTTTACACAGCCCCAGACGCCTGCTCCGTAGAGCACAGCTGCGGTACACTTAGAATTATACAAAGTTTTCATATGTGCGGGGGGTCTATGGCCTAGTTTATTAGAGAAGCGAAAGATCGCTTCGGTGTTCCTTATCAGCTGTTGGAGCTTAAAATTAATATGAGTCTTCCAGGACAGAGAGGAACTCAAATGCATGCCTAGGTAACAAAAATCTTTGACCTTAATAAGAGAATGCCCTCCCATAGTAAATTGTTTGGATTTTGTGTTACGTGGGCCACAGGTCATGACAAAAGTCTTGGGGTAATTGACCTTCAAATCGAGGCTCGACATAAACTCATAAAACATGTCCAATAAGCCCTGTAAGCCATTTGCAGTACGAGCAATTAAAACTGCATCATCCGCATATAATAAAACTGGAAGTAATCTTTGGCCCATCTTCGGTACATCCTTTGCTTGTTTAACCAAAAAATCATAGAGCCCATTTATATAAATCAAGAAAAGAAAAGGGGCTAAAATACATCCTTGCCTTACGCCCCTGGTTGACGGAATAGGAGGGGTTCTCTGCCCAGATGAGCCGACCTGAACAGAGACCGTTAGGTCTGTATGTAGACGTTTAATAAGCTCCAATAGAGCCGGGTCACACCCTAGAACTTCTAGGATTTGCCATAACTTGGATCTGTTAACCAAATCAAAGGCACTGGTTAGATCGATAAAAGCCATGTGGATGGACTCTTTCTTAACAGACACATATTTATTAAGTATCAATTGTAAGTTTAAAACTTGCTCAACTGTGCCCACACCGGGTCTAAAACCAAATTGGATGGGAGATAAAATCTGGGCATCTGTTACCCAATCTTCTAAACGGGACAAGATCACACTACCTAAAATCTTTGCCGTTGAATCAATAAGGGAGATTGGTCTGTAACAAGAGGGGTCTTGTCTATTACCTTTTTTAAAGATGGGAACAATAATAGCCGATTTCCATGAAGAGGGCACATTACTAGTTACCACGTTGTTCAACACATTTGTAACCAAAGGGCCCCAGAGCTCAATTTCTGATTTAAAAAGGTCGACAGGAACCCCATCGGGTCCAGGGGCCTTTCCCTGCCTTGATCTATCAATGGCACCTTTGACCTCATGGAGATCAAAAATAATATTTAGGGCCTTAAAGTTAAAATCTGGAGTAAAATGTGTAGCAGGAGTAACTGCCACATGCGAATTCTCATCATTTGTCTGATTTACATCACAAAGGCCCTCATTCTGACCCTGGCGGTCTTTGACCGCCAGGGCGGAGGACCGCGGGAGCACCGCCGACAAGCCGGCGGTGCTCCAATGGGGATTCCGACCGCGGCGGTAAAGCCGCGGTCGGACCGGCACCACTGGCGGGGTCCCGCCAGTGTACCGCGGCCCCATTGAATCCTCCGCGGCGGCGCAGCTTGCTGCACCGCCGCGGGGATTCCGACCCCCCCTACCGCCGAGATCCGGATGGCGGTAGGGGGGGTCGCGGGGCCCCTGGGGGCCCCTGCAGTGCCCATGCCACTGGCATGGGCATTGCAGGGGCCCCCGTAAGAGGGCCCCTACATGTATTTCACTGTCTGCTGCGCAGACAGTGAAATACGCGACGGGTGCAACTGCACCCGTCGCACAGCGATTCCGAGCCGGCTTCATCGTGGAAGCCTCTTTCCCGCTGGGCTGGCTGGCGGTCTGAAGGAGACCGCCCGCCAGCCCAGCGGGAAAGTCAGAATTACCGCCGCGGTCTTTCGACCGCGGAACGGTAACCTGACGGCGGGACTTTGGCGGGCGGCCTCCGCCGCCCGCCAAGGTCAGAATGAGGGCCAAAGTGTCCCTTTCAAAACTGCAATATTGTCGACAAGAAGTGACCTACTTAGGTCATCTCTTATCGAAGGAGGGAAGGAAACTGACCTCAGAAAGAATTCAGGCAATTGCAAAATTGAGTGTGCCAAGGACACAGAGAGAAGTACGTGCTTTCTTGGGCATTACATCATACTGCAGACAATGGATACCAAATTTTTCTTTGCTGGCCAAACCTTTGGTAGCATTGACCTATAAAGATACACCAAACCCCGTTCCGTGGTCTGAAGATTGTCAGAAAAGTTTTTCCGAATTGCGTAATGCATTGTGTTCGGCTCCTGTGTTGGTTACCCCCGACTACAGTAAGCCCTTTACACTGTATGTCCATGAGAAAGAGGGTTGTGCATTGTCAGTGCTGACACAGTCTTTTGGAGACAAGCAGCGCCCATGCGCATATTTTTCGTCGACTTTGGATCCGGTAGCTAAAGCATTGCCGAGTTGCTTGAGAGCCACAGCGGCAGCAGCTGTTTCTATTCGACAGTCTGCTGGGTTAGTGATGAATAATACGTTGATTGTGATGGTTCCACATGCAGTGGACACGTTGTTAAACAGGACCAAGACACAGCATTTAACTAGTGCTCGATTGTCAGGTTACGAGTTGACACTGTTAGCGAGTCATGTGCATATAAAGAGGTGCAATACGTTGAATCCAGCCACGTTATTGCCGATTTCAGTAGAAACAGATGATGTTGAACAACATGATTGTTTTCTTAGGACAGAAGAAGAAACGAAGGGGAGAGTAGATCTTAAAGATACCCCTCTTGTAGAGTGTGATGGTACCTTATGGGTGGATGGTTCATGCTTCAAGCTTCCGAATGGTGATACGACTGCAGCATATGCTGTCACAACTTTGCATACGATTGTTGAAGCTGCATGTATACCACATAATTCAGCTCAAGCAGCAGAGCTGATTGCACTCACGAGAGCGTGTGTGTTATCGAAAGGAATGAAAGTGACCATATATACCGACAGCCAGTATGCGTTTGGTGTGGCCCATAGTTTTGGACGATTGTGGAAAGAACTTGGGTTCCTGACTTCGCATGGAACTAAAATTCAGCATGGTCAGTTGGTGAATGAGCTTCTTGAGTCACTGACCTTGCCATTACAAGTTGCGATTGTGAAATGCAGTGCACACAAGAAGGTTACTGTTGATGTTGGTCGTGGCAATGCATTTGCTGACGAAATCGCAAAAGAAACAGCAAAAGATGTGATGAATCGAATGTATGTTGCAAGCCCCGCAAGATGGGTTGGTGACGTTGGAATATGTAAAGATACGATAGAGGGTGTGAAGTCTATTCAAGCTGAAGCTTCAGAGAAAGAGTTGAGTGTGTGGAAAGAAAGTATGGGTAAATTGGATGAAAATGGTTGTTGGGTTGACTTGTCAGAACATCAGCGATGGTTGTTACCCGATGCGTATGTGCTTGCAGTGGTGACAATGGCTCATGGAATGGCCCATATCAGTGTGAAAGGGATTTGTAAGTTGTTGGCTCCAGTATGGCAAAATGCTGGAATTCCTAAATGTGCAGAGAATGTGGTCAAGAATTGCATGGTGTGTCTGAAATACAATCCTGGTAGGGGAACCCCAACTCCAGCTGGTCATTTTGCGCCTCCAACGTATCCGTTCGAGGTTTTGCAGCTAGATTTCATCCACATGGAAAGGTGCAACAATCGGAAATACGTACTCGTTGCTGTTTGTGCTTTTTCAAGATGGGTAGAAGCATATCCCTTAAAAGACAACACTGCCTTATCCACAGCTAAAGCCCTTGTCAAAGAATTCTTCCCTAGGTTTGGAATGCCGAGAATGGTCTGGAGTGATAATGGGAGTGAATTTGTGGGTCGAGTGATGAAAAAAGTATGTGAAGGGCTAGGTATCCAGCAAAAATTCCACTCTGCAAATCACCCCCAATCAGCTGGACTAGTAGAGTGCTATAATGGCACGCTAAAACTGAAGTTGGCAAAGATACAAGCGAGCTCTGGTCTTAAATGGCCTGACGCTCTGCCTCTAGCACTCCTATCAACAAGAATGACTGTGTATTCGCGAGTGGGACTTAGTCCCTATGAAATTGTGTTTGGCCGCCCGGCCAACATATGGGGAGTGCCAAGACCAACAAAATTCAGTGAGGTCGAACACCCTGTACTGCTTGATTATTTGTATGAATTGACGGCTAAATTGCGTGTTCTACACCAACAGGTTCACGATACTCTGCCTCATGTCTCTGAAGCTCCTGGACATCTTATCGATCCTGGATCATGGGTACTGGTCAAGAACTTCCAGCGGACAAAGAATGACCAGCCCCGTTGGACCGGCCCTTACCTCGTCCTTCTCTCAACAAGATCAGCTGTTCGAGTGGAAGGGAAAAAGAACTGGATCCACGGCGTCCCTTTTCCTCTACCGTATGACCGGTGGGACCAGGAGGGGATTGCTGACTCTGAGACTGAGACTGTGCCTCGTTTTTTGCCATTTAGCGATGCACGTGTAAAAGGAAAAATTTCTGAACGAGAAAGTGACAATAATTTGCAAGAAGCTGTGCCACCGTCAATTCGATTGAACACTACAGAGCCTGAACTCTTGTTCCAGAACCAGACAGTACCTGGAAAAAGCCGTTATAATTTGAGACCAAGAACTAAGGACAAATAATTTTTTTCCCGTTTCTTTGATTTTTTTTTTAAAGTGCGGCTCTCTCATCTGAGAAACTTTCTTATTTTTCTTTTTTTTCTTTTCGAACCGCCATCTGGGTTCAGCTGTAGGGTCGTGGTTGCCCAAGTCTTTGGAGTGCAGCTGAAGACGTTAGGTCGACAGTTCTGGTTGGTCTAAGGGAGTTGCCCTGGACTGACAGAAGCATTCCCTAGCATAGAACACCCTACCACCACGAGCAGCATTTAGAGAGGATGGAGTTTTTCAAGAATGAGAGACCTGCCAGACAGATGGACTTTAAAGCCAGAATGGGTATAATAATGACAAAGAAACGATTTTTGATATTATGTGTTTTTATGTTGCTTGGTGTAATGACGTTTTTAATAGGATATGTTTTATTCTCTTTTCAAGTGACATTTGCACCCATTACTCAGCCCATACCTCCTTCTACTGTTTCCTCGCATTCTTTTCACCCCCTGCCTGAACACGAGTCTGCCAGAAGATTAGAGTTTGCCAAAAATTCATTCATTCAGCTTCTACACCAACACCAATTAGTAGTGAACACAACTAACTGTTGGGTGTGTGGTCTTATGCCTCATACTACTGATAAAGGTATCCCTTATCTGGTCCTGCCTTTCAGCAATAATGGTTCTGTATGGGCATATAGAACGGTGTTCATATACACGTATGAAGCCAACCCCCTACGTTCTGTGAAAGATAATCCTAAGAATAGTGCTCTAGCTAAGGGTATAGTAGATATGATTAGGGAAGATATTTCCTATGAGACTATCCCGAGAGATGAGACACTAGCATATATTGGATGGAACATAACAGGATATGGAGTTACTCTGAGTGGGAACCAGCGAGCAAAGAGATCCTCCCCGATTTGGATTGTACCCCATCAGGGTCACCTATGTCTGCAAGGTAATGGCAAGAATCCCACAGCTCAGTTAGGGAAAAGTATCTGCACTGAAACATATGTTTTTGCGTCTCAGACTTCTCCTTCGTTCTTAGCAGCTAAGGGTACCTATTTCATCTGCCATAATAGAGCCTATACATGGTTGCCTCCTGACTTCTCAGGCACATGTTTTGTTTCGTTCCTGTTACCTCCCACCTACACGGCCGCGGCAGATTACCATAAGACAAGGATAGTTCGAGGTGTCATAAGTAAAGAAGACCCTACAGGACAAGAATTTGGAGATTTCGTAAAGGGTTTTCTGCCGTTTTGGGGCCCTATGGTTAACAGCAGGAACATAAGGCAATTGACAAGGGTGGTTGAATCCACAGTAGTTGAAACCGCCGGTGCCCTTAGTAATTTGACTGCTGAGCTCCAGTCGGATCGCTTTATGACTCTTCAGAACAGGGTCGCATTAGATGTCATACTTGCAGACCGAGGTGGGGTATGTAAAGTGATCCAATCAAGTTGCTGTGTTTTCATCCCAGATAACGCTCCAACAGTCTACCAGGCCATTTCCAAACTGCATAAGATCTCCAAATCTATTCACGTGGATAAAGGAGATTGGTCATTGATGGGGTGGTTCTGGGAGCTGATATCTGCCTGGGGATGGAAGACTCTGATAGTCATTGGGATGATCTTAGGCATTCTTTTCCTGTCCTGTCTGTGTGTACAGTGTGCTCCTGCAATATGTGGCCTCTGTGCTACATCGTGTGTAAGGAAACCTGTATCAAGGGACGAGCTAAATAATAGGATGATGCTACTGCAACATCTCAACGACTTTATGAATATAGACCTGGACTCAGATTAGCGTGAGTATAGGTTATTGCCTATGTAAGGGCAAAAGGAGGGTCTGTGGTACTGAAAATTCTGGAGCCGTGTTATAAACATCGTCGTATCACAACGATTTTGGTATCAGCAGACCGAGAATGATTAGAATAGTATGTGTTAGAAATGGGTTTTTTGGTTGGCAGTCAGGTTACCCTCTGTCCAAGCAAAAGCCCTCACTCTAGTCAGGGTAAGTCACACACAATCCAAAATCAGCCTGTGCTCACCCTCCGGTAGCTTGGCACGAGCAGTCAGGCTTAACTTAGAAGGCAATGTGTAAAGCATTTGTGCAATAAATCATACAACACTATAGCATAACACCACAAAAATACACCACACAGTGTTTAGAAAAATATATAATATTTATCTGGGTATCTTCAGGTCAAACGATCAAAGTTGCAATATGAATTTGTAAAGATATCACTGAAAAGTGATATAAAGTGTCTTAAGTCTTTAGAAAGTAAACAGAGTCTCTTTCAAACACAAAGTACCTGGTTTCTGGTGGAAAATCTCCTCAGAGGGCCACAAAGGAAGAGGTGCGTTGAAAAAGGGTGTGTGCGTCGATTTCTCCCCAGCACACACGGACTTGTGTCGTTATTTTCCAAGCGGGGAAGTCGTGCGTCGTTTTCCGGCGCGCGGACAGTCTCTTTCTGTGGGTCGCGGGGATTACCAGATGTCCCGGGTCTGTGCGTGGATTTTCCTGCTTGTTTTCCGGCTGCGCGTCGTTCTGCGGGGCAGCGCGTCGAAGTTTCGATCTCACGGCAGGCGCCGCGTCGATTTCTCCTGCGGAGTCGGGCGGCGTTGTCCTTGCGAGGCCGTGCGTCAAAGTTTTGATCTCACGGCAGGCGTCGCGTCGATTTCTCCTGCGGAGTCGGGCGGCGTTGTCCTTGCGAGGCCGTGCGTCAAAGTTTTGATCTCACGGCAGGCGTCGCGTCGATTTCTCCTGGGAAGTCGGGTGGCGTTGTCCTTGCGAGGCCGTGCGTCAAAGTTTCGATCTCACGGCAGGCGTCGCGTCGATTTCTCCCGGGAAGTCGGGCGGCGTTGTCCTTGCGAGGCCATGCGTCAAAGTTTCGGTCGTCCCGAAGGCGTCGCGTTGATCAGCGTCGGTGTGCGGTGTTTTTCTTGCCGCGGAACAAGCTGTGCGTCGAAAAGTTCGGCGCACGGAGCGTCCAAGAGGAAGAGTGAAGTCTTTTTGGTCCTGAGAGAGGGAACAGGAGGCAAGCTCTATCCAAGCCCTTGGAGAGCACTTTTACAGCCAGGCAAGAGTTCAGCAAGGCAGCAGGCCAACAGCAAGGCAGCAGTCCTTTGTAGAAAAGCAGACAGGTGAGTCCTTTGAGCAGCCAGGCAGTTCTTCTTGGCAGGATGTAGTTTCTGGTTCAGGTTTCTTCTCCAGCAAGTGTCTGATGAGGTAGGGCAGAGGCCCTGTTTTATACTAAGTTGTGCCTTTGAAGTGGGGGTGACTTCAAAGAGTCTCTAAGAAATGCACCAAGCCCCCTTTCAGTTCAATCCTGTCTGCCAGAGTCCCAGTAGGGGGTGTGGCAGTCCTTTGTGTGAGGGCAGGCCCTCCACCCTCCCAGCCCCGGAAGACCCATTTAAAATGCAGATGTATGCAAGTGAGGCTGAGTACCCTGTGTTTGGGGTGTGTCTGAGTGAATGCACAAGGAGCTGTCAACTAAACCTAGCCAGACGTGGATTGAAGGGCACAACAAGATTTTAGTGCAAAGAAATGCTCACTTTCTAAAAGTGGCATTTCTAGAATAGTAATATTAAATCCGACTTTACCAGTCAGCAGGATTTTGTATTACCATTCTGGCCATACTAAATATGACCTTCCTGCTCCTTTCAGATCAGCAGCTGCCACTTCAACAGTGTGTGAGGGCAGCCCCAATGTTAGCCTATGAAAGGAGCAGGCCTCACAGTAGTGTAAAAACGAATTTAGGAGTTTTACACTACCAGGACATATAACTACACAGGTTCATGTCCTGCCTTTTACCTACACAGCACCCTGCTCTAGGGGTTACCTAGGGCACACATTAGGGATGACTTATATGTAGTAAAAGGGGAGTTCTAGGCTTGGCAAGTACTTTTAAATGCCAAGTCGAAGTGGCAGTGAAACTGCACACACAGGCCTTGCAATGGCAGGCCTGAAACAGGGTTAAGGGGCTACTGAGGTGGGTGGCACAACCAGTGCTGCAGGCCCACTAGTAGCATTTAATCTACCTGCCCTAGGCACATGTAGTGCACTCTACCAGGGACTTACAAGTAAATTAAATAGTCAATCATGGATAAACCAATCAGTAGTACAATTTACACAGAGAGCATATGCACTTTAGCACTGGTTAGCAGTGGTAAAGTGCCCAGAGGTCAAAAGCCAACAACAACAGGTCAGAAAAAATAGGAGGAAGGAGGCAAAAAGTTTGGGGATGTCCCTGTCAAAAAGCCAGGTCCAACAGTATGCACAAGCATTGTATTCATATTCGGGTAACGAAATCACCCGAATATCAGAGTTTCCGTCCTGAACCCTCGTGTTCTATTTAAACGACAGCCATTTTATGATTGCCCTCACATAGGCCAATGTCTAATGCTGAAAACGAGTCTGAAGGACACGTACATCTTTGCTGACTCCTCTGTGACCTGGGCAAGCTGACTCCACTGCCTGAAGCCAAACCTGTTTGGCCAGTTTCTTTCCCAGTGGCCGAATGAGATTAGTATCAAGGCACAACACATCATAAACCTTTCATCACACACAAACCATGCCTAATCTTACACACACCTGTCCCTGTTTCTTTCTTTATGACTTGCTTTACAAGGAGGAGGTGCCCGTTTATATTGGGGGTCCGTCGATATCTGATGAAAGTACTAAGCCTTGCCGGGTAATTGATTGAGGGCTGGACAAACTGGAATATGGGCTTGTCATCATAAACCTGCTATTTCTTTGTAGTGAAAATATGTGAATGATCAACTGTAAAATAAGGAATGTTTGCCTAAAGCATAATATTTTGTATAAAAGAGAAGGTTAGCTTTGCAAAGGGAGCAGTCTCCTGAGAATATACACAGTGTTGTACTTCTAGGATACCTGTTACTGGCTGCAGCAAATAAACAAGATCTTTGACTTCACCAAGAAGTCTGTAGTCTGAAACAGGAAGGACTCGAAGTCTTAGGGTGTGTTCCCTGGCACCACTGGGTTCTGAAAAACCCAGTACTTCACAGCCCTAGGATAAACTGCCCCACATCCTCCACTTTCTCCCACTGCTACCTCAGTCTACAGGCCCCACTTTGCTCAAACTCTTTCCAGGCTGGCAAGTACGCTCGGCGCGTTGATATTGCTAATGAATTCAGAACCAGTTGAAGCATCCTTTTTCTCCCTGAGTCCATAATTCCGGAGGAATCTGCACTTTCCTGATTTAAGCATCCGTGACCAGACCAAGGAACCCCTCCCACTATGAACGAGACAAAGCATCTGCAATGTCATTGTCCACTCCAGGAATATGTCTTGCTCTGAAAGCAACATCGTACCTTAGACAAAGCAGCACAAAAACGCGCAGCAATTTTACAACCTGAGCATCCCTTCCAGATTGAAGATTGACAACATGTACCACCGCCATGTTGTCCACCCTGAACAGAACTCTCTTGTGTGCAAGCTCTCTGCCCCATAAGAACACTGCTACCACTAAGGGGAATAACTCCAAAAAAGCAATATTTCTGCCTCCCTGTTTCCATGCTTGCGGCCACTCATCTGCGCACCACCTACCCTGCCAGTAAACTCCAAAACCAGTACCGCCTGCTGCATCTGAAAAAATTTGGGCATCCCATTACACTTCACGCCATTGTCGCAGGGGAACACCAATGAACTCTTCCAAAAATTTCCACCACATCCTTAAGTCTTCCTTTCCTCCTGCTGATAAGCAAACATGGTGATGAGGCAGCCGGTTTCTTGACAAGGACAATGCCAACCGCCTACAAAACACTCTTCCGGCTCTAACCTACTTGCACGCAAAATTCAAGTGACCCAAAAGTACCTGTATCTCCCTCGTTGTCACTTTCTCTCTATTCAACATGTGAAGTAACAATTGCGCCATTGCAATTTTCTTCTCCGATGGGAGCCGTGCTTCCATGCCCAGTGAATCTATTTCAATGCCAAGAAAGGATAATTATGCCAAAGGCACCCCTAACTCTCTCATAAGCTCCTGAAAAGCCTCCAACATCTCCCTACACTGGTTCGACTCCAGCTTCCCTACCAAGAAAAAGTAATCTAAGTAGTGTGTTATACCATTATGCCCTGTGCTCTGCTGAAACACCCATTGCAAAAATGTGCTGAAACATTCAAAGAGTGCACACGATATGGAAAAACCCATTGGCAATGCTTTATCAACATACCAGCACTCTTCAAACTGTATGCCCAACAGTTCAAAATCGTCAGGGTGTACCGGCAGAAGCCTAAAAACTGACTTAATGTCGCTCTTGACCAACATAGCCCCCTGCTCCACCAAATCAAATGCTACATCCACTGATGCAAATGACACAGATACTTGTTCTTCAGGAATAAAATCATTGACCGAAGCTCCCTCCAGCCATGATGGATGTTGAATCAAACAGAATTGACCTGCCTCTTTTTTAGGATCAACCCCAATGGGAGAAATAATCACGTTTTTTCATCGACCAATCAATAAAAGGGCCTGCCATGCGACCTTCCAAAATTTCCTTCTTTAACTTTTCCCTTACCACTTGTTTGTTTGCTGCTACTGATTTCAGAGTCTCCGTCCATCTACGCTCCCTCTGACCCTTGTAACCCAACTGGAAACCCCATGTGAAACCTTCCCGTAGCGTATGAGCATCGTTCCTCTTCTTGTTGTGTTCGCATGGAACTGTTGTGATCCTCCACTGCCCTGCGACGTTTGCCACTGCCCTCCTGAGCTCCCAGCTTGTTGTCCCCCCCAACAGCTAACCAAGGTATGCTTTCCCCCTCATCTGGAACATTTGTACCAAAAACAGCAATATTCTCTTGTACATAACCCTTTATTGAAGTCCCAGCATGCTCCCATTTGTCAACTATATCTCTGTCCACGTCAATGATCTGCACAGCCTGCATCTCCTAATCCCACATTACAGTGCCTTGAGGCTCCATCTCCCTGTGCTCTCCTTGCCTCTCACAACTTGAAACCCCTCCCAATTGTGTTCTAAATAAATCATGATGGCCTAAACTATCCCCATAATCTACTTCCTTATTTTCCCCTGTCTGCAATTTTTTCTTTTTCTTATTATTTTCCAAACCTTTGCCCGGAAAGTGTCCCACCCTTCTCCCCCTTAAATCTCTACCCTCTCCCAGCCCTTGGCCTTTTACAGCACCGGCCCGAGCGAGGCCCCACCCTGTCACTTGTAACATTAAACACTCTCACTCTACAAGGACGGCACGTTCTCCTCATGCCTGTCACCCTTTGGAGCCTGCAGAGAGCTGCTCCTTATTAAGCGGTCTCCCGACGCAAGCCATGTTGTTTTACTGATGCCGCTCGACGATTCCGCGAGCGACCGCTCAAACTTACCTCCACTTCCCTGTCCGCATCACTACGTGGTGCTGCGCACACTACCACAGCGGCCGCCACACCCGCTGTCGCACTTCTCACCGCTCACGCATGAGGATGCACGGCCGGCACCAGCAAATCCTGCCTGCCTCCTCGAGCAAGGCCAAAGCCTGCTGAACCAGTTCCTCCGACATGCTCAGTAAGCCTCCACTGTATTATGCAAGTAATATAACCAAAGCGTTCTTCCACCTAACTTTGCTCACACAATAAAATTTACATTATTAAATTTACTGCTACTGGGAGTGGCCAGCCACCGTTTCGCCTTAACCCAAAATGGTGAAAGAACCCAGAAAATGGGCGTACAAATAGACGACGACATCGTAGCTCAAAAGAAGCCCAAAACATAGCCTGAGCAGTCGTGGACTGTTCCATTGCCGCAATAATTCCGGGAGGAAACCTCTCTCCTGGTCGGCTACCCCCAAAGCCTCATTCCAGTCTGAGTGGCAGATTTGTGGTAGCGGTTGATTTTCACTTTCCAACTTGGGGCTAATCATCACCATTGAGGAGTTCTAGTCTTAAAGAGGCAAGCCCGCTCTTTCTTCAGTCTGTGCCGATATTGCATCTTCTGAAACATGGGGCTCTGTTTGCCCTACAAGTGCTGGCTAACAGTAACCGCAAGCTGTGCTGTGGCAGGGGGTTGCGAAGAGGGAACAGCGACCCGGGCAGGGTGGTCGGGGCGGGCAAGCAGTTATGTGGGAGGCAGTTGCGTGACGGGTGGAAGGAAACAACAATGAAGGGGTTTAGAGCAGGGAAATAAGTCAGTTCAGTGATGTAAATGTAGGTGGGGCAAACGGTACATGATGTCATTCACTACAACCCCTGGTGTTTAGGTATACCGGCACCCATGATTACAAATTAATGAGGAGCATCCTGGCTCACAATATGCCTATCCTGTTATGGCTTTAAATTCACTGCAGCTGCTAAACTACAATTCCAGCAAATCCTAGTGAGACATTTTATTGCCACGTTCTTTATGGACCCCTCACTGTTAAGGAGACTATGGCCTCCATAAGGGTATCAGCCTTTAAAACAAGCATTGACAGTGGGGAGGGGAAGAGGCACGGGAGAAGCAGTGATGCGGGGGCGTTGGGACGGGCAAGCATCGACCTGAGGGTGTTGGTGGGTGTAGTGTTGCTGCAGGAAGTGGGCAAGACCACTTCCCTGGAGCGGAAGGAGTTAGGGATTAACCCCACCTGCAGTGAGGCGCGAGATGGAGCGCACTAGGAGTGACGCTGGGGAGGATACAACTAGAGGTGGGGAACGCGGGAAATACAGACAGGATATAAGAGGAGCAATACAGCATTACTCACCTACACACGTGTGTTGTGTCTTGTCTCTGCGCCGTTTGCCAGTGACACAACATTCTTTTGGCGACGAAAGTGTGCCTACCGCTTCTTGATACCACTGATGATCCGGTGCGCTGCACCACCCAGTCCGGTGCCACGCCCTCAGAGTATTTCCCTGACGCGTGCGGAGGCACGCCCCGACCACCACCTGCCGGCCGCACTAACCATCCCGGCCCGGGCCGACAACTGCCGGCAGCGCCCATCCCGATGGCAAAGGAAAACAGCAGGCCTGAAGGCTAAGAAAAAAAACAAAAAAAAGCAGGCAAGAACGCGGCGCGAACAGCCCTGAGGCTGCGACCATCCTGCCATCAGCTGCCTCTGTCCCGGCCACGGCTACCGCCGACACACAGAGCATCGGCGCGCAGTCTCCAGGGGGCCGTCCCGCCCTACCACGCCCTCTTCTGCCAAACGCTCATCGCGAGGTGAGAAGGTTTTCCCTCGAGGACTGTTGCTGCCCCACCCATCAATGCGAGTTCTTCAAAGATAAAAAAAAATACAAGGGGTTTTACTCACCTCCTCACACCCTCGCCACTGGCAGCACTAACCAGAATACAAGGGATGTCCTGCCACAGTACTTTGCCGCGCCTACCACCACCAGCAAACAAAAAAAAAAAGAAAAAAGAGAGAAGAAGAAGGGAGAAAATACCTGCTTGCACCAGGTGACATCAGACTGCACTTTGTATACTGCACCCTGCACCAGGCACGCCTCCCATCTGCCACCCTGGTTCCCTACCCCACGACCCTTCGGAGCTGCACCACGAGAGTTTCCACGACTCAGTTGCAAGGAGGTGGTGCAGGGGAAGTCAACCTCAGGCCTGTGACATAGGAGACAGCCGAGGACCCAAGACTGGCGCTCAGCACCTCACCACGACATACACCCCTCGCCATGGCCAGTATACCTCCTCTGGAGCCGTTCACCATCACTGGCGCCCCTCCTACCCAGTCCGCGAGGTGGAAAGTCTGGGTGGAGCGCCTCGAAACATACTTCGAGGCTCTGGACGTCCAGCCAGAAAGCCGGAGACCCCTCCTTCTTCACATTGGTGGGGCAGACATCCACAAAGTCTTCAAATCAGTAACAGAAGCAAGGCCGCACATGTATGAAACCCTGAAAAGCGCAATCACGGCACACTTCGAGCCTTATGCAAACCCGGATTACAAGCGATTTCTGCTGCGCCAAGCTCGCCAGACAGCGCACAAGTCAGTTGACATCTTCTATACCAGGCTGAGAGAGTTAACCAGCACCTGTACACTACCCGACGAGGAGGACGAAATCCGGGCACAGTTCATCCAAGGGTGCTCATCATCAAAGCTCCGGGAGCGCATCCTACAACAACCGAACATGCCCATGAAAGAAATCCTCACCGTCGGACGGTCCCAAGAACTGTCATGAGCTCATGTGGCACACATGGAGCAAGCACCACCAGCCCAGGTGAAATCAGAAGTGGCCAACGCTGTGACGGCGAACATACCACGAACAAGAGGTGACAGCTCCAAAGGGGGGTTGAAAGGCAAACCTTGCAAGTGGTGTGGTGGCCCGGCACCACACCCCACCACCTGCCCAGCCTGGGGCAAAACATGCAGCGCATGCGGAAAAGCCAACCATTTCGCAAAAGTCTGCTGATCTATGCCCAAACCTACAACTCACACAACAAAGAAGTCAATCAAAGTGATCCAGACCACTCCAGACCCAGATTCGGACAGTGACATGGACGGCGACCATCACACAGTCCACGTAGTGCACACTGTCGGGAACCGGCGGCTACCCACATGCCAAATTCTCGTCCAATGGCCATAGGTGTGTACCAGACATTACCCAAGCCGCTGCCGCCACTCCGACCCACAGGTGTGCAAGTATACGCATTTGGCAACACCCGACCACTAGAAATAGTTTGGGTATTCACGGCGGAGGTCACCCATGAGGTCACCAACAAGGCCACGAAGATCTACGTATCGAAGGACGGTGCTGGGTTCCTGCTAGGCTGCCAAACTGCCCAATACCTCGACCTAGTGTACTTTGTATTCAGCATCCATGCCAACGCACTCCGAGACCTTATTGAGGAATTCAGCTCACTGTTTGATGGCATTGGCTGCCTAAAAGGGCACTCGCTCCGACTCCACATAGATGACTCAATTGCCCCCACGGCCCTCAGGCATCGGCGAGTGGCGTTCCACCTCTGCCCAAAAGTAGAGCGCGAGCTCCAACTCCTAGAGCAAGAAGGCATCATTGAACAGGTCTCAGGCCCTACACCATGGGTGTCTCGGATCGTGGTAGCGAAGAAACCCTAACAGCCAGACGCTGTCCGCATTTGCGTGGACATGCGCATGCCGAATCTGGCGATCAAAAGAGAAAGACACCTGACTCCAACCATAGATGACATCTTCAGTGAGTTAACCGGTTCCAGCTGGTTCTCAAAAATGGACCTTAGGTCGGGGTATCATCAAATCATGCTGCACCCCGAGTCCCAGCCAATAACCACTTTCTCCACACACAATGGCCTCTGGCGGTACAAGCAGCTCAACTTCGGCATTTCCAGTGCGGCAAAAGTTTTCCAACATGTCATAAAAGGAGTCCTGCAAGGGCTTCCAGGAGTCCTCAACGTGAGCGACGACATCCTGGTTCATGCCCCTACCCTAGAAGAACACCTGAGGAAGCTGCGGGCTGTGTTCACGAGACTGCAGAAGTAAGGACTAACACTCCACCGACAGAAATGTGACTTCCTGAAGGAAGAGATCTCTTTCTTTGGATACCGGTTCTCCAAGCACGGCCAGTCCCACTCAAAGTCAGGGATATCCAAGAAGCCCCAGCTCCCACTTCAGTCTCAGGGGTCAAAAGCTTCCTAGGCATGGTCACATTTTGTGGCCGTTTCATGAAGAACCTGGCAGACATCACTGGCCTCCTGCGACAGCTCACACAAGCTGACCACCAATGGGAGTGGGGCGAGGAACAAGAACACGCTTTCCAAGCCACCAAAAACGCACTTTCCGCTGACATCACGCTAGCGTTTTTCAACCCCTAATGGGAGTCACAGCTGGTCGTCGATGCCAGTCCCACTGGCCTCGGAGCTGTCCTAGCGCAGAAGCAAGACTGCGGGGAATGGGCCCCCATCACCTTTGCCAGCCGCACACTCACGCCAACGGAACAGAGATACTCCCAAATTGAGCGGGAGGCCATTGCCATCCACTGGGGATGTAGCCATTTCCACCTATACCTGTACGGCAAGCCATTCTCCGTAGTGACCAACCACAAACCATTGCTGCCTCTTTTCAAGGGGTCGTCCTCAAAACCGCCACCCAGGATCGAGAAGTGGATTTTGCAACTCCAAGAATTTGACTTTACCATTGAATACCAGCCAAGCACAAAGAATCCCGCAGACTTTCTATCACGCCATGCCCGCCTGGCCACCCATCAAGAAGTGGCAGAGGCCCAAGAAACAGAGGAGTACGTGCGGGTTGTGGTAGACCGAGTCAGACCTCTGCCCATACCACTCAGTGAAGTAATAACAGCTACCAACCAGGACGAGTGCCTACAAATTGCCATAACAGCCACCCAGTCTGGAGACTGGCGGCCGCTCCAACGCCCAGATGTTTTCCGTACGCAGGACGCTAAAGCCAGCCTACACGCGTTGTTCAACGTACGACACGAGCTCTCAGTAAGCGAAGATGGCTGCCTGCTGAGAGGATTCCGCCTGGTAATACCATCCAGTTTGACGGCCCGAGCCGTATCCCTCGCCCATGGAGCCCACCAGGTCCTTGTCAAATCGAAGACCCACCTCCGGAACAAGGTGTGGTTCACAGGGCTAGACCAGCTCGTAGGGGAAGCCGTTAAAGGATGTCTTGTCTGCCAAGCCAGTGGCTCTCCGGATCCTCCAGCATTGGTCATCACCAAAAAGGGGCCCTCGGCCCCGTGGCAAAGGGTAAGCGCCGACTTCCGGAGCCTTCCTGATGGCTCCTACATGGTAGTAGTAGTTGACGAATACTCCCGGTACCTGTAGGAGGCTGGCCTGGCTTGTAGTGGGTACCAAAGGGTACTTACACTCTGTACCAGGTCCAGTTATCCCTTATTAGTGTAGAAGAGGTGTTTCTAGCAGCTTAGGCTGATAGAAGGTAGCTATAGCAGAACAGCTTAGGCTGAACTTGGAGACATGCAAAGCTCCTACTATACCACTGGTGTCATATGCACAATATCATAAGAAAACACAATACACAGATATACTAAAAATAAAGGTATTTTATTTTTATGACAATATGCCAAAAGAATCTCAGTGAGTACCCTCAGTATGAGGATGCCAAATATACACAAGATATATGTACACAATACCAAACATATGCCGTAATAGCAAAAGGAAGTAATGCAAGCAATGTAAAGTTACAGTAGATTGCAATAGGAGCACATCGGTATAGGGGCAACACAAACCATATACTCTAAAAGTGGAATGTGAACCACGAATGGACCCCAAACCTATGTGAGCTTGTAGAGGTTCGCTGGGACTGTAGGAAAACAGTGAGGGTTAGAAAAATAGCCCACCCCAAGACCCTGAAAAGTAGGTGTAAAGTGCACCTAAAAGCCCCAGAGAGCACAGAAGTCGTGATAGGGGGTTTCTGCAAGGAAGACCAACACCAGCAAAGCAACCAAAGTGGATTTACGGACCTGAGTACCTGTGAAACAAGGGGACCAAGTCCAAGAGTCGCAACAATGTCGAGGAAATGCCAGCCGAGGGTGCAAAGAAGCTTCCACCGGATGGTAGAAGCTGTGGATTCTGCAAGAACGAAGAGGGCTAGAAACTTCCCCTTTGGAGGAGCGATGTCCCACGTCGTGAAGAAGCTTGCAGAGGTGTTCCCACGCAGAAGGACCGCAAACAAGCCTTGCTAGCTGCAAGGGTTGCGGTTAGGGTTTTTGGATGCTGCTGTGGCCCAGGAGGGACCAGGATGTCGCCACTTAGATGAGGAGACAGAGGGGACGCCCAGCAAGTCAGGGAGCCTTCACAGAAGCAGGCAGCACCCGCAGAAGTACTGGAACAGGCACTTGGAAGAGGAGTGAACCGGAGTCCACCCGAAGATAGAAAAGGGAGTCTCACGACGCCGGAGGACAACTCAGAAGGTTGTGCACTGCAGGTTAGAGTGTCGGGGACCCAGGCTTGGGTGTGCACGAAGGAAATCCTGGAAGAGTGCACAGGAGCCGGAGCAGCTGCAAATCACGCGGTACACAGCAATGCAGTCTAGCGTGGAGAGGCAAGGACTTACCCCCACCAAACTTGGACTGAAGAGTCACTGGATTGTGGGAGACACTTGGACAGAGTTGCTGGGTTCCAGGGACCACGCTCATTGTGCTGAGAGGGGACCCAGAGGACCGGTGATGCAGTCTTTTGTTGCCTGCGGTTGCAGGGGGAAGATTCCGTCATCCCACGGGAGATTTCTTCAGAGCTCCTGGTGCAAGAAGGAGGCAGGCTACCCCCAGAACATGCACCACCAGGAAACAGTCGAGAAGGCGGCAGGATCAGCGATACAAGGTTGCAGTAGTCATCTTTGCTACTTTGTTGCGGTTTTGCAGGCGTCCTGAGCAGTCAGAGGTCGATCCTTTGGTAGAAGGTGAAGAGAGAGATGCAGAGGAACTCTGGTGAGCTTTTGCATTCAGTATCTAACGAATTCCCCAAAGCAGAGACCCTAAATAGCCAGGAAAGGAGGTTTGGCTACCTAGGAAAGAGGATAGGCTAGCAACACAGGTAAGAGCCTATCAGAAGGAGTCTCTGATGTCACCTGCTGGCCCTGGCCACTCAGAGCAGTCCAGTGTGCCAGCAGCACCTCTGTTTCCAAGATGGCAGAGGTCTGGAGCACACTGGAGGAGCTCTGGGCACCTCCCCTGGGAGGTGCAGGTCAGGGGAGTGGTCACTCCCCTTTCCTTTGTCCAGTTTCACGCCAGAGCAGGGCTGGGGGATCCCTGAACCGGTGTAGACTGGCTTATGCAGAGATGGGCACCATCTGTGCCCATCAAAGCATTTCCAGAGGCTGGGGGAGGCTACTCCTCCCCAGCCCTGACACCTTTTTCCAAAGTGAGAGGGTGTAACACCCTCTCTCTGAGGAAGTCCTTTGTTCTGCCTTCCTAGGCCAAGCCTGGCTGGAACCCAGGAGGGCAGAAACCTGTCTGAGGGGTTGGCAGCAGCTGCAGTGAAACCCCGGGACAGGTAGTTTGGCAGCACCCGGGTCTGTGCTAGAGACTCGGGGGATCATGGAATTGTCTCCCCGATGCCAGAATGGCATTGGGGTGACAATTCCATGATCTTAGACATGTTACATGGCCATGTTCGGAGTTACCATTGTGACGCTATACATAGGTAGTGACCTATGTATAGTGCACGCGTGAAATTGTGTCCCCGCACTCACAAAGTCAGGGGAATTTGCCCTGAACAATGTGGGGGCACCTTGGCTAGTGCCAGGGTGCCCACACACTAAGTAACTTAGCACCCAACCTTCACCAGGTGAAGGTTGGACATATAGGTGACTTATAAGTTACTTAAGTGCAGTGGTAAATGGCTGTGAAATGACGTGGACCTTATTTCACTCAGGCTGCAGTGGCTGGCCTGTGTAAGAATTGTCAGAGCTCCCTATGGGTGGCAAAAGAAATGCTGCAGCCCATAGGGATTTCCTGGAACCCCAATACCCTGGGTACCTCAGTACCATATACTAGGGAATTATAAGGGTGTTCCAGTATGCCAATGTGAATTGGTGAAATTGATCACTAGCCTGTTAGTGACAATTTAGAAAGCAGAGAGAGCATAACCACTGAGGTTCTGGTTAGCAGAGCCTCAGTGAGACAGTTAGTGATCACACAGGGAACACATACATGGCACACTTATGAGCACTGGGGCCCTGGCTGGCAGGGTCCCAGTGACACATACACTAAAACAACATATATACAGTGAAATATGGGGGTAACATGCCAGGCAAGATGGTACTTTCCTACAGTACCCTGAGGTTGAAGTGGTACGTTCCACGTCTGCACACACAGTCATCCCAAAATTTGAGAAACTCATGGCCACCCATGGGTTTTTCGGCGAGGTGCGCACAGACAACGGACCCCCCTTCAACAGCCAAGAGTGGGCGGACTTCCTGGCCTCCACCAATACCAAGCACAGGCGAATCACACCCCGGTGGCCGCAAGCGAACGGAGAAGTGGAGAGGTTTGTTAAAACCCTAAATAAAGTAATCCGCATTGCCATGGTGGAATCCAGAAACCTTGAAAGCGCCATCTATACATTTCTACGAGAATACAGGGTCACTCCCCACACCACCACCGGGGTGACCCCCAACCAGCTCTGTTTTGGAAGAACAATAACGGATGCCATCCCACATCACCCCTTGTGGGCAACACAACCACCACCACCAGACCGATCTGCAGCGAGGAGGGCCCGTACAAACGTGAATGCCTCCAGAAGATGAAGAGCTCGTGCAGTCACTATGCAGGTGGGCGATGCCTTCCTGGTCAAAGACCGCCACCCAGGAGGCAAGTTCCGCCTGCTCTTCGAGGCACAACCGTGGACAGTAATCGCTGTGAATGGCACCATGGTCACAGCCAGTCGGGGGCCAGAGACTGTAACCCGAAACGTGGCACTGTTCAAACTCCAGCCCCTGCTGACACCTTGCGAGGACAGAAGAAGCAGCACGGACACTGGGACGGACTCAGGCACCGACCCCGTATACCAGGAGACAGCAAGTGACGGAGAGAGAGTCGCTACTGAAGAACAAGTGCCCGCACCAGCGCAAGAGCAGTCCCCAAGAGCAAAGGCACCCAGCGACAGTGCAAATCAGGCCCCAGCGTCAGAGAGGTCCGGGAGCGGACGATACATGTTGAGGCACAACCCAGGTCCTTCACGACGCTATGCAGACTTTGCATGTGACTGACCCTAGCAGTGGAGACCCGGGGCATGACACTCCCAACCTGGCCCGCCGCAGGTCAAAGTTCTCAGCATCACTTTTGTTTACAGTTATCCTTTGTTCGTATTCGTCTCCCCCTTTGGGGAGGGATGTAGTGTTGCTGCGGGAAGTGGGCAAGACCACGTCCCTGGAGCGGAAGGAGTTAGGGATTAACCCCCCCCCTGCAGTGAGGTGCGAGATGGAGCGCACTAGGAGTGACTCGGGGAGGATACAACTAGAGGTGGGGAACGCGGGAAATACAGACAGGATGTAAGAGGATTAATAAAGCATTACTCACCTACACACGTGTGTTGTGTCTTGTTTCTGCGCTGCTTGCCAGCGACACAACAGTTTGGGCAGGCAGACACAAACAAGAAATGCAGCGACGGGTGAGAGGAGCTGGGGGACGGCAGTGTGAGCCGAGACAAAAGAAACAAGCATTTACAATGCATCGGGTCTCGCGTTTGCTCATGTTAGAGCTGATCGTGTTTTAAACTCCTAACCCGACTTTTCACCTATTGGGCAAAAGTGCATTTATGTGCATAACCCGAAAAAGTGAAATCAAGTACGTAAAGCGCTCGACTTCTGCCAAGCGAGATCGGGCTCGTAAATTAGAGAAAAAAAAGTCCACGAGCCCGATGGAAAACAGCGAGCGTCGCATGTTTTCTGTACTTGGTCGCTGCGCTGGAGGAGGGCTAGCCACCGGAAAAGGCATGACGTATGCGTGCCTTCGACTAATGAAAGCAAGCAGATTTTATTAGGGAAGCCCACCAACCAATAAAAAACACTGATGTGAAGTTGACAGGGCTCCGAGCCCTTTTATAAATACAAAAGAGTCTCCCTGCGAAACGCATGCGCGAGCGCATGCAACGCAGGCTCGACCCTAAAAAGTGGTGCGCACGAAACTAACTAAATGGCCAGAATTTAACTGACCCTTGTAACACGGTCAGTCTCCAGGGTGGGAACAAGGCGGGACAATGTAAAGCACTTACCAAAGGAATTTTGAAACGCAGACCAGGGAACAAAGTGATGGGCCTCGTGAAAGCCCACAGATGTAAAGCATGTCAAGAAACAGCGCATGCGTGCTGCTGATGCTCGACCCATAAAAATGCTTACTTAAATTTATTTTGTGGTATTGGGATGATAAACTGCATACACACAATCCCAACTGCGCTTGAGTTAGTAGTCAATTCAGTTTATCAAATTTGATCCGATAAAAAATTACACATTCCTCTGCGTTAGCAATACTACTGGCTCTAAACGTTGTTACATGTAGATAGATATGTTAAACCAGAAGCTCAAGAGAACATTTCTCATATGTAGATGTTCTAAACAAGAAACTCGCGAGAAAGCGCCTATCAGAAGTATTTAAACTTCTAGCCACTGATTATTTTTTACATTTAACTGTGATATCGGCACATTTAAAAGTAGAGAAAAATATCGTGGATCTATATTAAGATCTATTTTTCTTAGGAAACACTGCCACCTAGTGTATGATACACGTACTTCTATTGTTATGTGTTTTCTAAAATCCTTTCGAGAGTTTTCTTTCTTTTTTTTCCTAAAGCGACTTTGACACAAGGGCGTTAAGAGCGTATTTGCACGAGCACCAGATTATATTAAAATTTTTGGGAACAAGGAGATTGAGTGATTTTCCCAGAATAACCAGATTTTAAACCGGGACTTGGACCTGGTTCCTCAAGTCCAAGGTCGGTTAATAATACATATGTAAGTGATGTTAATCTATTTTAAATGCGATTTCCTCCCTGCGTTTTTTCTATACCACAAATATTTGTATTTTGTTTCTTTCCTGTTCACTTGGTAATGTAATAGCTGGAGAAACATCAGCCACATTTAGGGGCATATTTATGAGCCCCTTTAGCCACTTTTGCAGCATTTATTTAGACGCAAATGTGGCGTTAAGGTGGCATTTCCCACACGCCATATTTACAAAGTGGTGTAATGCTTGCATTGCACCACTTTGTAAACCCTTGAGCCACATTGTTCCTGCACCAGGCATGATGTATGCAAGGGGGGGCGTTCCCCCATTAAGGGGGCTGAAAAAATGGCACACTCAGAGCAGGCGCGTTCAGAGCAGGTGTTAAAAGGGGGCTTCCATTATTTAGAATGGGCCCCTATGTACTCTGCAGGAGTAGCACCAACATTTTGCCGCCACCCCTCCAGAGTCCATCAATAGGGTCATACAGAATTACACTATTGCCCAATACCCTGCGCCGTGGTGCGCCATATTTTAAATACGGCGCACACATGGTGGCAGTAGGGGGCGCTAAGCGGCACAGAGAAAGTGCCACTTTCCAAAAATCTGGCCCTTAGTCTGGCTAGAATAAACTGATATTCACCATCAACCTAGTGAGGGTTATAGACAGGGTGCTGTAAATAGCTCCTATTTCAAGTTTTTAAATTAGAAGTGAGGCATGGCATGCAAACACCAAATCCACCGCAAGTTATTAGAATGGATAGGGTTGAGGGTCAGCAGTATGAATTACATAAGCAGAAACACTTGTCCTGGCAAATACACAGAAGAATAGTAGGGAAGAGTGAACTTTCTGGAAATGAACTCTGACAAGCTAATTAAATCATTTATTTTACTTTTGTTGAGATTGCACATGTTGAAGTGTTGCCCTTTCCCTCTGAGTAATGTAAAGATATATGTGCAAAAAAACGGACTATTCCAATAATCATAATGATTAAAGAACAAAATGTCACGGTTTCCTAAGGGCCTGATTAAAAGTTGGTCAAATGGTGCTAAGGTATTTACCACACCCCATAAACTAGTTGCACTAAATATGATCTAGCACATTTTTTATAATGGAAATAAAGGATAGTGCTATGGCCCTGATTACATGTGCAGGTCAAATTCCAATCCTGTGCAAACGAAAGGCCTGTAAAAAAGGCAAAACGTGTGAGATTCAGTGTGTAAAAAACTGATTTCACATGTTATGCCTCAACTGTAAGTTAAAAAGTCAGAATAGGGGATATTTATCACAGATGAAAAATACATCACTCCAGGGTAATGGTATTTTCCACGTGTGGTAAATATCTCATCTGTTCCTCTCACTTATAGTAAGAGCCATGGAATTGGTGTTTAAAGTGCTAAGGGTCTCGTACTAATAGTCCAAAAAATACATTGAAAATTGTGCATAACATTGATTTGCGATTTGTGGTTTCTTATTTAGAATGTACTATAATGTATTGATTAGAAGTAGTTGCAACTTCTGCCAAATGCAATGGTATTTTGCCATCCAACCTATATATAAATAGAATGGGTCACAAAATATTAAGGCCCTCATTATGAGTTTGGCAGTCTTTCAGCAAGACTGCAGTGGTTGTGGCGCCAAAAGACTGCCAGTGTTGGTGGTATCCCGCCCACTATATTAAGAGTCCACAAAGTGTTATGCCCAAAAACAGCTACAAATCTGACACCGCCAGGACAACAGAGGGCAGGATAGAGGCGGTCCCACCACCAGCACCGTCACGCCGAACAAATACCACCCTCCATATTATGACCCACAAATCAGCACAGCGGTCATTGCACAACGGAAAACCATTGGCCGTGTGAACCACTGCGGTCAAAATCACACCTCTACCAGAACACAGCACCACATTGGACAAATCGAATACCCCACACTTGACACACATAACCACATTAGACACACCAACACACACCACTAGAAAACACACCCCCATACAACCCACAGCTCTTTGCAACCTGTTGGAAATGGCCTTTCTGAAGGGTTATCCCCTGACTTTTTGCCTTCCTCCTTCTCTTTTTATGAGATCATTTATGCTGGCTTTAGGACTGTGCACTTTCCCACTGCTAATCAGTGCTAAAGTGCATATGCTCTCTCCTTAAAACATGGTGATATTGGCTCATACCCAATTGGCTTATTTAATGTACTTGTAATTCCCTAGTCAAGTGCACTACGTGTGCCCAGGGCCTGTAAATTAAATGCTACTAGTGGGCTGCAACACTGGTTGTGCCACCGACATAAGTAGCCCCTTAACCATGCCTCATGCCTGCCTCTGCAAGGCCTGTGTGTGCAGTTTCACTGACAATTCGACTTGGCATTTAAAAGTACTTGCCAAGCCTAAAACTCCCCTTTTTCTACATATAAGTCACCCCTAAGGTGTGACTTGGGTAACCCCTAGGGCAGGGTGCTGTGTACGTAAAAGGCAGGACAGGTACCTATGTAGTTTACATGTCCTGGTAGTGTAAAACTCCTAAATTCGTTTTTTCACTGCTGTGAAGCCTGCTCCCTTCACAGGCTAACATGGGGGCCGCCCTCATATATTGTTTGAATGGTAGTTGAGGTGTAGGAAGGTCATATTTAGTATGGCCAGAATGGTGATACAAAATCCTGCTGACTGGTGAAGTTGTATTTAATATTACTATTTTAGAAATGCCACTTTTAGAAACTGAGCATTTCTCTGCACTTAAATCCTCCTGTGACATACAATCCACATCTGGCTGGGTTTAATTGACAGCTCCCTTGTGCATTCACTCAGACATACCCCAAACACAGGATACTCAGCCTCACCTGCATACATCTGCATTTCGAATGGGTCTTCCTGAGCTGGGAGGGTGGAGGGCCTGACACTTACATGTCAAAGGACTGTAGCCTGGTCTCACACAAAGGACTGCCACACCCCCTACTGGGACCCTGGCAGACAGGATTGAACTGAAAGGGGACCTGGTGCACTTCTAAGCCACTCTTTGAAGTCTATCCAACTTCAAAGGCAAATTTGGGTATTTAAACAGGGCCTCTGCTCCTACCAACTCGGACACTTCCTGGAGAAGAAACTGAAACCAGAACATGCATCCTGCCGAGAACTACCTAGCTGCCCAAAGGACTCACTTGTCTGCTTTCTGTGAAGGACTGCTGCCTTGCTGTTGCCCTGCTGCCTTGCTGCTCTCTGGCTGTAGTGAATGAGTGCTCTCCAAGGGCTTGGATAGAGCTTGCCTCCTGTTCCCTGAAGTCTCAGAACCAAAAAGGCCTCAGCTCTGCAAGAAAGACTCCTTGTGCGGCGAAATTCGTCGCACAGCCTGCCAGAAATTATGCACAGCCTGCACTGCAGGGAAAATTTCATTGCATGCCGAACCGGAACAACGCAGCCCGACTTCGCAACAAGAAGATCGATGCAGCGCCAGGACACCTGGTCAGTCCACCACTCCCAGCCTCACCCTGCCCACATCAACCCCCTAACCTCTGGCATCTACATCTCAGACAAACCCTGCTCCCCAAATATGTGTCCCAAGGACTGGTCAATCAGCAGTGTGCCCCACAGTACAGGAACCTGAGTCTTCCCCTCACATCCAAGACAAAGATGGTCCTCGGGTAACTAGGAGTGGGCACACGGTGCCAGGGGCACAGGCATAGGGGTTCAGGGGCCGTGGGAGGGCACCTGGGGTCAGGGAATGAGGCCCCCAAGGGACTCGACTGGCCAGGAAACCATCTCCCATGTCCTGGGAGCATCCCAGCAATCCCAGGGCAAGATGGGCCAAATACTCACAATTCTGGAGGAAAACCAAAGGTTGCAGAAGCAATACCACCAGGAGGCCATGCAGCAGTAGCAGGCCCACAATGCCACCATGGCCTCCATTTCAGGGGTGCTCAAGGAGCTCCAACCATTCTACGTGCTACCTCCACCCACCAGCAGGTCCCTTCCTCTAGCCAGATACCAACTGAGCCATCAACATCAGCCTCAGCTAGTGGAATGGATGCCCTGCCAGAGGAACTGCTGATACACTTTTGGCATATTGTCATAAAAATAAAGTACCTTTATTTTTAGTACTTCTGTGTATTGTGTTTTCTTATGATATTGTGCATATGGCACCAGTGGTATAGTAGGAGCTTTAAATGTCTCCTAGTTCAGCCTAAGCTGCTTTGCCATAGCTACCTTCTATCAGTCTAAGCTGCTAGAAACACCTCTTCTACACTCATAAGGGATAACTGGACCTGGCACAAGGTGTAAGTACCTCTGGTACCCACTACAAGCCAGGCCAGCCTCCTACAACTGGCCACCCACCCTCTGCAGCTGAGGAACCACCCCCCCTTACCGGAAACATGGTCATCCATCCAGACATCCTGCAGGAGCAGATTGCAAGACCAGACTGTGAGAAAGTAGCCTCTTTCTAGCATGGTTACCCACACTTTTAGCCTGTTTGTGAGTGTGTGTCAGTGTGTTTTTACTGTGTCACTGGGATCCTGCTGGCCAGGACCCCAGTGCTCATAGATATAAACCTATATGTCAGTGTGTTTTGCCTGTCTCACCGGGATCCTGCTAGCCAGGACCCCAGTGCTCATAGTTTGTGGCCTAATGTGTGGTGTGTATAGTGTTTGACTGTGTCACTGAGGCTCTGCTAATCAGAACCTCAGTGCTCATGCTCTCTCTACTTGTAAATTTGTCACTGTAGGCTAGTGACTTCATTTACCAATTTCGATTGGCACACTGGACCCCCCCTTATAAGTCCCTAGTATATGGTACCTAGGTATCCAGGGCATTGGGGTTCCAGGAGATCCTTATGGGCTGCAGCATTTCTTTTGCCACCCATAAGGAGCTCAGACAAACCCTTTCACTGGACTGCCACTGCAGCCTGCGTGAAATAATGCACACATTATTTCATAGCCATTTTCACTGCACTTAAGTAACTTATAAGTCTCCTATATGTCTATCCTTCATTTAATGAAGGCTAGGTGCAAAGTTAGTAAGTGTGAGGGCACCCTTGCACTAGCAAAGGTGCCCCCACATAGTTCAAGGCCATTTCCCGATACTTTGTGAGTGCAGGGACGCCATTACATGCATGCACTACATATAGGTCAATACCTATATGTAGCTTCACAATGGAAACTCCGAATATGGCCATGTAAGGTGTCTAAGATCATGGAATTGTCCCTCATTCCAAATCTGGTACTGGGTACCAATTCCATGCATCCTGGGGGCTCCACCATGGACCCCCAGTACTGCCAAACCAGCTCTCTGGGGTTTTCTCTGCAGCTACCGCTTCAGCCACCCCACAGGCAGGGCTCTGCCCTCCTGGGGTCTGAGTAGCTCAGTCCCAGGAAGGCAGAACAAAGCATTTCCTTTGGGAGTAGGGTGTTACACCCTCTCCCTTTGGAAATAGGTGTTACAGGCTGGGGAGGGGTAGTCTCCCCTGCTGCTGGAGGTGCTTTGAAGGGCACAGATGGTGCCCTCCTTGCATAAGCCTGTCTACACCAGTTCAGGGACCCCTTGTCCCCTGCTCTGGCATAAACCTGGACAAAGGAAAGGGGAGTGACCACTTCCCTGTCCATCACCACCGTAGGGGTGGTGCCCAGAGCTCCTCCAGTGTGTCCAGGACTTCAGCCATCTTGCATTGCAAGGTGTGGGGGCACTCTGGAGGTCTCTGAGTGGCCAGTGCCGGCAGGTGATGTCAGAGACCCCTCCTGGTAGGTCCATACCTGATAAGGTAGCCAATCCCCCTCTCAGGGCTATTTAGGGTCTCTCCTGTGGGTACTCTTCAGATTTTACTTGCAAGTTTTGAGCAGGAATACTCTGCAACTACTTCTTCATCCTCTGACCTCGGATCAACCACAGCCTGCTCCAGGAACCACTGTAACAGCAACAAAGTATCCACAAGGGATACTTTTCTTCTGCAACTTCAGCTCCAGCCAGCAACTGCAACAGTTTCCATGGTGTGCACGCTCTGAGGACTCCCTGTCTTCACCCTGCACCTGAAGGACCGAAGAAATCTCTTGTGGGGTGACGGAGTCACTCCCCTGCTCACACAGGCACCTTCTAAGTCAACGACCAGTTCTCTTGGACTCCTCTCACAGCGACGAGTGTGCACCTTGGAACATAGAGGGTGGACCCCATCAACACAGACCGGCCTGTGGTCCTGCTGTCGCAATTTGGAGGAGATAAGACTTAGGCGGTCATTCCAACCCTGGCGGTCCGAGACCACCAGGGTTGGGGACCGCGGGAGCACCGCCAACAGGCTGGCGGTGCTCCCATGGGCATTCTGACCGCGGCGGTACAGCCGCGGTCAGTGACGGAAAACCGGCGGTGTACCGCCGGTTTTCCGCTGCCCTGGGGAATCCTCCATGGCGGCGCAGCTTGCTGCGCCGCCATGGGGATTCCAACCCCCATACCGCCATCCTGTTCCTGGCAGTTTCGGCCGCCAGGATCAGGATGGCGGTATGGGGTGTCGTGGGGCCCCTGGGGGCCCCTGCAGTGCCCATGCTAATGGCATGGGCACTGCAGGGGCCCCCTAACAGGGCCCCACAAAGATTTTCAGTGTCTGCCATGCAGACACTGAAAATCGCGACGGGTGCAACTGCACCCGTCGCACCCCTTCCACTCCGCCGGCTCCATTCGGAGACGGCATCCTCATGGAAGGGTTTTTCCCGCTGGGCTGGCGGGCGGCCTTCTGGTGGTCGCCCGCCAGCCCAGCGGGAAACCCAGAATAACCGTGGCGGTCTTCTGACAGCGCAGCGGTATTCTGGCGGCTCCCACCAGCCCTGCGGTTACCGCGGCCGGCGGGAGTCAGAATGACCCCCTTTGTCTTTCCCCAGAATGACAGTACCCCTGTGTACCGTCTCTTCTTCACCTCCTGAGGCCCCTTTGCCCTATTTGCAAAATTCCTTTGTGCACAGCCTGGCCCAGGACCCCAGCACTCTATCCTGCGACGCTCAACTCGCTGACTTGATCTCCGGCAGCGTGGGACCTTCCTTTGTAGTACTGCACCAACTACATTTTTCACCTCCGTGTCCTGGGACACCCGTGGGTGCTATCTGGTGCTCTGGTGCTCTGAGGGCTCTCTGAAGTGCTGAGAGCCCCTTCTTCCTCGTCACACAGAGCTGAGGCACCCAGGTCCCTCCTGGGTCCAGATAGCGCCTAGTTGAGGCAAACCGTGACTTTGCTGGAACCAAGGCTTGTTGGAGGACTCCAGTGCCAAAACTACATTTCACTAATAAGGGATAACTGGACCTGGTATAAGGTGTAAGTACCTAAGGTACCCACTACAAACCAGGCCAGCCTCCTACATAGATCCACAGCCAGGAAGTGGCCCTCTTCTGAAAATTCACCCTTGGATGCCACTGAGACACCCCGTTGGCTGTTCAATGTCAATACTCCATTTTCACATGATCCTTGGATACTGGACCTATACTAGCTACAGCTAGGCCACCTACTCTGATGATTACTCCAACATTGACCCCACTCATCAACTTTTCCACACTTTGTGCACAATAAACACCAGAGAACACAGGAACTGTCTTCATGTTTTTATTGTCACATGTACGAATGTCAGTCCTAGCAAAATGTAATGTGTGGTAATTCCCCTTCACCAAAAGTATGTCACATGGACAGCAGAGGGAGCCATTCCCTGCAGGTGACACCCTACACCAGACAGGATTGAAATTCCTGTTGCAAGGGAGTCACTAGCCCAGCCACACAACCTGCAAATAGACCAAGACAGGGACTCATATCAGGATAGTAGAGATGGTGGGAGCCATACCGCATATACAGTACAGTGTTGTCGTCCACAGTGTGGATTGGCAACAACACAGGGGACAACAGAAGACAATGTCACACCCACACAATCAGGATTCACATGAGTATTATACAGTTGATCGCAGCTGAAATGGGTAAATAAGTACACTCACTACTGTTATGAAAGGGAAATGTCCATGAATGCCACAGCCAACAGTTTTGATAGATAGCGAGACACACTACATAGGCGGTCATTCCAACCCTGGCAGTCCAAGACTGCCAGGGTTGGGGACCGCGGGAGCACCGCCAACAGGCTGGCGGTGCTCCCATGGGCATTCTGACCGCGGCAGTACAGCCGCGGTCAGTGACGGAAAACCGGCGGTGTACCGCCGGTTTTCCGCTGCCCTGGGGAATCCTCCATGGCGGCGCAGCTTGCTGTGCCGCCATGGGGATTCCGACCCCCATACCGCCATACTGTTCCTGGCGGTTTTGGCCGCCAGGAACAGGATGGCAGTATGGGGTGTCGTGGGGCCCCTGGGGCCCCCTGCAGTGCCCATGCCAATGGCATGGGCACTGCAGGGGCCCCCTAACAGGGCCCCACAAAGATTTTCAGTGTCTGCATGCAGACACTGAAAATCGCGACGGGTGCAACTGCACCCGTCGCACCCCTTCCACTCCGCCGGCTCCATTGGGAGCCGGCATCCTCATGGAAGGGTGTTTCCCGCTGGGCTGGCGGGCGGCCTTCTGGCGGTCGCCTGCCAGCCCAGCGGGAAACCCAGAATAAGCGCGGCGGTCTTCTAACCGCGCAGCGGTATTCTGGCGGCTCCCGCCGGCCCTGCGGTTACCGCGGCCGGCGGGAGTCAGAATGACCCCCATAATCTTTTGTTGGGAAAACATCTGCACAGGAGCTTGTAGGACAAATGACACACCACATGCCTGTACATAGGAATTATAAAACTATCAATCTGCATTCACCACACGTGCCAGTGAGATTTCATCAGTCACACAGCTCCTGATAGGCTGTCACCCACCACAAGTCACACTGAGTAATAGGTGCACTGAACATCTCCAATGATGTACCTGACCACGAGGAGCACTGTCATAAGGCAATTTGGAAATCAAACACCTGACAAAGCACACACAACATACCTTTATGTTACTGGACGTAATGATTGATCTGCTCTGTCCTAGATTCAGCTGCGTCTTCCTCTTCATCCTCCTCATCACTTTCCATCTCCCCATCATCAGCCACTGGTCCAGCAGCCTCGTCCTCATTAGCCAGTAATGGAATCTGACGTCTCAGGGCCAGATTGTGTAGCATGCATCAGGCAACTATGATCTGGCATACCTTTAGGGGAGTGTAGAGGAGGGCACCTCCAGAGACGTGTAGGCATCTGAATCTGGCCTTCAGGAGTCCAAATGTTGTTTCAATTACATGCCTCATCATGCCGTGGGCCTCACTGAAACTGTGTTTCACATCCGTGGTAGGGTACCTCACTGTTGCCAGCAGCAAGGGGAGGTTAGAATAGCCAGAGTCACATGTGTGCACAAAGGTAGGACCTGTCACAATACCGGTAGAGGCACAGGGCTGAATTGGATGAGAGTTGACATTACAGTGACACACATTCTATTGCAAACATACCATTGAGCCAAGCTCTCTCTCTTTCTGTATGAGTGCCATCATGTGTGAGATGTTGCTGTTCCTTAGAATGAAGGAGTCATGCACAGATCCTGGATACTTGGCCGTCGCTTGGGAGATGTACTGGTCTGCGAGACACACCACCTGTACATTGATAAAGTAGAAGTTTTTCCTGTTCCTGTAGACATGCTCATTGGCTCTGGGAGGGACCAAAGTAATGTGGGTGCTATCTATGACCCCAATCACATGAGGGATGCATCCAATATGATGGAACTCAGCCTTAACAGTAGACAAATCCACACGCTGTGGACCCTGATGTAGCTGTCCATGTGTCTTTGTAAAGCAGACAGTACATCTGTCAACACAAGACTGAACATGGGCTGCGACATCCCTGCTGCCAAACCCACTGTAATCTGGAAAGAGCCCGAGACAAGGAAGTGTATCACAGACAAGACCTGTACTGTGGGGGAGGGATGGTATAGGGATTACGTATAGCAGGCAATAGATCTGGCTCCAACTGGGTCCATAGTTCCATTATGGTGTTACGATTCAGACGATAGGTCTGGATGATGTGTCGCTCCTCCACGGTTGAAAGGTCCAAAAGGACGCGGTACACTAGTGCATGTCTCAGTCTCCCCACTACCAGGTATCTGGGAGAGAGAAGAGAAAATTTACAACTTGTTGACCACTCAACACATGCTAGCTAACAAGATCCTTGTTGCACACAACATACACTTATGATAGGCCTCTATAGTCGCCACATACCATTATGGCCATGTAGAGGGCCCATGTAAACCAACCTAGCTGCCTGTTACAATGGTCCATGTAAAAGCTGCATATTTGCCCAGGACATCCCATGTATGTACAGAGGCCACTGCCTTATATGGTTACACTGCCTATGAGGTACAGAGCTCTGGTCATGCACTGGATTTTACACCCACCCATTGTACACTACTGTGGCATGAAAATCACATTTAGGGGCCCAGCCATGATGGCATAACATAGGCCTCCATTGCATTCAGTAGATATGTCTATCATGACTCACTTATTTTTTATTTACAAACCATTATATATGCCTAAGATGGCAGCCGCCTGTCCTGTGTGCACTGTACAGATGGAAGTGACATAATTCCGCCAGAGTATGTAATTATGGCGGTAGGCAGCTGCAACCGCAGTACAACTCCTCATTGGATCACACTGCTGCCTATGAGGGATTGGAGCCAAGGATGATCACCGCCATCGGTGATGGTCATTTATGCAGTGGCCGTTAATGCCATTTTCTGCTGCCTAGCTCACTTGACTCTTGACACTCGTGCAAGGAAGACCTCCACTACGTGAGCTGCTGTGTACTGTCTCTGAGAGCCACCATGCCACGTCCTGCAGGTGATAGGGCTCCAGCCTTCACCCAGGAGGAGCTGGAGAAGCTTGTGGACAGGGTCCTACTCCTGTATGTACAGATGTGTCGGAGGCTGGCCTGGTTTGTAGTGGGTATCTACGGTACTTACACCTTAAACCAGGTCCAGTTATCCCTTATTAGTGAAATGTAGGCAGTGTTCTAGCAGCTTAGGCTGTCTAAGGGTAGCTGTAGCAGAGCAGCCAAGGATGAACTGGGAGTCATGCAAAGCTCCTGCAATACCACTATAGTTACATAGTACTTATACACAATAAAAAACAATACTCAGTGTTACCAAAAATACAGGTACTTTATTTTAGTGACACAAGGCCAAAAATATTTTAGAGACAATACTCCTTCTGGAGGTAAGTATTATAAACAATATATACACTAGTAACCAAAATGAGGTAAATAAACAGTCATAGGGCCTGATTTTGACCCTGGCGGACGGCGGAGGCCGTCCGCCAAGGTACCGCCGCTGAATGACCGCACCGCGGTCAAAAGACCGCGGCGGCCATTTAGACATTTCCTCTGGGCCGGCGGGCGCTCTCCAAAAGAGCGCCCGCCGGCCCAGAGGAAATGCCCCTGCAACGAGGACGCCGGCTCAGAATTGAGCCGGCGTAGTTGCAGGGGTGCGACGGGTGCAGTTTGCACCCGTCGCGTATTTCAGTGTCTGCTTAGCAGACACTGAAATACTTTGCGGGGCCCTCTTACGGGGGCCCCGCGGCACCCCCTACCGCCATCCTGTTCCTGGCGGGCGAACCGCCAGGAACAGGATGGCGGTAGGGGGTGTCAGAATCCCCCATGGCGGCGCAGCAAGCTGCGCCGCCATGGGGGATTCTAAGGGCAGCGGTAAACCGGCGGTAAACCGGCGGTAAACCGGCGGGAGACCGCCGGTTTGCCTCTTCTGACCGCGGCTGAACCGCCGCGGTCAGAATGCCCTGCAGGGCACCGCCGGCCTGTCGGCGGTGCTCCCGCGACCCCCATAGAATAGTGCAAACAATAGAAAATACAATAGAATGCAATAGGCCTATGGGCAACACAAACCATATACTAAAATAGTGGAATGCGAATGTCGAATTCCCCCCTAGGAAAGTGTGGTGTGTAGAGGGCCGCTGGGAGTGAAGGAAACCACCAAAGGTAAGTAAAGTACCCCACCCCGAGCCCAGGAAAGCAGGAGTAAAATACAGCAAGTTTCCTCAGAACACACTACAAGTTGTGATGAAGAAATATGCAACAACCAACCAAGACTCCAAGCAACCAACAATGGATTCCTGGACCTGAAGACCTGTGGAGAGAGCAGACCAAGTCCAGAAGTTGAAGAAGAGTCCAGGAAGAACAGGAGCGCCTGGCATCCTGGAAGAAGGTGCAAAAGTGGATTCTCTGGTTGGAAGAAAAGTACAGAAATGCACCAAAGAAGATAGCTGCAGGTTCCTGCTTGGTGAAAGAGATATCCCACATCGAGTTGTTAGATGCAGGCTGTTTGCGACGCTGGATCCCGCCAAAAAGCCTTGATTCATGCAAGTATGCGATTTGCATCAAAGAGGAGCTGCTTGGACCTGGAAGGGACCTGGAGGTCCCAACTCGGGCTGAGGAGACAGAGGGGCCGCTCAGTACTTCAGAGAGCCCACAGAAGACCAGGCAGTGCCCACAGGAGTCCCAGAAAATGAGGACAAAGAAGTTGAAAAGTGCGATCATCGCAGCACTACACTGGAGGATCCCACACCACCCGAGAACAACTCAGAGAGCTGTGCATCGCAGGATGGGGTGCTGGGGACCTGGGCTACGCTATGCATGAAGAACTTTTGGAAGAAGTGCACAGAAGCCCAAGGAGCTGCAGAAGACGCGGTTGTAGGAAAGTACCATCTTTCTTGGCATGTTACCCCCAATTTTATATGTATGTCCGTATGTTTTTGCCTGTCTCACTGGGATCCTGCTAGCCAGGACCCCAGTGCTCATAGTTTGTGGACTGAATGTGTATACCTGTGTAGTGTCTAACTGTGTCACTGAGGCTCTGCTAATCAGAACCTCCGTGCTCATGCTCTCTCTGCCTTTAAATTTGTCACTATAGGCTAGAGACCACTTTTGCCAATTTCAGTTGGCATACTGGAACACCCTTATAGTTCCCTAGTATATGGTACCTAGGTACCCAGGGTATTGGGGTTCCAGGAGATCCCTATGGGCTGCAGCATTTCTTTTGCCACCCATAGGGAGCTCAGACAAACCTTTACACAGGACTGCCATTGCAGCCTGAGTGAAATAACGCACATGTTATTTCACAGCCATTTTCACTGCAATTAAGTAACTTATAAGTCACCTATATGTCTAACCTTCACTTGCTGAAGGTTAGGTGCAAAGTTACTAAGTGTGAGGGCACCCTTGCACTAGCAAAGGTGCCCCACATAGTTCATGGCCATTTCCCTGGACGTTGTGAGTGCGGGGACACCATTACACGTGTGCACTACACATAGGTCAATACCTATATGTAGCTTCACAATGGTAACTCCGAATATGGCCACGTAACATGCCTAAGATCATGGAATTGTCCTCCCATTCAAAATCTGGAATTGGGGAGCCAATTCCATGCATCCCGGACACTCCACTATGGACCCCCGGTACTTCCAAACCAGCTCTCTTGGGTTTTCTATGCAGCTACCGCTTCTGCCACCCCACAGGCAGGGCTCTGCCCTCCTGGGGTCTGGGCAGCCCAGTCCCAGGAAGGCAGAACAAAGCATTTCCTCAGAGAGCAGGTTGTTACACCCTCCCTCTTTGGAAATAGTTGTTAAAGGCTGGAGAGGGGTAGCCTCTCCCAGCCTCTGGAAATGCTTTGAAGGGCACAGATGGTGCCCTCATTGCATAAGCCAGTCTACACCAGTTTAGGGAAGCCCCATTCCCTGCTCTGGCGCAAAACTAGAAAAAGGAAAGGGGAGTGACCACTCCCCTGTCCATCACCACCCCAGGGGTGGTGCCAGAGCTCCACCAGTGTGTCCCAGACCTCTGCCATCTTGTTTCCAGAGGTGTGAGGGCACTCTGGAGGCCTCTGAGTGGCCAGTGCCAGCAGGTGACGTCAGAGGCCCCTCCTGATTGGTGCTTACCTGACTAGGTGGCCAATCCTCCTCTGAGGGCTATTTAGTGTCTCTCCAGTGGGCTTTTCCTCAGATACCAACTTGCAAGAATCCAGCAGGACTCCTCTGCACTTCTCTCTTCGACGTCTGCCAAGGATTAACCGCTGACTGCTACAGGACGCCTGCAAAACTGCAACAAAGTAGCCAGAAGAATACCAGCGACATTGTAGCGCCTAATCCTGCCGGCTTTCTGGACTGTTTCATGGTGGTGCATGCTCTGGGGGCTGCCTGCCTTCACCCTGAACTGGAAGTCATGAAGAAATCTCCTGTGGGTCGACGGAATCTTCCCCCTGCTTCAGCAGGCACCAAACTTCAGCTTCACTGGTACTCTGGGTCCCCTTTCATCCTGATGAGCGTGGCCCCTGGAACACAGGTGGTGGACCCAAGTGACCCAGACTGTCCAGTGGTCCAACTGTCCAAATTTGGAAGAGGTAAGTCCTTGCCTCCCCTCTCCAGACAGTAATCCTATGCACCATGTGATCTGCAGCTACAAGGGCTTCTGTGCACTTTTCCAAAAAAACCTGCCTGCACAGCCGAGCCTAGGTCCCCAGCACTCCATCCTGCGATGCTCAGCTCCCTGAGTTGATCTCCGGTGTCGTGGGACCTCTCTTTGCAGTGGTGAGACAACTGCTGTGTTAAGACGTCTTGAACATGTGTTCAAGGACTTCCGCAGGTGCTTCCTTCCTGTCTGAGAGCTGTCTACGTTGCTGAGGGCCCACTCTGTCTCCTCTCCCATGTGGCGACACCCTCTTCCTTTCTGGGCCCGGGCAGCACCCTTTTTCTTCAACTATGACTCTTGCAGCTAGAAAGGCTTGTTTGTGGTATTTTGCCAAGGAAACAGCTCTGCATCCTCCAGCACATTGTGAGACATCTTCTGCATGAAGAAGAACTTTTTACCTCCTTCCATTGTTGCAAAACCTGCAGCTTCTTCCAACCAGAGGCAGCCATTTTGCACCTTCATCCGGGGTTTAGCGGGCTCCTTCCCCCCCTGGACACTTTAGCGACTCTTGGACTTGGTTCCCTTCCTTTGCAGGACTTCAGGTCCAGGAATCCGTCTTCAGTGCTTTGAAGTCTGTTGGGGTTCTTGCAAAATCCTTTATCACGACTTTAGTGTGTTTCTGGGGAAATAGTAGTACTTTACTCCTACTTTCCAGGGTCTTGGGGTGAGGTATCTTTTACACCCTTAGTGTTTTCTTACACTCCCAGCTACCCTCTACACACTACACTAGCCTAGGGGTCCATTCGTGGTTCGCATTCCACTTTCTTAGTATATGATTTGTGTTGCCCCTAGGCCTATTGCATCCTATTGTATTCTACAGTGTTTGCACTACTTTCTGACTGTTTTACTTACCTGATTTGGTTTGTTGTGCATGTTTTGTATATGCTACTTACCTCTTAAGGGAGAATATCCTCTGAGATATTTTTGACCCATTGTCACTAAAATAAAGTACCTTTACTTTTAGTAACTATGAGCATTGCCTTTCTTATGATATAGTACCTATATGATATAAGTGGCATTGCACGAGCTTTGCATGTCTCCTAGTTCAGCCTTGGCTGCTCTGCTATAGCTACCTCTATCATCCTAAGCTGCTAGAACACTACTACACTCTACTAATAAGGGATAACTGGACCCGGCACAAGGTGTAAGTACCGTTGGTTCCCACTATTAAGCCACACCAGCCTCCTACATTGGTGGTGCAGTGGTGGGATAAGTACTTGTAACTGCTTTACCACTTTGTCATTGGTGCTTTTCATAAGAAAACCATATTCTAAATACTTAGAAATATACACAAGTAACCTTAACAGTCTTACTTTCACTCTAAAAACTTTCTGAAAAGTTTCTAAAAAGTTTGAAAAAGGTTTTCTCTTTTCTTTAAAAGTTTTCTAAACTTTTTCTCTCGCCCCTAACTTCTTTCTTTTCACCATGTCTGTGGTAGAGGCCACTCCGAAAGTCGTGAAGACAACTTATGATAGTCTAAACTTTAAAAGTTTGAGGGGTCTCTGTATAGAAAGAAGTTTGGGGATTGGTAAGAACCCTACTAAGGATCTCCTCCTTAGCCTTCTCCTTGAAAGTGACCAGAGTCAGAGTGGTCAAACCCAGGATCAGGAGGTAGAGGAGGGGGGTACCCAGACTGATTCAGGAGAGGGCCCTGAGGACTCTGGGGAGGGTACTTCCAAAGACCTTTCACTTATCAGGCCACCTAGTGAAGCTGGTAGTGGGAGGGGGTCACACTACAGTAGGGCACCTTTCACTCCAAAAGGCTAGGTCACTAGGGTTGAGGTAGTTAGAGAAATGTCCACTTCTGCATATTCACACATTACCTCTGTATCAGAGAATTTTTAAACCTCCCACCCTGAGGATAACACCCTAGACAGGGAACTCAGAAAGCTGAGGTTGGAAGAGGCCAGACAGAAGCTAAGACGGCAGCAGTTGGCCTTAGATAGGGAATCCTTAGATGTAGAGAGAGAAAGACATAAGTTGGGGTTAGTTCCCCATGATAGCAGCAACAGCAGCAATCTTGATAGTCACCCTGTTAGAGAAACAGATTCAAGAAACCTGCATAAGATTGTCCCCCCTTACAAGGAAGGGGAAGATATAAACAAGTGGGTTTCTGCACTTAAGAGGGCCTGTATGGTACAGTTGGTCCTTCAAAGGCAGTGGGCTGCTATATTGTAGCTATCTTTCACTGGCAAAGGTAGGGGCAGACTCCTTACTGTCAGGGAGAGTGATGCCAACAATTGCAAAGTTTTGAAGGATGCACTCTTAGATGGATTTGGCTTAACCACTGAACAATACAGGAGAAAGTTCAGAGATACCAGAAAAGAGTCCTCTCAAGACTGGACAGACTTTGTAGACTGTTCAGTGAAGGCCTTGGAGGGATGGTTACATCTCAGCAAGGTGACTGACTATGAAAAGCTGTATAATCTAATTTTGAGAGAGCATATTTTGAATAATTGTGTGTCTGACTTGTTGCATCAGTACTTGGTAGACTCAGATCTGACCTCTCCCCAAGAATTGGGAAAGAAGGCAGACAAATGGGTAAGAACAAGAGTGAGCAGAAAAGTTTATACAGGAGGTGACAAGGATGGCAAGAGGAAGGATGGTAAGTCTCATGACAAGGGTGGGGAAAAGACCAAAATAATTCTAAGTCTTCTTCAGGCCCACAAAAATCCTCAGGGGAGGTGGGTCCAGATCCTCTTCACACAATCAAAAGAAGCCATGTGTTTTTTATGTAAAAGTAAAGGCCATTGGGCAAGTGATCCCACTTGTCCAAAAAAATAGCAGTTTGGGTGGGAAGAACACTACAAATAGCCAGTCAAAGGGTGTAACTGGGCTCACCATTGGTAATGTAGTGGGGGTTGGTCTAGTAAGGGAGACCACAGAGGCTGTTTTAGTCTCTGATGGTGATATTGATTTTGCCACCTTGGTTGCGTGTCCCCTTAATATGGGTAAGTGCAAGCAACTACCTCTAATAAATGGTGTTGAGGTTGAGGCCTACAAGGACACAGGCGCCAGTGTCACAATGGTGATAGAGAATCTGGCTGCCCCTGAACAACACCTACTTGGTCAGTAGTACCAAGTGACCGATGCTCATAACAACACTCTTAGCCACCCCATGGCTGTTGTGAATATCAACAGGGGGGGGTTACTGGGCCAAATAAAGTTGTGGTAGCCACTGATTTACTTGTAGACTGCTTACTAGGAAATTATTTGGATACATCAGCTTGAGTTGAAGTGGAGTTGGAGGCTCATGCAGCAATGCTGGGCATTCCTGGGCATATCTTTGCTCTCACAAGGGCTCAGGCCCAGAAGCAAAGAGGACAGGTAAACTTGGATCCTGGAAAAATGGACCAAGTGCTCCAAAAAGCTAGGGGTATAAAGGGTAAATCCTTGCCCGCTATCCCTCCCTCTCCAGAAGATTCCCCTTTTGAGGAAGAGGAATCCTCTCCCTGTGCAGAATCTACACAAGAGGAGCTGTCAGCTGACGCTGCTGAGCTGTTGGGTGCAGGGGGGCCTGCTAGGGAAGAGCTGAGTGTGGCACAGCAGACCTGTCCCACACTAGAGGGTTTAAGACAGCAAGTTATCAAACAGCAAACTGGGGATGTCACTTATACCCACAAAGTCTATTGGGAATACAACCTTCTCTATACTGAGGCAAGGGACCCTAAACCTGGGGCTGCCAGGAGATTGGTCATCCCTTTGCAGTATAGGGAGTTTCTCCTGACTTTGGCACATGACATTCCTTTGGCTGGACATTTGGGCCAAAGTAAGACATGGGACAGACTTGTTCCATTGTTTCACTGGCCTCATATGTCAGAGGACACCAAGGAGTTCTGTCGCTCCTGTGTGACCTGCCAAGCCAGTGGCAAGACTGGTGGCACACCTAAGCCCCATTAATTCCACTTCCAGTGGTTGGGGAGCCCCTTCAGAGGGTAGGGGTTGACATTGTTGGCCCCCTTGACCCTCCAACAGCTTCAGGAAATAGATTCATCCTAGTGGTAGTGGACCATGCCACTAGGTATCCTGAAGCTATACCCTTAAGGACCACTACAGCTCCTGCAGTGGCCAAAGCCCTCCTGGGAATCTTTTCTAGAGTGGGTTTCCCTAAGGAAGTGGCATCAGACAGAGGTAGTGACTTCATGTCTGCATAGCTCAAGGCAATGTGGAAGGAGTGTGGTGTTACCTACAAGTTCACCACTCCTTATCAACCACAGACAAATTGATTTGTTGAGAGATTTAACAAAACTCTCAAAGGCATGATCATGGGACTCCCTGAAAAACTCAGGAGGAGAAGGGATGTCCTGTTGCCATGCCTCCTTTTTGCTTTTAGGGAGGTACCTCAAAATGGAGTGGGCTACAGCCCATTTGAACTCCTCTTTGGAAACCCTGTAAGAGGTCCCCTTGCTCTTGTGAAGGAGGGTTGGGAACAACCTTTAAAAGCTCCAAAACAAGACATTGTGGACTATGTGCTTGGCCTCAGATCAAGGATGGCTGAGTACATGAAAAAGGCCAGTAAAAACCTTTAGGCCAGCCAAGAGCTCCATAAAGCAATAACATGACTAGAAGGATGTCCTTACACAGTACCAACCAGGACAGAAGGTGTGGGTATTGGAGCCTGTGGCACCAAGATCAGTCCAGGACAAATGGAGTGGACCCCATCTCATTGTGGAGAAGAAAGGTGAGGTCACCTATTTGGTGGACCTGGGCACTGCCAGAAACCCCCTTAGGGTGCTTCATGTTAATCGCCTTAAACCTTATTATGACAGGGCTGACTTAACCCAGCTCATGGCCACAGATGAGGGGCAGGAGGAAGAGAGTGACCCTCTCCTAGACCTCTTCTCCACCACTGAAGCTGATGGCTTAGTGGAGGGAGCTATATTGGCAGATTTCCTTACTGCTGAGCAGAAGGACAACTGCATAAATCTCCTTGATCAGTTCTCTGACCTCTTCGCACTAATTTCCAGGTACAACTACCTGGTGTGAGCGCACAATTGACACTGGAGACAGTTTACCTGTCAAACGTAAAATTTATAGACAGACAGACCATGTCAAAGACTGTATCAAACAAGAGGTACAGAAAATGTTGGATCTTGGAGTGATTGAACCCTCTGAGAGCCCCTGGGCCAGCCCAGTGGTGCTTGTCACCAAACCTCATAGTAAAGATGGAAAAAAAATGTGGTTTTGTGGGGACTATAGGGGTCTCAATCAAGTAACAAAAACTGATGCTCAGCCTATATCCAGGGCAGATGAGCGGATAGATACACTGGCTTCTGACAAGTATCTAAGCACTTTTGATTGAACTGCAGGGTATTGACAGATTAAGGTAGCCCAGCGGGGATCTGGGCCGCAACACAGGAGCCGGCTCCAAATGGAGCCGGCGGTGTTGCGGGTGTGCGACGGGTGCAACCGTCAGGAAAAGGCTGGCAGTAGGGGGACTCGTAATCTCCTGGGCAGTGCTGCTAGTTTCAGCCGTGGTCGTAATGACCTGCGAAGCACCACCAGCCTGTTGGCGGTGCTTCCGTCATAACAGCCCTGGCGGTCTTGTACCGCCAGGGTTGTAATAACCCCCAATATGCCAAAAGTATCTCAGAGGATATACTCCCTTAGGAGGTAAATAAAATACACAAAATTTACACAGACCAAAATCAGGTAAGTAAACAGTTAGCAAAGTAGTGCAAATACTGTAGAACACAATAGAATGCAATAGGAGACCATAGGCCTAGGGGCAACACAAGCCACATACTCCAAAAGTGGAATGAGAAAAACGAATGGCCCCAGGCCTAGTCTAGTGTGCAGAGGGTCGCTGGGGGTGTAAGAAAACACTAAGGGTGTCCAAGATACCCCACTCCAAGACCCTGAAAAGTAGGGGTAAAGTTACCCTACTACCCCAGAAAGACAGTAAAGTCGAGATAGGGGATTCTGCAAAGACAACAACTGACTGCAAGGCACTGAAGATGGATTCCTGGACCTGAGCACCTGCAAAGGAAGGGGTCCAAGTCCAAGAGTCACGCAAGTGTCCGGGGGGGCAGGAGCCCACTAAACCCCCGGATGAAGGTGCAAAAGGGCTGCCTCCGGGTGGAAGAAGCCGAAGATTCTGCAACAAGGGAAGGTGCCAGGAACTTCTCCTTTGGTCAGAAGATGGCCTACGGTGTGCTAGAGGATGCAGAGTTATTTCCACACAGAAAGACTGCAAACAAGCCTTGCTATCTGCAAGAGTCGCGGTTGAGGATTTTGGGTGCTGCTAGGGCCCAGGAAGGACCAGGAGGTCGCCCCTTGGAGGAAGGAGGCAGAGGGTCGCTCAGCAACACAGAGAGCCCACGCATAAGCAGGCAGCATCCGCAGAAGCACCTGAACAGGCACTTAGTAGATCTGAGGACGATGGTCGACTCAGAGCAACAAAAGAGGGTCCCACCACGTCAGAGTCCAACTCAGCGAGTTGGGCAATGCAGGACGGCGTGCTGGGGACCTGGGCTAGGCTGTGCACAAAAGAAGTCTTTCAAAAGTGCACAGAAGCCCGAGCAGCTGCAGTTCACGCAGTACACAGGATTACTGTCTGGCGTGGGGAGGCAAGGACTTACCTCCACCAAATTTGGACAGAAGGGCCACTGGACTGTCGAATACACTTGGACCCAGCTCTGCCCAGGCCCCAGGGGGGCAGAAACCTGTCTGAGGGGTTGGCAGCAGCAGCTGCTGCAGAGGAGACCCCGGAAAGTTGGTTTGGCAGTACCCGGGCTCTATGCTGGAGACCCGGGGATGCATGGAATTGTCCCCCCAATACCAGAATGGTATTGGGGTGAAAATTCCATGATCCTAGACATGTTACATGGCCATGTTCGGAGTTACCATTGTGACGCTACATATAGGTATTGACCTATATGTAGTGCACACGAGTAATGGTGTCCCCGCACTCACAAAGTCTGGGGAATTTGCCCTGAACAATGTGGGGGCACCTTGGGTAGTGCCAGGGTGCCCACACACTAAGTAACTTTGCACCTAACCTTCACCAAGTGAGGGTTAGACATATAGGTGACTTATAAGTTACTTATGTGCAGTGTAAAATGGCTGTGAAATAACATGAGTTTATTTCACTCAGGCTGCAGAGGCAGTCCTGTGTAAGAATTGTCTGCGCTCCCTATGGGTGGAAAAAGAAATGCTGCAGCCCATAGGGATCTCCTGGAACCCCAAAACCCTGGGTACCTAGGTACCATATACAGGGGAATTATAAGGGTGTTCCAGTCTGCCAATCAGAATTGGTAAAATTAGTCACTAGCCTGCAGTGACAATTTTAAAAGCAAAGAGAGCATAAACACTGAGGTTCTGGTTAGCAGAGCCTCAGTGATAAAGTTAGGCACCAAACAGGGAACACATACAGGGCATACTATATGAGCACTGGGGTCCTGGCTAGCAGGATCCCAGTGACACAAGCAAAAACAAACATACACACAAGTAAAAATGGGGGAAACATGCCAGGCAAGATGGTACTTTCCTACCCAACCCCCCCCCCCCCCCAAATGAGGGACAATAAGACTAACCTTGCCCAGATGAGTCTTCATTGTCTAAGTGGAAATATATGGAGAGTCCATCTGCATTGGAGTGGTTACTCCCAGGTCTATGTTCCACTGTATAGTCAATTCCCTGTAGGGATATGGACCACCTCAACAATTTCGCGTTTTCACCTTTCATTTGTTTTAGCCAAAGTAGAGGTTTGTGGTCTGTCTGAACAATAAAGTGAGTACCAAACAGGTATGGTCTCAACTTTTTCAGTGCCCAGACCACAGCAAAGGCCTCCCTCTCTATGGCAGACCAACGCTATTCTCTAGGGGTCAACCTTCTGCTGATAAAAGCAACAGGTTGATCCTGACCCTCAGTATTCAGTTGTAATAGCACTGCCCCAACCCCTAATTCAGAAGTATCAGCCTGGATTATGAATTTGTTGGAGTAGCAAGGGATTTTTAGGACAGGCGCAGAGCACATGGTCTGTTTGAGCTCCTCAAAAGCTTTTTAACAGCTAGCTGTCCACAATACCTTTTTAGGCATATTTTTACTAGTGAGGCGTTAAGAGGAGCTGCAATGGAGCCATAATTTTTAATAAACCTCCTGTAGTACCCATTCCATAATGGTCTGGATTTTCCCCTGCAGTGGTGCAATCTGTTCTCCACCTACCAGGTGACCCAGATAAACTACTTTCCCCTGCCCTATCTGGCACTTTGAGGCCTTGATAGTGAGGCCTGCCTTTTGCAGGGCCTCTAAAACTTTTCACAGGTGGACCAGGTGGTCATCCCAGGTGGAGCTAAAGACAGCTACATCATCTAGATATGCTGCACTAAAAACTTCCAACCCTTGCAGGACTGTGTTCACCAACCTTTGAAAAGAGGCAGGTGCATTTTTCAGACCAAAGGGCATTACAGTTAATTGATAGTGCCCTCCAATGGTTGAAAATGCAGTATTTGCTTTTGCATCTTCTGATAACCTAATCTGCCAATACCCTGCAGTTAGATCAAAAGTGCTTAGATACTTGGCAGAAGCCAGTGTATCTATGAGCTCATCTGCCCTGGGTATAGGGTGAACATCTGTTTTGGTTACTTGGTTGAGCCCTCTATAGTCAACACAAAACCTCATCTCTCTCTTACCATCCTTACTGTGAGTTTTAGGGACAAGCGCCACTGGGCTAGCCCATGGGCTTTCTGAAGGTTCAATCACTCCTAAGTCTAACAATTTCTGAACCTCTTGTTTAATGCAGTCCCTGACATGGTCAGGCTGTCTATAAATCTTACTTTTGACAGGTAAACTGTCTCCAGTGTTGATTGTATGCTCACACCAAGTAGTGGTACCTGGTATCAGTGAGAAGAGTTCAGAAAACTGACTTAAAAGATTTACACAGTTATCTTTCTGCTCAGCAGTAAGACAATCTGCCAGTACTAATCCCTCCACTAAGCCATCAGCTTCAGTGGTGGAGAAGAGATCACAGAGAGTGTCACTCTCTTCTTCCTGTCCCTCATCAGTTGCCATGAGCAGGGTGAGATCAGCCCTGTCATAGTAGGGTTTTAGGCCATTGACATGAAGCACCCTAAGGGGACTCCTGGCAGTGCCCAGGTCTACCAAGTAGGTAACCTCACCCTTTTTCTCAACAATTAGATGGCGTCCACTCCATTTGTCCTGGAGTGCTCTTGGGGCCACAGGATCCAATACCCACACCTTCTGTCCTGGGTGGTACGGGGTCAGGACAGCCTTCTGATCATGCCATTGCTTTTGCAGCTCCTTGCTGGCCTGAAGGTTTTTACTGGCCTTTTTCATGTACTCAGCCATTCTTGATCTTAGGCCAAGTACATAATCCACAATGTCCTGTTTAAGAGCTTTTAAAGGTTGTTCCCAACCCTCCTTAACAAGTGCAAGGGGACCTCTCGCAGGGTGCCCAAAGTGGAGTTCAAAGGGGGCTAAAGCCCACTCCTTTTTGGGGTACCTCCCTGTAAGCAAAAAGGAGGCAAGGTAACAGGACATCCCATCTCCTTCTGAGTTTTTCAGGGAGTCCCATTATCATACCTTTGAGAGTTTTATTAAACCTCTCAACCAGACCATTTGTTTGTGGATGATAAGGGGTAGTGAACTTGTAAGTTACACCACACTCCTTCCACATTGCCTTGAGGTATGCAGACATGAAGTTACTACCTCTGTCTGACACCACTTCCTTAGGGAAACCCACTCTGGAAAAGATTCCCAAGAGGGCCTTTGCCACTGCAGGAGCTGTAGTGGTCCTTAAGGGGATGGCTTCAGGGTACCTAGTGGCATGGTCCACTACCACCAGGATAAATCTATTGCCTGAAGCTGTTGGAGGGTCAAGGGGGGCAACTATGTCAACCCCTACCCTTTCAAAGGGCAAGCCAACCACTAGAAGTGGAATTAAGGGGGCCTTTGGAGTTCCACCAGTCTTGCCACTGGCCTGGCAGGTCACACAAGAGCGACAAAACTCTTTAGTGTCCTCGGACATATGAGGCCAGTGAAACAGGGGAACAAGTCCGTCCCAAGTTTTACTTTGGCCCAAATGCCCACCCAAAAGAATGTCATGTGGCAAGGTCAGAAGAAACTCTCTGTATTGCAACGGAATGACCAATCTCCTGGCAGCTCCAGGTTTAGGGTCCCTTGACTCAGTATACAAGCGGTTGTCTTCCCAATACACCTTATGGCTATCACTGACATCCCCATTCTGCTGTTTGACAGCTTGCTGTCTTAAACCCTCTAGTGTGGGACAAGTCTGCTGTGCCACACTCAGCTCTTCCCTAGCAGGCCCCCCTGCGCCCAAAAGCTCAGCAGTGTCTGCTGCCAGCTCATCTGGTGTAGGTTCTGCACAGGGAGAGGATTCCTCTTCCTCAAAAGGGGAATCTTCTGGAGAGCGAGGGATAGTGGGCAAGGATTTACTCTTTCTACCCCTAGCTTCTAGGAGCACTTGGTCCATTGTTCCAGGATTCAAGTTTCCCTGTCCTTTTTGCTTTTTGGCCTGAGCCCTTGTCAAAGAAAAAATATGCCCAGGAATGCCCAGCATTGCTGCATGAGCCTCCAACTCTACTTCAGCCCAAGCTGATATCTCCAAATCATTGCCTAGTAAGTAATCTACAGGTAATTCAGTGGCTACCACAACTTTCTTTGGACCAGTACCCCCCCCCCCCCAGTTGAGATTCACAACAGCCCATGGGGTGGCTAAGTGTGTTATTGTGAGCATCAGTCACTTGGTACTGCTGACCAAGTAGGTGTTGATCAGGGTGAACCAGTTTCTCTGTCACCATAGTTACACTGGCTCCTTTGTCCCTGTAGGCCTCAACACCGTTGATTAGGGGTAGTTGCTTGCACTTACCCATATTAAGTGGACAAGCAACCAAGGTGGCAAAGTCAATGCCACCATCAGAGACTAAAACAGCCTCTGTGGTCTCCCTAACAAGACCAACCCCAACTACACTGTCAATAGTGAGCCCAGCTACACCCTTGGATTGGCTATTTGTAGTAGACTTCCCACCATCACTGCTATTACTAAGGGCACTAGAGGTTGCAGTTGGGGTTGTGGTGGTGGGAGGTTTGGTGTTTTTCTTTGGACAAGTGGAATCACTTGCCCAATGGCCTTTTACTTTACATAAATAACACCAAGGCTTTTTCTGATTGTTAGAAGAGGATTTGGACCCACCACCCCCAGAGGATTTTTGTGGGCCTGATGAAGGCTCAGAATGTTTTTTATCTCTGTCCCCACCATGTCAGAAGACTTACCATCATTCTTCTTGTCATCCTTCTCACCCCCAGTATGAACTTTTCTGTTCACTCTTGTTCTGACCCGTTTGTCTGCCTTTGTTCCCAATTCTTGGGAAGAGGTCAGATCTGAGGCTACCAAGTACTGGTGCAACAAATCAGACACATAATTGTTAAGAAGATGCTCTCTCAGGATCAGATTACACAGGCTTTCATAGTCAGTCACCTTACTGCCATGCAACCAACCCTCCAAGGCCTTCACTGAACAGTCTACAAAGTCTGTCCAGTCTTGAGAGGACTCTTTTCTGGTGTCTCTGAACTTAATCCTTTATTGTTCAGTGGTTAAGCCAAATCCATCCAAGAGCGCATTCTTCAAAACTTTGTAGTTATTAGCATCACTTTCTCTGACAGTAAGGAGCCTATCCTTACCCTTATCAGTGAACGATAGCCACAAGATAGCAGCCCACTGCCTTTGAGAGACCAACTGTACCATACAGGCCCTCTCAAGTGCAGCAAACCACTTGTTAATGTCATCCCGCTCCTTGTAAGGGAGGACTATCTTATGCAGGTTTCTGGAATCTTGCTCTCTAACAGGATTGCTATCAAAAACACTGCTGCTGCCACCACAGGGAACTAACCCCAATCTCTGCCTTTCCCTCTCTACATCCAGAGATTCCCTGTCTAAGGCCAGCTGCTGCTGTATAAGCTTCAGCCTGGCCTCTTCCAACCTCAGCTTTCTGAGTTCCCTTTTCATTAACTTATCCTCAGGGTGGGAGGCTTGGGAATTGGAGATACAGAGGAAATATGGGAGTTGGCAGAGAGAGACCTTTCCCTAATTGGCTGGACCCTAGTAACCTGGCCTTTAGGAGTGAAAGGTGCCCTACTAATGTGTGACCCCCTCCCACTACCAGTGTCACTAGGTGGCCTGCTAGGTGGGAGGTCTTTGGAAGAACCTTCCCCAATCTCTTTAGGGAACTCCTCTGAGTCTGACTGGGTACCCTCCCCTTCTACCTCCTGTTCCTGGGATGGGCCAGACTGGTTCTGGTCACTTTCTAGGAGAAGGTTGAAGAGAAAGTCTTTGGTAGGATTTATGCCAGTGCTTAAACCTCTTTCTATGCAGAAACCCCTCAAACTTTTAAAGTTTAAACTCTCATAGGTTGCCTGAACAATTTTGGGAGTGAGCTCTACTGCAGACATGATAGAAAAGGTTTAGGACAGAGAGAGAAAAAGTTTTATAACTTTTGAAAGCACAGAGAAAAAACTTTTTCAAACTTTTTGAAAACTTTAGAAAGTTTTCTGAAACTTTTTAGAAACTTTTAAGAAAGTTTTTAGAAAAGGAAAGTTAACTGTTTAGTTCAATGTGTATATCTTGAAGTATTTGGTATAGGTTTTTCTCATGAAAAGCACAAATGACAAAGTGGTAAAGCAGTTACAAGTACTTATCCCACCGCTTCACCACCAATGTAGGAGGCTGGCCTGGCTTATAGTGAGTACCTTGTGGTACTTACACCTTGTGCCAGGTCCAGTTATCCCTTGTTAGTAGATTTGAGGTGTTCTAGTAGCTTAGGCTGATAGATGTAGCTATAGCAGAACAGCTTAGGCTGAACTAGGAGACATGCAAAGCTCCTACTATACCACTTATATCACTTAGCACTATGGCGGTCATTCTGACCCTGGCGGTTGAAAACCGCCAGGGCAGAGTGCCGCGGAAGCACCGCCAACAGGCTGGCGGTGCTTCATGGGCAATTCTGACCGCGGCGGTAAAGCCGCGGTCAGAAAAGGGCAACCAGCGTTTTCCCGCCGGTTTACCCCTGCCCCAAAGAATCCTCCATGGCGGCGCTGCTCGCAGCACCGCCATGGGGATTCCGACCCCCTTCCCGCCATCCTGGTCCTGGCGGTAAAAACCGCCAGGAACAGGATGGCGGGAACGGGTGTCGTGGGGCCCCTGGGGGCCCCTGCACTGCCCATGCCACAGGCATGGGCAGTGCAGGGGCCCCCTAACAGGGCCCCATAATGATTTTCAGTGTCTGCCTAGCAGACACTGAAAATCGCGACGGGTGCCACTGCACCCGTCGCACCCCTTCAACTCCGCCGGCTCCATTCGGAGCCGGCTTCATTGTTGAAGGGGCTTTCCCGCTGGGCCGGCGGGCGGCCTTCTGGCGGTCGACCGCCGGCCCAGCGGGAAAGTCAGAATGACCGCCGCGGTCATTTGACCGCGGTACGGTCTTCTGGCGGTTCCCGCCAGGCGGGCGGCTTCCGCCGCCCGCCGGGGTCGGAATGACCCCCTATATCATAAGAAAACACAATACTCAGAGTTACTAAAAATAAAGGTACTTTATTTTAGTGACAATATGCCAAAAGTATCTCAGAGGATACACTCCCTTAGGAGGTAAGTAAAATACACAAAATATACACACACAAACCAAAATCAGGTAAGTAACAGTTAGAAAAGTAGTGCAAACACTGTAGAACACAATAGAATGCAATAGGGAGAAATAGGCCTAGGGGCAACACAAACCATATACTCCAAAAGTGGAATGCGGACCACATATGGACCCCAGGCCTACTGTAGTGTGTAGAGGGTCGCTGGGAGTGTAAGAAAACACTAAGGTGGTCATTACTACCCTGGCGGTCGGTGTTAAAGCGGTGGTAAAACCGCCAACAGGCCGGCGGTAAAACGTTTGGAATTATGACCGTGGCGGAAACCGCCAACAAAGACAGCCACTTTAATACTCTGACCGCCACGGCGGTACAGACAAACAGCGCGGCAGTCACCGCCAACAGACAGGCGGAAGACAATGTACCGCCCACAGTATTACAACAGCCATTTCAAAGGGAAAACGCTCACCTCTACACACCCCACGAGGAACGACGACACCATGGAGCCGGAACTCCATATTCTCCCTGCGATAGTCTTCCTGCTCCTATACGAGGATGAACAACGCTGGCGGTGAAGACCACGGTGAGTACTGCACCTATGACATAAGGGAGGGGGAGGGAAAAACACAGGGACACACACAACCAACATCACAATCCCCACCCTGACCCTCACCCACTACAACACACACACCAATGCATAACCAAACATTACAGCAACAATCCCCAACCCCCCCCGGAAGAATGCAAAGACAAAAGGAAATGAGTTGAACCATTGTAATGTAATTGTCAAAATAGAGTAACCAAATATATACATATATATATACACACATTAAACAAAATATACACCACGATTAGTAGTGCAGGCAATGCACCATTCATTGTCCGTGGACCACTGGGCCCAAAATGCATGGGCGAGGCCCACACTAGATACCTGATCAAAACGGAGAGAACACTGCAGGGACATCAGATAGAAATACAACAGGCACCTCAGGGGGAAGGGAAGGGGGGGCACCTCAGCCGGATGTGTGCACCACGCCAGATCCACGAGGGGGCTCCATGCCCATTGATGTATCCTGGGGAGTGCAAAGCCACAGTCTCTACAGTGGGTGGTTTGCTCACTGTTCAATCCTGAGGAGTGCAAAGCCACAGTCTCTCAAGTCTCTACGGTGGGTGGTTTGCCCACTGTACCTTCCTGGGGAGTGCAAAGCCACAGTCTCTCAAGTCTCTACAGTGGGTGGTTTGCCCACTGTACCATCCTGTGGAGTGCAAAGCCACAGTCTCTCAAGTCTCACAAGTGGGTGGTTTGCCCACTGTTCAATCCTGGGGAGTGCAAAGCCACAGTCTCTCAAGTCTCTACAGTGGGTGGTTTGCCCACTGTTCAATCCTGGGGAGTGCAAAGCCACAGTCTCTCAAGTCTCACAAGTGGGTGGTTTGCCCACTGTACCATCCTGGGGAGTGCAAAGCCACAGTCTCTCAAGTCTCACAAGTGGGTGGTTTGCCCACTGTACCATCCTGGGGATTGCAAAGTCACAGTCTCTCAAGTGGATAACAGTCTCCACTGGTTCTGGAGGGGGACTGGTGCCCAGAGTGCTTCATCCTGTGCAGGACAGAAGGAGTGGATGCATGTCTCCACTGGTTCTGGAGGGGGACTGGTGCCCAGAGTGCAGCACTCACCCCGTGACGGTCCCAGTTGCATCACTGCCCCTGCCGCTAATGGGCTAGCGGTGCTCGCCTTGGCGGTCTTTGCCCTGTTCAGCGGTGCTTGAGTTGGCAGTTTCTGACCTGTTCAGCGGTGCTTGCCCTGTTCAGCGGTGCCTTCCATGGCGGTCTTTGCCCTGTTCAGTGGTGCTTGAGTTGGCAGTTTCTGACCTGTTCAGCGGTGCTTGCCCTGTTCAGCAGTGCCTTCCATGGCGGTCTTTGCCCTGTTCAGCGGTGCTTGAGTTGGCAGTTTCTGACCTGTTCAGCGGTGCTTGCCCTGTTCAGCGGTGCCTTCGATGGCGGTCTTCGCCCTGTTCAGCAGTGCTTGAGTTGGCAGTTTCTGACCTGTTCAGCGGTGCTTGCCCTATTCAGCAGTGCCTTCCATGTCGGTCTTTGCCCTGTTCAGCGGTGCTTGAGTTGGCAGTTTCTGACCTGTTCAGCGGTGCTTGCCCTGTTCAGCTGTGCATTCCATGGCGGTCTTTGCCTTGTTCAGCGGTCCCTGGCCTGTTCAGCTGTGCTTGCCATGGCGGCCTTTGCCTTGTTCAGCGGTCACTGGCCTGTTCAGCGGTGCTTGCCAAGGCGGTCCTTCATTGCCCAGCACGCCTGTGGCTGGCGGTCTTTCATGGGTCAGCTGGGCTGTGGCTTGCGGGGCCCTCCTGGCCAGTGACGATTGGGCTGGCCTCCTGGGCAGTGACTCTGGCGGTGGCCTCCTGGCCAGTGACTATTGGGCTGGCCTCCTGGGCAGTGACTCTGGCGGTGGCCTCCTGGCCAGTGACGGTTGGGCCGGCCTCCTGGGCAGTGACTCTGGCGGTGGCCTCCTGGCCAGTGAAGATTGGGCCGGCTTCCTGGGCAGTGACTCTGGCGGTGGCCTCCTGGCCAGTGACGATTGGGCTGGCTTCCTGGGCAGTGACTCTGGCGGTGCCCTCCTGGCCAGGGACGATGGGGCTGGCCTCCTAGTCAGTGACTCTGGCGGTGGCCTCCTGGCCAGTGACGATTGGGCTGGCGGTGGCCTCCTGGGCAGCGGGGATGATGGTGGTCTTCTCCACCGTGCTGCCCCTCCCAGACTTTGGAGATTTCTTCTGGCACTTCCATACCTTGGGAGGAATCACAGCTGAGTCGACACTACCCCCGGGACCCGTGTGAGCAGCTTTGCTGGCTGGAGTCTTCCCCCTCTCCCGCCGGGCACTGTCCAACTTCTGGTGCTTCACGGGGGACTGGCTGTGCAGTGGCTCAGTGCCACACTGGCTGGCCTGATGGCCAGTGCACTCCACATACCTGTAACAGGCACCACTGCTCCTGGCAATTTTTTGGCTGAGGTGCTAGTACGGGACCTATGAGTTGGAGGGGGTGGGGGGGGGGTGGGAAAGAGTTCAAGGTTGGCTAGGAAAAGTTTCTTAGGAACACTGGGACGTGTAGCTGGAGGGGGTTTGGGATTGGAGGGTGAGGTAGTGGTTGTAGGAGGTGTACGTTTGGTGACTTTGGGTGAAGGTGCATGCGCTGGAGGCTGTCGTGAGGTGGATGGCTGTTGGGTGGGTGTGTGCCTGCGTTTGTGTATCTTCGGAGGGGGCATCACAGACACACTGGGAGAGGACACAGGGGACGTGTAAATGGGAGTGGGGGTGGTGACTGCACGTGAGTGTGCTGGTGCGGGACGTAGTGGCTGTAGAGGTAGTGCATGCAGGTGAGAGTGTAGACGAGACTGGGAGGGAGGAGGGAGACGACGAGGAGGGGACACAGTGGAGGCAGTGGATGTTGGTGTGTCTGTATGTGTGTGATGCTTGCGTGAGTGCCTGTGGGATGTGTGGTGCTTATGTTTGCCTGAGCTTCCCTTGTGTGGTGAGGTGTGTGCAGGCTGGTCTGATGGTGTGCTTGAGATAGGCTGGGGTACAGGGGATTGGGTCTGGGTGGAGGAAGTTGGAGGGGGGAGGCTAGAGACAGGGACAATGGCTGCCATCAGTGCTGAGGCCAGAGTTTGCAGGGTTCGATGAAGGGCAGCGTGACCAGAATGAATGCCCTCCAGGAATGCATTTGTGTGTTGCAATTCCCTTTCTACACCCTGGATGGCATTCAAAACGGTAGACTGCCCAACAGTGAGTGACCTGAGGAGGTCAATGGCCTCCTCACTGAGGGCAGCTGAGGTGACAGGGGCAGGGGCTGAGGTGCCTGGGGCGAAGGTGATGCCCACCCTCCTGGGTGAGCGGACACAGGGCGAAGGCTGAGGGGCTGCTGGGAGGGCGGTGCTGGTAGGGGGGGTGGCGGCTGTACCTGTAGAAGTGGGGGGCCCAGGTTTTTCCGCCACCACAAGGGAGCTCCCATCGGAGGACGAGTCTTTGTCGCTGGTTGCTGATCCTGTCCCCGTCGTGAAGCTCCCCTCGCCCTCCGTCCCACTGGTGGATTCAGAGTCCGTGGTGTGGGCGTCCATGGCCATGTGGGATGCAGCTCCCTCATGCTCCGGTGCCACTGTACCTCCGCCTGATGATGCTGATGCACACAAGAACAGGGAGACCACAAAAAGGGGGTACGACGACAGAAGAAAGACAGGTTGAGTGCATGGCTTACCGCTACAGTTGGCGGACAATACAGACACAGCAGCCCCCTGCACTACGTCGCGCTGTTGGGCTCTACAGATGCAATTCCTGGGATATGTCCTACATGCCTATGGTCGACATGTGCACACATAGATGACACAGGGGCATGTATACCTGTACTTGGCACTTTACAGAGGTGGGGTGGGGTGCCACATGGTCTGCATTACGGGTGGGCCTAGCCTATGGAACTTGCCCTGGCCTAGGGAAACCCACAGCCCTCCTCCCCCACCCAGACACCTTCACTGCGCGCAAAGTCCGCTGAATGATGTTGTACTCACCCCCTTGTGTCTGCTGTGATGCCCTCAAGCGCCCATCCAACTCCGGATACGCCACCGCCAGGATCCGGAACATCAGGGGGGTCATGGTTCGACTGGCACCCCTCCCATGTTGGGAGGCCATCCCCAGCTGAGCCTATGCCGTCTTCTTGCTCCAGCGGCGAATGTCCTCCCATCTTTTCCGGCAGTGGGTGCTCCGTCTGTGGTGGACCCCCAGGGTCCGGACGTCCTTGGCGATGGCACGCCAAATATCCTTCTTCTGGTGGGTGCTGACCTACATGACATGTACAGGGGAAGAAGAGAAGTCATTACCAACTGCACCGTCGAAGTGAGTGGCCCACATCCCTACCCTTGCCATGTGGCACTTGCATTCACAGTCCTTCATGCACGCAGAACTGTGCCCTCTTCATTCTTACAACCAGCCCTCTCCACTCAGGCATAGCCCATACAACTTGCTCCCTGTGTACTTACCTGTTGGTCTGGAGGACCGTAAAGTAGCGTGTACTGGGGGAGGACCCCGTCCACGAGCTTCTCCAACTCCTCTGCAGTGAAGGCAGGGGCCCTTTCCCCTGACGCACGAGCCATTGTCTCTTCCAGACCGAGGTCACAGCAGCACTTGCAGTGTAGGTCCTCTCCTGTCGAAGATCAGGTATCGAGTGATTGAACAGATAGAAAATGGCGGTCACGTCCGCTGCGGTGCGTACCATCACCGCCGGCGCACTTCGTCATTGGCTCCTGGGACCCATAGGGTACAATGTTAACCAATGCAGCATTGCGCGTGGTCTTCGACCGCCTACCGCAACGGTGTACAACGCCAGCGCAGTTACCTCACATCCCATTGTCCCACTTTAGAGGTCAGGCAGCCGCCATTTCAGGGGCCCACATGGCCTAATTACCGACTGCGTTACACAGACCTAGGCCTTGTCGCGCAACACAAATACAGGCCAGGTTTTGTGTATGAATGGTGTTCTGTGTAGACTGTGGGTACATATCTCTGAGTTGTTTGACTCTGTGGTCGCTGTTGTCATTCCTAGGCACCGTCCGCTGGGAAATGTGAGGAGATGGTGGAACCCTCTGGTGTACCGACCGCTGGTGGACCTGTCGACAATGGAGGAAAGACATTTGATCATCACCTACAGGTTTGACCGTGCCACAATCCAGGAACTGTGTGCCCAGTTGGAGCCAGACCATCCCACAGGGTCCCCCTCAAGTCCAGGTGCTATCAGTGCTCCATTTCCTTGCAAGTGGGTAATTTCAAACAACAGTGGCCATAGCATCAGGGATGTCCCAGCCTATGTTTTCCAACGTGTTGTCCAGAGTGTTGTCTGCCCTTCTGAAACACATGCAGAGCTACATTGTTTCCCCTCAGGTGGAGGATTTGCCTACAGTTAAAGGTGACTTCTATTCCCTTGGACATATCCCTAACATCATAGGTGCCATTGATGGGACCCATGTAGCTCTAGTCCCCCCCCACAGGAGTGAACAGGTGTACAGGAACCGGAAGAGTTATCATTCCATGAATGTACAGATGGTATGTTTGGCAGACCAGTACATCTCCCAGGTAAATGCTATGTTCCCTGTCTCTGTGCATGACGCCTACATCCTGCGGAATAGCAGCATCCCTTATGTGATGGGTCAGCCTCAGAGGCACCGGGTGTGGTTATTAGGGGACTCTGGTTACCCCAACCTGTCATGGCTACTGACCCCAGTGAGGAATCCCAGGACCAAGGCAGAGGAACGCAACAATGAGGCCCATGGGCGGACTATGAGGGTGATCAAACGCACCTTCAGCCTCCCGAAGGCCAGGTTCAGGTGTCACCATATGAAAGGTGGTTCCCTATTCTACTCACCAAGGAAGGTGTGCCAGATCATCGTGGCCTGCTGTATGCTTCACAACTTGGCTTTGCGACGACAGGTGCCTTTTCTGCAGGAGGATGGTCCAGATGACGGTGTTGTAGCAGCTGTGGAGCCCGTGGACAGTGATGAAGAGGAAGCAGAGAAAGAAGACATTGACAACAGGGACTCAGTTATCCAGCAATATTTCCAGTGACACACAGGTGAGAATAAATTCCTGCCTACTACAAGTACTTTCACACAGGTGTGGTTTCCACTGTGTGTCATCTGCTTAGATTCCTCATGGACTTGAGATGTGTGACATAGGTATGTTGACATTACATTTGAAAACGCATTTTGTCACTGTCATTGCTAATACACATTTTCGAAATCACAGACTGACTCCAGATTGTTTTGTGTATCAAGGGTGTTTATTGAAGTGCTCAATATTGGAGGGGGGTTGTAAAATGGTGAGGGGTGATGGTGGAGGAATGTCCATGGCAGAGTCCAGTCTATTGGTCTCACAGGTGCATTGCCCATATGGGCATAGGAAGTGGAGCTGGGGCAGTTCCAAGATGGACAGGGTTACAAAGTGGGACAGTAGGATGACAATCAGGGTGGTCTCATTTCTCGGCGGGGGTCTTGGCATTGTGCTCTGTCTTTTTCCTGGATCTCAGTGACCGTTTGCGGGGTGGTTCTCCGTCTGCAGGGGGTGGGGTACTGGTGAGGTGGTCCTGTGGTGGGGCGTCCTGTCCACTAGTGCCGGCTGAGGTGGTGGGCAGTTCATTGTCCATGCTAGTGTCAGGGGCCCCAAGCAGTGCCACAGTGTCCCTCCTGGTGTTAAGTATCTCCTCCAGCACCCCTACGATGGTGCCCAGGGCGGAGCTGATGGTTCTGAACCCCAAATACTGTTCCTCCTGCAGCCGCTGGGTCTCCGGAAACTTGGCCAGTACTGTTGCCATCGTCTCCTGGGAGTGGTGGTAGGCTCCCATGATGGAGGAGAGGGCCTCGTGGAGAGTGGGTTCCCTAGACCTGTCTGCCCCCTGTCGCACAGCAGCCCTCCCAGTTCCCCTGTGTTCCTGTGCCTCCGTCCCCTGGACCGTGTGCCCACTACCACTGCCCCCAGGTTCCTGTTGTTGTTGGGGTGGTGGGTTATCCTGGGTTCCCTGAAGTGGTGGACACACAGCTGATTGACGTGTCCTGGGGACGGAGGTATGGGCCCGCTGGGTGGGTGCTGTGCTGGTGTTACCAGAGGGTGGAAGCTCTGTGGTGGCCTGTGACTGGGTGTGGGGAACCGACTGTCCCGAGGCCCACGATGGTCCGGGCTGGTCATCTGGATCCAGTTGGACAGAGCTGCTGTCATCACTGTGGGCCTCTTCTGTGGGTGGGGTGGAGATGTCTGAACCCTCCTGTCTGGTGACGTTGGGTAGTGGTCCTGCAGGGGTATAAAAGCATGATTATTGCATCTGTGTGTGTCATGGTGGGCAATGGGTGGGTGAGCGTGTACCCCAGTGCTAGCATTCCTGTGTGGGGGCTTGTGTGATGATGGTTGAGGGGGGTGTTATGGGTTTGTGCAGTGGGCATGCTTGAGTGATGGGTGTCCATGGTTTGTTGTGTCATGCAGGGCTTTGTGTTGGAATGGGTGGTTTGTGTTATTAGTGCATTTGTGAGGAGTTGGAGTAATAGGGGAGGGGGCGAGGGTGGGGGTCTGTGATAGCATGCAGGTAGGGTGGGGGATATGATAGTTAAGATTTGACTTACCAGAGTCCATTCCTCCACCGACTCCTGCGAGGCCCTCAGGATGCAGAATAGTCAAGACCTGCTCCTCCCATGTTGTTAGTTGTGGGGGAGGAGTTGGGGGTCCGCCGCCAGTCCGCTGTACCGCGATGTTGTGTCTTGAGACCACGGAACGCACCTTCCCCCGTAGGTCGTTCCACCTCTTCCTGATGTCGTCCCTATTTCTTGGGTGCTGTCCCACTGAGTTGACCCTGTCGACAATTCTTCGCCATAGCTCCATCTTCCAACTATGGAGGTGTGCTGCACCTGTGATCCAAATAGCTGTGGCTGTACCCGTACGATTTCCTCCACCATGACCCTGAGCTCATCCTTCGAGAACCTGGGTTGTCTTTGCCGTGCCATGGGGTGGTGTAGGTGATGTGTGGGGTGGTTTATGTGGTGATAAGTGTGGTGATATGTAGTGGTGTGTGGTGTTTTGTGCGTGGAAGTAGTGTGGGTGATGGTGTCGTGTGGCTGCTAGTTTGTGGATGGTGGTGTCTCTCTCTGGCCTTCTTTCTGAATTTTTTGTTGTTCAGGTTTGTGGGTGATGTGGGTGTGTGTTTTATATTGTATTGGGTGTGTGGGAGTGGTGTGTGTATGTGTATCAAGTGTGTGTCTTTTGAATTGTCCAATGTGGGGTTGTTTTGTAAGAGTGTGTGTATTTTGAGCGCGGCGGTGTGTGCCGCCAATGGAATACCGCGGTTGAAAAACCGCCGCGTGGATTCGTGGGTCGTGATAGCATGGGCGTATTTCTGTTGGCATGACGGTGGAGGTTTTGTTTTTGCCAGTTTCTCACTGACCTTTGGTGTGGCGGACTTGTGTGGCTGTCTGAATTTTGTCGGATTTCGGGATGTGGGTCGTAATAGCTGTGGTGGAATTCCACGGCCGCGGCAGTGTGTTGGCAGTCTTCTGCACAGTGGTAAGCGGCTTTTACCACCAATGTTGTAATGACTACCTAATGGTGTCCAAGATACCCCACACCAAGACCCTGAAAAGTAGGAGTAAAGTTACCCTACTAACCCAGAATGTAAAGTTGAGGTATGGGATTCTGCAAGGACAACAACTGACTACAAAGCACTGAAGACGGATTCCTGGACCTGAGGACCTGTAAAGGAAGGGGACCGAGTCCAAGAGTCACGCAAGTGTCCGGGGGGGCAGGAGCCCACTAAACCCCGGATGATGGTGCAAGAGGGCTGCCTTTGGGTGGAAGAGGCTGAAGATTCTGCAACAACGGAAAGTGCCAGGAACTTCTACTTTGGTCAGAAGATAAGCCATGGTGTGCTAGAGGATGCAGAGTTATTTCCACACAGAAAGACCGCAAACAAGCCTTGCTAGCTGCAAGAGTCGCGGATGAGGATTTTGGGTGCTGCTATGGCCCAGGAAGGACCAGGAGATCGCCCCTTGGAGGAGGAGACAGAGGGGTCACTTAGCAACACAGAGAGCCCATGCAGAAGTAGGCAGCACCCGCAGAAGCACCTGAACAGGCACTAAAAATATCTGAGGACGATGGTCGACTCAGAGCAACAAAAGAGGGTTAGATGACGTCGGAGTCCAACTCAGCAAGTTGGGCAATGGAGGACGGAGTGCCTGGGACCTGGGCTAGGTTGTGCACAAAGGAAGTCTTGCAAAAGTGCACAGAAGCCCAAGCAGCTGCAGTTCTTGCAGTAAACAGGATTACAGTCTGGCGTGGGGAGGCAAGAACTTACCTCCACCAAATTTGGACAGAAGGGCCACTGGACTGTCCGAGATACTTGGACCCAGCTCCTGTGTTCCAGGGACCAGTCTCGTCAGGATGAGAGGGGACCCAGAGGACTGGTGATGCAGAAGTTTGGTGCCTGTATTAGCAGGGGGAAGATTCCGTCGACCCACAGGAGATTTCTTCTTGGCTTCCAGTGCAGGGTGAAGGCAGACAGCCCTCAGAGCATGCACCACCAGGAAACAGTCGAGAAAGCCGGCAGGATGAGGCGCTACAATGTTGCTGGTATTCTTCTTGCTACTTTGCTGCGGTTATGCAGGCGTCCTGGAGCAGTCAGCGGTCGATCCTTGGCAGAAGTCGAAGAGGGAAGTGCAGAGGAACTCTGGTGAGCTCTTGCATTCGTTATCTGGTGAGATACCCACAGGAGAGACCCCTAATAGCCCACAGAGGAGGACTGGCTACAGAGAAAGGTAAGCACCTATCAGGAGGTGTCTCTGACGTCACCTGCTGGCACTGGCCACTCAGAGCTGTCCATTGTGCCCTCACACCTCTGCATCCAAGATGGCAGAGGTCTGGGACACACTGGAGGAGCTCTGGGTACCTCCCCTGGGAGGTGCAGGTCAGGGGACTGGTCACTCCCCTTTCCTTTGTCCAGTTTCGTGCCAGAGCAGGGCTGGGGGGATCCCTGAATCGGTGTAGACTGGCTTATGCAAGGAGGGCACCATCTGTGCCCTTCAAAGCATTTCCAGTGGCCAGGAGAGGCTACTCCTACCAGGCCTTTCACACCTATTTCGAAAGGGAGAGGGTGTAACACCCTCTCTCAGAGGAAATCCTTTGTTCTGCCTTCCTGGGACCAGGCTGCCCAGGCCCCAGGGTGCAGAAACCTGTCTGAGGGGTTGGCAGCAGTGGTAGCTGCAGAGGAGACCCCAGAAAGTTGGTTTGGCAGTACCCAGGCTCTATGCTGGAGACCCGGGGATGTATGGACTTGTCCCCCCAATACCAGAATGGTATTGGGGTGACAATTCCATGATCCTAGACATGTTACATGGCCATGTTCGGAGTTACCATGTGACGCTACATATAGGTATTGACCTATATGTAGTGCACGCGTGTAATGGTGCCCCGCACTCACAAAGTCCGGGGAGTTTGCCCTGAACAATGTGGGGGGACCTTGGCTAGTGCCAGGGTGCCCACACACTAAGTAACTTTGCACCTAACCTTCACCAAGTGAGGGTTAGACATTTAGGTGACTTAATTGCAGTGTAAAATGGCTGTAAAATAACGTAGACGTTATTTCACTCAGGCTGCAGTGGCAGTCCTTTGTAAGAATTGTCTGAGCTCCATATGGGTGGCAAAAGAAATGCTGCAGCCCATAGGGATCTCCTGAAACCCCAATACCCTGTTCCTAGGTACCATATACAGGGGAATTATAAGGGTGTTCCAGTGTGCCAATCAGAATTGGTAAAATGAGTCACTAGCCTGCAGTGACAATTTTAAAAGCAGAGAGAGCATAAACACTGAGGTTCTGGTTAGCAGAGCCTCAGTGATACAGTTAGGCACCACACAGGGAACACATACAGGGCATACTATATGAGCACTGGGGTCCTGGCTAGCAGGATCCCAGTGACACCGGCAAAAACAAACATACACACAAGTAAAAATGGGGGTAACATGCCAGGCAAGATGGTACTTTCCTACACACGTAGACCTCGCAAGGCAGCTAAAATCATACACCGCCTAAACGCAGACCATAACAAGAACAGTACCAGTACATCCAGCCAGCCACGTTACCGATGACCAAGTTCACGCCGAGTCCTACGCGGTGAGAGCAGAGAAAGCAGCACCACCCCTGCGCTGCTGAAGGATACCTGCCGTAAGTGTGCCTCCTCAAAATCTCGTCACCAAATTTGTAATATTTAAACGTAGACAGAATAAAATATCTGTAGCGTTTATTGAGAGCAGCGCAGAGCATCCAAACTCGAAGCTTCCTCACCAACGAATAGCCTTCCCCACATTCTACAGTCCCCACATTCCACATTCCAGAAACATCCCCTAGGCAACCCCACAATTCTAAGAATAAATTACAACACACTTTTACCATTATTAACTAGAATCTCTGTGCCTTTAGACAGTTACTATGTGTTGTACACGTCACTGGCCATCAGATGTGATGAGGTAGAGCACTGAAATCTAGTGGCTCAGTTTTCTCTTATATTCGATTCCCCGTTTTTTCAGTGGCTCTCTTACACCTGTGAATGTGGTCATTACTAGAGCCAGTGACAGATGGAAATGTGCATTGTTCCCATTGCATGCAGAGCACAAGGTTAGTGCAGTTAGTACATTCTGACAATTAGTTGGTAAAAAGGATGGTTGAGAATTACTGTGAACCTGCAGTACTAGCGTTTGTAAGTTAACTTATTACGCAAGTACATTGAAGGAACATTGTCAATTGTGCCTTGTCCTAGTTTTCACACAGACTTGCTCAATGGGGATTTCAGATTCTTCATGAACACATAGTAATTGAACTTTTCTGTTAGAAAATGGATATATGTGGCATAGAATACCTTAGCCAAAGCACACAGGGCCTCATGTACAAGCCCTTTGCACCACTACTGTGTAATCTTTTTAACGCAGCAGTGGCCCTAGAAGTGCACTACACTGCTTCTTAGTTACAAATGGAAGCGTTGGGCCCAATGTGTCATTTTGTAGAGCCCTGCATCTCATTATACCTGTACCAGGTATAATGTTTGCAGGGTAGGCGTTCCCAAGGGAAAAGCCACACAAAACTGATGAAGTAAAATGTACAACATTTCACTTAGTCATTCTGCGACTTCACTGTGTCAAAATTTTACCACCTGCTCAGAGCAGGTGTAAAATTGATGTTGGGCTTTTTCCTATGGTAGACTTCTAGCATTGCTGGAGTTCCGTCAGTTTAACGATGCTACTCCAGCAATGCATGAGTTTAGTGCCAACATATGCATCAGATGTTTTGATGCATCTGTGAAAACATGTTCCATGGAGGTCGATGTTGTAAATACAGTGCATCAATAGCGTCGTTAGGGGATGTGCGGGAAGTGCAAGAAATCTGATGCATTGATGACGATGCGTCCGATTTATGTAAATAAGGCCCACATTGTTTTAAAAGCTTTTAGATTGTAATGAGAGCATATTATAATTACCTAAGAGGTTGGTGACAAATTCATATGGTCTCAGAGACAGCAGCAATCTGGGTATCACAGCTTGAACTCACTGCATTTAGTGTGCAAGGTACAGGAATATCAGACATACACCACACTGCCATTGCCAAACTAGAACAAGGCCCCCACCACTGGAAACGCGCAGTACCTGCACTTTATTCAGAAATGAGAGATAAGGAAACATATACCTAGAAGTAATTCTGTAAAAAAAACAAAAAACTTTTTGGGACAGTTAATGAAAATTAAGCCTTGATTATGAGTGTCCTGGCTAGTTTCTGTTCGAGTAGTTGCTCCTACTACTGTACAAATCTGGAATTATAAGTTTTGTGTCAAACAGCCCACCCCACAATTTTCCTCAGTTAACTTGTGGCAGATCAAACTTATTGCTATTTTCTTGAGGAAAAAGACCTAGTAACTACTGATATGTGTAGATTTTGTTGTGGACAATCACAAAATCTGCAGATTAGGTCCCATTTTGTGGTAAATTCTCAGAATCAGAATTTAGGATTATTTATTGCACTTGGGTGTCAGACTTTATGGGGTGCGATAACTATGACATCTGGCTCTTCAGGACATGTTATTCGATGCCTCAGGGTTTTGTGCACAGGACAAAATGTGGAACTTTCATAAAATCTCCTGCCTCTTAGTCCTACTGTAGCCATAATTTTAACACATAGTCACCCCTTTAAACCTGCCTCTACTCAGTTGGATGAGTAGTTGTATTTATTAATTCCTGTTTAAAACACTGCTCATTGAGCGGACTCTTAATGGCTTTCATGAAAATTACATTCGCATTAACAAGTGGTAGGTCCCGTCTTGGTGTATACTAATTTTGGCAGTGGGGGCTTGTTGGAGTGGAGCATGACCATCTCCACTTGTAGATGCTAGGGTCTGGGAAGGGAAGACTCGCAGGAGCACAAGCCAACCACTCAGTAACTGTGTGTGAACTGAAGAAACAAATTATTCCCTTTCATGAGGCAACAGGAGTACCCAATTACTGGAATTTTATGTGTTCTATGCACGGCTGTCTGACTCGTGTGATCCAAGCAAGCTGCCTCTAAGAGCTGAAGAGATCTGCAAGGCTAAGTGTGCCATCTTTGGCTTCATAGGAAGGGGATAAACAGTGGATGGTTAAGGGCACCTGTTTCCTGAAGCGAAACGGGAGAATGGGCATTATGATGGAGGTGGAGGAGTGGTTGAGAAGCAAGTACCCTCGAAAAAGAACTTGAGGATGATGGAAGATGAGGGCAAAACTGTGTTTAATTTGTAAATAAAAACATGCTGGGGCCCTTAGCTCTCCTTTGAAACTTGCAACTGCTGCAATTAAATGTGCACGCACAGAATGCTGAGGCAGCGTACTCCTAAAGCCATCTCAGGCCTTTGTAATCCACTTACAGCCACTCCCTGCCCCTTCAGCTCACTCTTGCAACTTTCTGCTTTCTCCCTTTGTGATGCTTGCTTGTTTTTCTCTTCTTCCTTCATTACCTTATGTGTCTTTTGCTTGCAGTAAATGCCTAATGCAGAAAATAAGTGCCAGTCCTACAAAATAAACACTGGTGCCCCCCACTGGAAACCACTGGCTCACATTAAGCACTGGGACATGAAGAGAAGTGTTGCTATGATGTGGAACTGAGGTGAGGAAATAAAGGGGACACGGCATGCCACACTGTGCACAATGGCTTCTTAGAAATCAATGGGGAATTTGGAGTAAAAAAGAAACTCCCAAAACTGGAGCTAGGAAGAAGAAAGACATGACCAGAGGGCAGATGGAATTGTCGGGGAGAAGGAGACAGGGCTGGATCCAAGTGCCCAGAAAACACAAGGCACAGATGCCGTAGGGTGTATATAAGTGCAGCTTTCCAATTAGCAATGATTGGAGGAAAAGAAAACAAAGTGACCACATGAGGACCGAAAATATATTTACGGTTCACGTAAGTTGCCCAGCAAGCTGTTCAACAACAATTTCAAATTATGCAAAAGAGGGGCATAGACTGTCAACATTCTATCATCCATTCAGGCCTGGTTCTAGCAGGGGGATCCAGGTGGGCCTGGCTCACCCAAACATGATCTTTGGCACACTCAGTCACAGCAGAGAGGCCATGGAGAAGGCACCGGTTAAGCGCTTCCTCCATCCCGACATCAGAATGGTGCAATTCTTTTCACTGTCTTTAAAACTACAATTGGATTGTGTCTTTTGGTGGTAGAGGTGGGCGAGGCAATAAGTTAACAGGGAGAGCCGAGCAAGAGCCGTGCTAAGGGTCTGGCTTGGCTCTTAGAGCCCATGCAAGGCCTGAAAATGTTTGCTATGTAAAACATGCAACAATAATCACGTAAAATATGATAAAGTCTGTTCACAATCATCACGTAAAATATGATAAAGTCTGTTCACACTTTAAAAAAGTGTATCTCACGAACACACAGTAGCTTTGACATTAATATGTCGCAATGTAGTGCTGCATTGAGAAGTACTTATTAAAAGTGATAGTTTTTAAACATGAGTTTAGAGTCATTCTTGCCCCCGTCCTCACACATGTGACAGTGCCATAAGTTAACCAACAGGCAAGACAGTTGTCAAGTGGACCCTGTATGGGGCCCAGATTATCATAGAGCAAAATTAGTCTACTAAATCAAATGCAATAAGTTTTTGTATAGTTGGTTTGCTAATTCATGTATTTGAACATGCTTTCATGCACAAATATGAACACAAACAGTTTTTTGGTGAAATGAAATATTTGCCCAAGATCACACAATTTAAGTGAGGAAGGTGCAATTGATCCAGGTTTAATGTTTTCACTTTGTACACATCAGCCAATCAATGGCTAACTGTTTCACCTTTTTATGTTAGTGCTTTAGTTTACCTCTTTGTGCAGTTTTTATATTGTGCAAACTCAACCTGGAGGTATTGCAGTGCTTTACAAGAACACCAGTTACATTACAAAAGGTCACATTCATTTCATTTATGGACTGGAGATTTGCCCGGAATCTCAGAATGTTGAGCCAACGTCAAAACTCAAACCTAACTCACCAGTTCCAAAATTGGAAGCTCTCATCGTGAACCACATCCTGGGTAAATAGAGAGTGACAGGCAGAAGGTACTTGAAAGCATGGTTCTCTATGGGCTCAAGCTTCCAAAAGGACCTCAAGCTGAGCCAGAGCTAGGCTTCAGGCTGAAGCACAGATCGAGATTTCATTGGGTCCCCATCTCTAGTTGAGACAGTGGAGGCAGGGGTATACCTGCCTATGATAGAGCAGGTACATTGATATTAGAGCCCAGGACTTGTGAATGGTCTTCCACACCTCAATTATGGTTTGTGTGGGGGTTCTGAGAGTGTTTACGTATTTTAGCTTGTGCAAGATGCACATAGTAATATACTGTAGGATGGGGCATGCATTATACTATTCAGATAGCTGCAATGCATGCCTCATTGGACAAGCAGCAACCAGGGCAAGGGAATCATAACTGACCCCCAAGAATAATGTGGAACTACAATGCCTAATAGTTTAAGGGCGTGATTCACAATGTAAGCTTACACTTTTGTGTAAGTTTGCTATTTACTACAAGTTTATTTTTACTAACAGTAATTTTATGACTCTGGAGATGCCACAGTCGGTGTGGAGAGTTCTGCACATAAAAAGATAGGATAAGCCTAACTTTTTATGTGCGGAGTCTCTGCCACAAGGGCAGAATCTCCACAGTCGTATAATTACTATTCGTAAAGTTAAACCTGTAGTTTATGAATACCAAAAAAACTAGTAAACTTACACAAAAGTGAATCAGGCTCTTAAAGTGTCTTTCAGTTTTGCGCCAGATGCTGATGTGAATTAAATAACCGTGTTATCTCGAGTAAAGTATTGTGTTTGGCTGAATTTGTTCTCACCAGTATGGCAGTTACAAATGTGAGCATTTCTTATTCTGGTATATTGTTACAGTACATCGCACATTCCCAGGTTATATCAGTGCCACTGGAATCATGCAATTTTGTGGCTGTTGCATTTTTCTCAAAATCATGCATTCGCCACATTTGCCACATAATATATCATCTGCTGCATAACATGCAGATTAAAAAAAGGTTGTATCTGAAAGGGATCAAAAGATACAAAAAAATGCTGCAATACATATTGTAGCACAGTTGACTGTTCACCTTCAAGTTGCTTATTGCTATACATGTATTTTAAACTTGTACTAATGACGTGCAACCTAGGTCCAACCAGTGTTAACAAGTGTAAACAAAATGCCAAAATAATGAATATTATTGCAAAACTTTGCTGTTTTGCACTACATTATTTGACTTTTCTTGATGCATAATTAAGTCAACTATGTCACATAATTTGGTCCTGCCCTACTGCATAACTTTAGTGGCCCTGGTGATATTCTTTATCTAGCCGTCTACTCGCAATAGAACTGATCATAATTCAGTTCAATAAAGGGCTATCATGGGTTATGCAATGTGGGATGATATATACAAGGTGACACTAATGCTATTCATCTAGACCTACCTCAGAACTAAATAACCCAAGCCAAGAGGTTTTGGATCTTCCTCGACTGCATACTCGACATCAAAGTCCAAGTCAATGCCATCATTGCCTTCTGCTTTCAAATATTGAAGACACTGAGGAAGATTTTCAAGTGGCTCCCAGCCAAAATGCAGAAAATCATCACCCACACTCACCAGCAACCTACACCACAGGAACACCCTCCACACAGGATAAGCAAGCATCTGAAAAGGAGGCTGCAGAACATCCGGAACTCTGCAGCCAGAATCACTCCCAACCTCCCATGACACACACACCGCTCACTCCATCTCAAGGAGCTACACGGGCTACCCATACCCAAATGGGCACATTTCAAACATCTCATCCAAACTTTAAAGGCACTCTGGCCAAGCATACCTTAATTATACCATCTGCTTTCAAAAACTTCGAGGCTCGGCAAGACTACTATTTGCAGACATCCCACGCATATGTAAAACCAGATCCAGCAGTTGAGCATTATCCTCCATCACTCCTAAACAGTGAAATTGTGTGCCGGTACAAATCCAAGCCTTCTCCTCACTTCTTGAAACCACAAGAAGCTGAAGACCTGGCTTCTCGAGTGACCACATTAGGCCTGCTCACCACGAGGATAGCCTGCTGGGTGAGAGTGCGCTTTACAAACCAACATAACATAGCATGACATGACAATACTCAAGAGAATCAAATGCACTTTATGGAGCATTCAATGCAGACTAGCACAAACCCCAACAATGCTCAAGTATTCTGTTAGTCTGGATGATAGCTTTTGTTTCTCATGTTATGTGCCTGTTTGTCTCTGCACCCACATTCATAATATGGGTGGGCTCAGAGACAAAATTATTCCCTTATTTATGTGGGGTTACACCCTATGTAAATGAGGGAACATCCTGGAGTATAGCGGCGGCCGCACATGCGTCAGTATTACAGAAGAGGCTGCACAAGCATCTTCAGCCCCTTCTGTAACTGGGCACTTTGTGTAATATGGTCCCAGAAAGTTACCCGTATGACTGCAATTACTGGTTTTACACTTGTCAGGCATAAAAACTGCTCTTAGTTGTCGAAAATACTGCTTTGTTTCCAAATGCGTTGTTGCTTTTTTAAACTTTTTTATCAATAAAAGTACACTGTAAAAGAATAACATGACAATATAAAGTTACAAAGTTCACAGTATGCAAAGAAATAGGTGTTGGACAAATTGCAAGGAGCAAGTGGCCAATCTTCATAGAGCGAAATGTCAAGGCTTAGGTGTGGTAACAGGAACCTCCTTAACCTTGAAAGGCTATTGCAGTCTGCTTGGAATCCAGGTGTTTGTGTTGAAGCCTGGCCTGCTTGCAAATATAAGGGTTGTGGCTGCTGAGTACAAACAACAGCTCATAATCTCAAACAACTCTCTAGATGCACACTATATGCCTGTCATAGGCTACCTCCAGAACTGACAGAAATGGGCTCATATTGACCCACCCGAAGGTATCCTTTGGCCCATCCAGTTGAAAATTCATGGAACTGGGCCTGCATCCTTTGCCCTTGAAATACCATGCATTGAGCCAAGAACAGACGATAGACCATTACCTTTGAAGTATGAGGAGGAAAGACTGCTAGTCAAGCTCATAAGAAGACTAACCTGGCCCATGGTGATAGGAGAGCAAGAGTCATGAATGCCAATGAAGACCTGCATATACAAGCTTGACCACTGTGAGCGTAAAGAACGTGGCAGAATCAAGATAGCGAGACAAAGGACATGCACTCCAGAGTAGGATGATGATGTGAAGTGCTTTGGTGAGAGGAGAGTGTTCAATACTAAAGATGAAAGGAGAGAGGTGATGAAAGACATGGATGTAGATGCAGGGAGGAGGCAAAAGCTAAATGGCGGGTGCCATCCTGGAGATGCCTAACAGTAAAAGGTCAGGAGGGAGACGTGTCACGTGGTATGGATTTTGTGGAAATGACAGGAATGTGTAATGGGTCAAACAGGAGAAAGGAAAAAGCAGAAATAGTGTGACCAGGGAATGTGGGAGAAAGATGAACAGAGAAAGGATAAGGGTGGCAGTCAGAGAGACATAACGGAGAAGGGTGGGCAAGATCAAGCTAAGGGACCTGTTTGTGAGGTGCCATACACCATGGGATACATACTTGGAACAAAGTGAAAAAAGGAAGGGCTGAAGATCAGGAAAAGGAGGTTCAGAGAAGACGGGGATAAAGTTGTTTGGGTGGCGGTTGTGTCACTGCAGAAGAGATAATAAGGAATTTTACAGAATGGCAACTGTGCAGTACAGGTTGATAAGGACCTGTGTTGGGAGTGGATATCTTGGGACCTCCTGGGGGGAGGTTAGGGGGGCGTATTGGAGGAAGGGCATCAGTATGTGAAATGGTGACTAAATACAATACATTTGCCATACATGGGTACAACTGATTTTCTGGGTGCTAATAAGAGAATAGATTAGATCATGCATGATTATGATTATTTTTAAGGTACCAGGTCGGAGGCCCAGCTCTCCCTGTGCTGCTGCATCGCTTTTGCTCCTGTTCTTCTTGCTTTCCCCCCCATTTTTTGCGTGCCTTCGCCTTGCCTTTCACTCGTTTTCACTGCTTTCTCCTTCCTTACCCCTGTTTTTGTGTGGTTTCTCCTTGCTTTTCCCTAGTTTTCACTGCTTTCTCCTTGCTTTTTCCATCACCTCACTTCTGGAATTACGAAGGGCCCTCAAGACATGGCTGGTTAAATGAGCCTCCGGGACGTGCAAACGCCTGGATACCCTGGTGGGTATTAGCCAGCCCTTTACCAATCTGATTGATTGATTGATTGATTGTTTGAAGGTACTGCACAGGAAGACAAGGTACTAAGGCCCTTATTTATACTTTTTTATGCAAATCAGTGCTAACGCAGATTTGCGTCAAAAAGTTTACTGCCGGCTATCGCCATTCCAAAACACCAGCTGAGTGCCTTACTTATGGAATGACATTAGCCGGCGCTGCGGCCTGGTAAGCGTAAAAATAAATGACGGTAATCGGGCAGTGGAGGCGAAGGGAAGGCTGGGGGTTGTGCGCCAAAGAATGGTGCTAGTCAGGTTAGAGTCAAAAATATTTGCTCAAACCTGACTAGCGCCATTTTTTGGCACACATCCCCCATGGAAATAACTCCTGTCTTAGAAAAGACAGGAGTCATGCTGCCCTGCACAATGGCCATGCCCAGGGGACTTCTGTCCCCTGGGCATGGCCATTGGGCTCAGTGGCATGTAGGGGGGCCCAAGTTAGTCCCCCCTATGCCACTTTAAAAAAATATATATATACTTGCCTGCACTTACCTGCTCTCACCATGTTTGGGGGACCTCCAGGAGTGGGCAAGGGTGGCAGGGGGTGTCCCTGGGTGCAGGGAAGGGCACCTGTGGACTGCTTCCATGGTCTCCCACCATGGAAATGAGCCCACAGGTCCCTTAACAACTGCCCAACCCAAGTGTTAAAAAACGGAGCAAATCTGGCTGGGCGCCTTGTTTTAAGGCCTGCCTCCTCCTGTGCGTCGTTTTGACTCCGGAGGATAAATAAGGCGCACATGCTTTAGAGTCATATTTTGCCCAGGAACACCTACCTTGCATGTCAATAGCGCAAGGTAGGTTTTTACATACAAAAAATGACTCAAACTCCATAACTGTGGCACTGGACAGGTCTAGCGCCAAAGTATAAATATGGAGTTAGGTTTGCGCCGAATTTGCGCCAAACTAAATGACGCAAATCTGGTGCAAACAGAGTATAAATATGGGCCTAAGGATCTAAAGATGGCTAATGAGATTTGGCTAAATGACAAGGGCTGTCACAAATGTAGAAACACGGCCTTCTGATTTTCTGAATAATACCACTGTTTGTGCGTATGCGTTCTGGTGAGGTAGCATGTTAGATTACGAAGTATAGGCAGGACTGCTCAAAACGTGGTACTACACTTCCAGTGGGACATTGTTAAGGTGTACTCGGAGTTAAAAGGAACGGGGGCGAGGCAAAGGGGAAAGGCTGTTACTAGACAGAATGCCTCCAAATCGTTAGCATAAAAGGCACACATCACTAAAGTTGTGGAATTGAGAGTGACAAGGGCATTGGAGCCAAATAGGGAGTGAGGTGTCTTGAGGGTGAGGGGAGATACAGTTAATTAATGTATTAGTTTGATGACTGGGAGGTATTACTGTATTTGGTCAGTTGGGCTGAGAATGCCTATTGTGAGTTTTATCGTGCCTTATAACAAACACCCTTAAAAGTGTATTCGTGCGCGCTTCACCTGGTCCCCAAGACTTAAATATAAAAAAATCTGCTTACTGATGGGAACAGGGCTCTCGAGAAGGAACGTCCCATTTGCAAGACACATAAAAGAGTTCTGTTTGCCTGCTGGCACGCCTAGCCCCTTGCCAACGAAGAGTACTGCCGTATCCTTGCATATATAGACTATAAACATAGACTAGCTATCTTTAAGATTAAATATATATGCTGAGTAGCTGTAAAAATAATTCGCATAAATGGTTCAATACATACAATGACGGTGTCATCTGAACGGGAATTTTTCAGGCAAATGGAAGAACAGAGAAATGCGTGGTTTCTTGAAAACAAGCAATTCTTAATTTGTCCGTTAGATGGCAGAAGATACACACTCAAGCTTCATGAAAGTCACCACCTTCTCATCTAAAATGCATCTTTGCTGTTTTCTCAAGACTTTAAAGGTGCCAAACGAAATTACCAGAAACACATGGGCACTGCAGATCGTGTCAAGAACTGCAGGGAGCTTGCGCCCTGAAACAAACTCTTCAAAGGACCAGGCAAGTGTCCTGGCTGTGACTCAGGAGACTAAGGCCCGTATTTATACTTTTTTTAGTGCCGCATTTGCGCCGCTTTTTGACGCAAAACGGCGCAAACCTACAAAATACAGGGGCATATTTATACTCCGTTTGCGCCGGAATTGCGTTGTTTTTTTTGACGCAATTTCGACGCAAAACTAACTCCATATTTATACTTTGGCGTTAGACGCGTCTAGCGCCAAAGTCCATGGAGTTAGCGTCATTTTTTAGCGTGGACACCTACTTTGCGTTAATTATATGCAAGGTACGCGTTCACGTCTAAAAAATCAACTCCGAGGCATGTGCGTCGGATTTATACTCCCGGGCAAAATTCACGCCCGGGAGTGGGCGGGTCAAAAAAAATGATGTACGGCCGCTTTTGCGCCGTTTTTTAGCGCCTGCAAAAGGCAGGCGTTAAGGGACCTGTGGGCTCTGAAGGAGCCCAGAGGTGCCCTCCCATGCCCCCAGGGACACCCCCTGTCACCCTTGCCCACCCCAGGAGGACACCCAAGGCTGGAGGGACCCATCCCAGGGACATTAAGGTAAGTTCAGGTAAGTGTTTTTTTTCATTTTTTTTTGTGGCATAGGGGGGCCTGATTTGTGCCACCCTACATGCCACTATGCCCAATGACCATGCCCAGGGGACATAAGTCCCCTGGGCATGGCCATTGGGCAAGGGGGCATGACTCCTGTCTTTGCTAAGACAGGAGTCATTTCTATGGGGGTTGGGAGTCGGAAAAAATGGCGCAAATTGGGTTGAGGCGAAAAAATCGCCTCAACCTGACTTGCCCCATTTCTTGACGCCCAAGCCCCATATCCCCCTACGCTGGCGCTGCCTGGTGTACGTCGTTTTTTTCCACGCACACCAGGCAGCGCCGCCGGCTAACGCCGGCTAACGCCGGCTAACGTCATTGATTAAATACGGCGCCCGCATGGTGCTTCAGAATGGCGTTAGCCGGCGCTAATTTTTTTAACGCAAAACTGCGTTAGCACAGTTTTGCGTCAAAAAGTATAAATATGGCCCACAATGGTATTTTGCAAGTTTGTGCCGTTTTTGCGTCAAAAAACGACGCAAATGCGGCGCAAAAAAAGTATAAATACGGGCCATAATATTAATAGCGTGTTACAATTATGCATTGTCCATCAAAATATATCAAGGTACTGGAGAATGAAAGGCTGAGTGGGTTCTGGAGCGATGCGAACCTGTTGCCTTAGATGGCTGTCATAATACTTTTCTAAGTCTTTTAGGTTACTCAATGACGCAAGTCCGGCGCAGAGTATAAATATGGGCCCAAGGATCTAAAGATGGCTAATGAGATTTGGCTAAATGACAAGGGCTGTCATAAATGTAGAAACATGGGCTTCTGATTTTCTGAATAATACCACTGTTTGTGCGTATGCGTTCTGGTGAGGTAGCATGTTAGGTTACGAAGTAAGTATAGGCACGACTGCTCAAAACGTGGTACTACACTTCCAGTGGGACATTGTTAAGGTGTACTCGGAGTTAAAAGGAACGGGGGCGAGGCAATGAGGAAAGGCTCTTACTAGACAGAGTGCCTCCAAATCGTTAGAATAAAAGGCACACATCACGAAAGTTGTGGAATCGAGAGGGACAAGGGCGTTTCAGCCAATTAGGGGGCAAGGTGTTTTGAGGGTGAGGGGAGATACAGTTAATGTATTAGTTTGATGAATGGAAGGTATTACTGTATGTGGTCAGTTGGGCTGAGAATGCCTATTGTGAGTTGTATCGTGCCTTATAACAAACACCCTTAAAAGTGTATTCGTGCACGCTTCTCCTGGTCCCCAAGACTTACATATAAAAAAATCTGCATACTGATGGGAACAGGGCTCTCGAGAAGGAACGTCCCATTTGCAAGACACATAAAAGAGTTCTGTTGGCCTGCTGGCACTCCTAGCCCCTTGCCAACGAAGAGTACTGCCGTATCCTTGCATATATAGACTATAAACATAGACTGGCTATCTTTAAGATTAAATACATTTGCTGAGTAGCTGTAAAAATAATTCGCATAAATGGTTCAATACATACAATGACGGTGTCATCTGAACGGGAATTTTTCAGGCAAATGGAAGAACAGAGAAATGCGTAGTTTCTTGAAAAACAAGCAATTCTTAATTTGTCCGTTAGATGGCAGAAGATACACACTCAAGCTTCATGAAAGTCACCACCTTCTCATCTAAAATACATCTTTGCTGTTTTCTCAAGACTTTAAAGGTGCCAAACGAAATTACCAGGAAAACATGGGCACTGCAGATCGTGTCAAGAACTGCAGGGAGCTTGCGCCCTGAAACAAACTCTTCAAAGATCCAGGCAAGTGTCCTGGAAGTGACTCAGGGGACTAATATTAACAGAGTGTTACAATTATGCATTTTCCATCAAAATATTTCAAGGTACTGGAGAATGAAAGGCTGAGTGGGAGTCTGGAGCGATGCGAACCTGTCGCCTTAGATGGCTATCATAATACCTTTCTAAGGGCCGTATTTATACTCCGTTTGCGCCGAATTTGCGTCGTTTTTTTCGACGCAAATTCGACGCTAAACTAACGCCAACTAACGCCATATTTATACTATGGCGTTAGAGGCGTATAGCGCCAAAGTTCCCGGAATGTGCGTCATTTTTTAGCGTGAACCCCTTCCTTGCGTTAATGATATGCAAGGGAGGCGTTCCCGTCTAAAAAATGACTCCCAGGCCTTTACGTGGTATTTATACTCCCGGGCAAAAGAGACGCCCGGGAGTGGGCGTGGCTAAAAACGGCGCATTTGCGCCGCTTTTTAACGCCTGGGTCAGGCATGGCGTTAAGGGACAAGTGGGCTCAAAATGAGCCCAGAGTGCCCTCCCCTGCCCCCAGGGACCCCCCCTGCCACCCTTGCCCACCCCAGGAGGACACCCAAGGCTGGAGGGACCCACCCCAGGGACATTCAGGTAAGTTCAGGTAAGTATTTTTTTTTTTTTTTTTATAATTTTTTTTGGCATAGGGGGGCCTGATTTGTGCCCCCCTACATGCCACTATGCCCAATGACCATGCCCAGGGGACAGAAGTCCCCTGGGCATGGCCATTGGGCAAGGGGGCATGACTCCTATCTTTACAATGATAGGAGTCATGTTGATGGGGGATGGGCGTCGTTAAAAAATGGCGCAAGTCGGGTTAAGACGATTTTTTTGCCTCAACCTGACTTGCCCCATTTTAAGACGCACAAACGTCATTTTTGCCCAACGCCGGCGCTGCCTGGTCTACGTGGTTTTTTTCCACGCACACCAGGCAGCGCCGGTCTGCTTGCGCCGGCTAACGCCATTCCATAAATACGGCGCCCGCATGGCGCTTCAGAATGGCGTTAGACGGCGCAAAATTTTTTGACGCTAAACTGCGTTAGCGCAGTTTAGCGTCAAAAAGTATAAATATGGGCCTAAGTCTTTTAGGTTACTCAGTCATATCTGGTGCCATGCGGTCTCCCATCCAAAAACATGGTTTTGCAAAGCCAGACATCTTTTCTAAACCTGTGTTTTGTTCAGAACACATTGCAACGTGGAAGCGGTAATGTCTCAAGCAATACACATTGCAGAAGCGCCTAGCAGTGCAAAGAAGCAGACATTGTTGGTCTACAGACAGCATGCACTGTGGAGGGGGCGAAAATCCAACGACATGCACTGTTATTTTGTAATCTTCCAATGATTAAAAAAAGTCCCGTCACTAGATGCGGATTTCTCGACGCCCGCCTCGGAGGCTGAGCAATGTGAATGCACAGTGCCCGCCTCTTCCACCCATCCGGTTTACCGACTTCTGCCTTTTTGTTGTCCCTCGTTCTGCTACCAGTTAACAATATCGACACACTTTGTATCCGCCTGAGAAAAATGAAGGATTATTCCAACTCATCCTGGGAGTTCTCTATCGAGATCACGTTAGGAATCAAATATGTTGTGTTAACAGAACATTTGCAAACATACACAGACTGCTTGACATTGCTGCCTTCCTTTACCCATCATCACATCACACCACATAAGTATAAGTTTTCCATTGTGAATCAGGCCTATAAGGCACAAAAACCTTAGTGATACATTGGGGATCGGTGTACTGCAGTCATTTTGTGGGATACCGCTGTATAGGCAGATGAAAAAACAGTATATGATTGGCTGATGACTGCCCTTACAAAAGTAATAAGGCAGCCATATTGGTAAAACTTCACTTTCACTGTGTTGGCTTTTAAGCATAAATATGGTATCCTACTGTTTTAGAAGTGGGTAGGAAGAGACACGTCAGTTTACATGAGTGTCTAAAGGTAAGTAAAAATTGTTTTATTAGTGAACATATTATTGAAAAAGTCTGAAGGTATTGCTGTAGTAACATATTCTTTAGACCGCATTTAGGGGCATATTTATACTCTGCACCGAATTTGCCTCATTTTTATTTACTCTAATTCGGTGCAAAACTAACTCCATATTTATACTTTAGTGCTAGACCTATCTAGCTCCAAATTTATGGAGTTAAAGTACTTTTTTGGAAGTGGAAACCTACCTTTCCTTAATGAGACGCAAGGTAGGCGTTCCCATACAAAAAAATGACTCTATGGCCTTAACGCTATATATATACTCCTGTGCAAAAATGGTGCACGGGATGGAGGATGGGTAAAAAAATGGTGCAAAGCTTGCTTTGCCTCAATTTTTAATGCCTGGGTCAGGGCAGGCATTAGGGGACCTGTGGTCCTATTCCCATGGTAGAACACCATGCAAAAAGCCCAAAGGTGCCCTCCTCAGGCCCCAAGGACACCCCCACCCACACCAGAATGACAGCAGAGGATGGGGGACCCCATCCCAGGCGAGTACAGGTAAGTATTTTATTTTATTTTTTAAAGTGCCACTGGGGGCCCTGAAATGGGCCCCTCTACATGGCACTGGGTGCATTGGCCATGCCCAGGGGACCCTGGTCCATTGTGCTGGCCATTGGGGTGGTGGGCATGACTCCTATCTTTTCAAAGACAGGAGTCATGTGGTATGGATGGTTTTGCGTCAGAAAATGACTCTAGGCAGATTAGAGTTATTTTTTTTTACTCTATCCTGCCTAACGTCATTTTTTGGTGCAAAACCCCCTTCTTCCATACTTCCAGCCCAACCCGACTAAAGTCGTTGTTTTTGCCGCTAGCCTACCCTTTGCACCGGCTTGCACCATTCCATAAATATGGTGCTCGGCTGTTGCACAGAAATGGTGCAAGCCGGTGCTAAACCTTTTGGTGCAAAACTGAGTTGGTGCAGTTTTGCACCAAAAAGTATAAATCTTATTATGACTTCAGGGTTTTAATGGTAAATATAGTGTAGTATATTTTTGTTAATTTTTACATATTTTTTTTTTTAAGTACACTGTGCTACACTAAATTCCTCCTTTAAACCCAAAAAACACATTTAGGGCCACATTTACAAGGCCCATGGTGCCGGGATGGCACAGCAAGTGCCAAGCTGTTCCGACCTGTGCCACTGGGAAAGGGCAGAAATGCACTGTATCTACAAGATAGTGCATTTCTGTCCTCTCCCCCTGAGCGGGTGCACAAATTGCTGCCATGTACCAATGCAGGCACCCTTGCACAATGGTGCAAAGGGTGCCTGCGTTGTCGGGATGATTATTTTTGTGCAGGAAGGGACACCTTCTTGCACAAAAACAATCACAAGAGGAGTTTTCTTCTTTTTATGTGTGCTACACAATGCAGCAAACACAGAAAGAGGAAAAATGGGGAGAAATGAAGATATTTCTCCCGTTGCATCACTCTTAGGCCACTCCTGAGGTGCCTTAGGAATTTGACGCATTCTCAGACTTGTAAATCTGGGAATGTGTTAGATTCCTCCAGGTTCTGTGGGTGTTGCATGGGAACACCCCAAGCAACACCCATGGAATACTTGTTTCACGCTGTGTTCTGCATGAAAGGGGTCCATATTTACAAGGCCATGAAAAGCCATGCAAGGTGGCTTTGCGTGGCCTTGTAAATATGGGCTGCCACACTGTGTCACAAGAGCATTACAAAAAAATGATGCTCTGATGGCGCAATGTTTCGCCAAGGCCTTGTAAATGAGACACTAAGGGGCATATTTATACTCTGTTTGCATCGAATTAGTGTCATTTTTTTTTACTCTAATTCGGTTCAAAACTAACTCCATATTTATACTTTGGTGCTAGACCCCTCTAGCACCAAATTTATGACGTTAAAGTCATTTTTTGAAAGTGGAGACCTACCTTGCATTAATGAGATGCAAGGTAGGCGTTCCCATGCAAAAAATTACTCTATGGCCTTAACGCCATATTTAGGGGCATATTTATACTCTGCGGCATATTTATACTCTGTTTGCACCGAATTAGCGTCATTATTTTTACTCTAATTCGGTGCAAATCTAACTCCATATTTATACTTTGGTGCTAGACCTATCTAGCTCCAAGGCCCTGATTTATACTTTTTTTGCACCACATTAATGTCATTTTTTGACACAAAAGTGGCGCAAACTTACAAAATATTGGCCCTTATTTATACTTTTTGCTGCAAAACTGCACTAACTCAGTCTTGCACCAAAAAGTTTAGCACCGGCTTGCACCATTTTTGTGCACCAGCCGGGCACCATATTTATGGAATGGTGCAAGCCGGTGCAAAGGGTAGGCTAGAGTTTTAAAAAATGACTTTAGTCGGGTAGGGCTGGCAGTATAGAAGAAGAGGGTTTAGCACCAAAAAATGGCTTTAGGCAGGTTAGAGTAAAAAAACAATGACTCTAACCAGATTAGCGTCATTTTATGGTGCTAAACCTACCATGCCACATGACTCTGAAAAGGGAGGAGTCATGCCCACCACCCCAATGGCCAGCACAGAGGCCAGGGGTCCCCTGGGCATGGCCATTGCACCCTGTGCCATGTATGGGGGCCCATTTCAGGCCCCTTTATGGCACTTTCAAAAATAAAATGCACTTACCTGTACTTACCTGGGATGGGGTCCCCCATCCTCGCAGTCCCTATAGTGTGGGTGGGGGTGCCCCTGGGGCCTAGGGAGGGCACCTTGGGCTTATTCCATGGTGTTCCACCTTGGAAATAGGCCCACAGGTCCCCTAACGCCTGCCCTGACCCAGGTCTTAAAAAACGGGGCAAAGCAAGCTTTGCCCCATTTTTTGACCCCTCCTCCCTCCCTTGCACCATTTTTGCATGGGAGTATAAATATGGCGTTAAGGCCATAGAGTAATTTTTTGCACGGGAACGCCTACCTTGCATCTCATTAATACAAGGTAGGATTCCACTTCCAAAAAATGACTTTAACTCCATAAATTTGGCGCTAGACGGGTCTAGCACCAAAGTATAAATATGGAGTTAGTTTTGCACTGAATTAGAGTAAAAAAAAAATTACGCTAATTCAGTGCAAACAGAGTATAAATATGCCCCTTAGCGTAAAAAAATGATGCTAATCTGGTCAGAATCATTTATTTTGACTCAAACCTGCCTAACGTCATTTTTTTTTAAGCTAGCCTACCCTTTGCACCGGCTTGCACCATTCCATAAATATGGTGCCCAGCTGGTGCTAAAAAATGGTGCATAACGTTTTGGTGCAAAACTGCGTTAGTGCAGTTTTGGACCAAAAAGTATAAATAAGGCCCTAAGTTTGGTCCAAACATTATATTGTTCTTCCAAAATTGAAAGTGCAAAATATAGTTTAGACCACTTAGTGTGCATTCTAGGTTTGTAGTGCAGTACAGTGAATGCATGGATATTTACAAAGGGGCAAAGAGATCCCCCTCCAAGTGCGTACAGTGAGTGACTGCACTCACCTCCAAGGGAATAACTGGGAGGTCCATGAGACCTCATTTTCCACAGTTCAGATGTCATCCTTTGGGGTCAGGCAGACTGTGCCACTTATTTGTGACACACAGAAAATGTGCCTTCCTGATGGACTCTTTGCCTCTGCACCTAAGTCCATAATACGGTGCAGAGATAATGTAAAGGAGGAAGTGCTTCATTAGGATTGCATCAGTGTTAAATCTGCCATCTGTATTACAGAGGGGGCCACCCAAACATGTGTGCCCCCTTTTGTAATACCAAAGTGTACAGTGGGGCGAAGAAGGAGGTGCAACCACCTATTGTGCCCTCCCACAGCACATTAGGTAATACAACCCCTGGTTAATCTGCTCAACATGGAAGTGCACTATTTCAACCAGAGTTTAGAATGTCCAATATGAGCAACCCAACTGTTCCATTTGTGAAATGGGCCGCTGTTTGCAAAGTGCACCTTCACTGACTGACACACAGTTATGGAGAAAGAACTCTTAGAGTGCTGTGTTACCACTAACCCACAAATGGAAGACAGAGAGCCCACGACTGCTGCTTAAGTACTACTCATGTTTACATGAAAACAGCACTAGTTTGGCTATCATAATTATTGGACCCCAATCCATGATTATTATTCTTGTTTCCACCACCAACTCTATATTAGTACCACCTGTTGGAAAGTACCCTCTTTTTGGCATGTTACCCTCAATTTTTGCCTGATGTCAGTGTGTATTTGACTGTGTAACTGGGATCCTGCTAGTCAGGACCCCAGTGCTTATGGTTTATGGCCTGCTTGTCAGTGTGTTTCACTGTTTTCTAAATTGTCACTGGAGTCCTGCTAATCAGAACTCCTGTGCTCTTGCTCTCTCTCCTTATAAATTTGGTACTACAGTTTAGTGAGTCCATATTTCACTCCAAATTGGCACACTGGACCCCCTTATAAGTCCCTAGTATATGGTACATAGGTACCCAGGGCATTGGGGTTCCAGAGAATCCTTACGGGCTGCAGCATTTCTTTTGCCACGAATTAGAGGACCAAACACACACTTCTTCAGGACTGCCATTGCAGCCTGTGTGAAATAGTGCATGCACTATTTCACAGCCATTTTCAAGGCACCAGGTCACTTATAAGTCATCTATATGTCTAACCTTCACACCCTGAAGGTTAGGTGCATAGTACCTGTGTGTGAGGGCACCTCCCCACATCATCCAGGCCCATTTCCCCAGACTTCATGAGTGCGGGTACACCATTATAAGTGTGCACTACATATAGGTCAATACATATATCTAGCTTCACAATGGTAACTCAGAATATGGCCATGTGAGGTGTCTAACAACTGGGAATTGTACCTCAATACTGATTCCAGTATTGGTTGCACAATCCCATGCACTCTGGGGGCTCCACCATGGCCCCCAGTACTGCCATACCAGCCTACTGAGGTTTCCACTGCAGCCCCAGCTGCTGCCACCTCACAGAAAGGCTTCTGCCCTCCTGGGGCTTGAGTTGAGCAACTCAAACCCAAGAAGGCAGAACAATGCATTTCCTTTAGGAGAGGGGTGTTACACCCTCCCCCTTTGGAAATAGGTGTTACAGGCATGGGAGGGGGATCCTTCCAGAGCCTCTGGAAATGCTTTGAAGGGCACAGATGGTGCCATCATTGCATAATCCAGTTTACACCGGTTCAGGGACCCCCAGTCCCTGCTCTGGCACAAAACTGGACAAAGGAAAGGGGAGTGACCATTCGCCTGTCCATCACCACCCTAGGGGTGGTGCCCAGAGCTCTTCCAGACTGTCCCTGAGTTCTGCCATCTTGATTTCAGGATGGTCAGAGACCTCTGGTGCATCTGAGTGGGCATTGCCAGCAGGTGACGTCAGAGACCCCTCCTGATAGATGCTTACCTGGTTAGGTGACCAATCCCCCTCTCAGGGCTATTTAGGGTCTCTCCTCTGGGTGTTTCTTCAGATTCGGATTGCAAGACTCCAGCAGGAATCCTCTGCATCCTTCACTTCATCCTCTACTGACGGATCAACCACTGACTACTCCAAGAACTCTACAAAACTGCATCAAAGAAGCTAATATGACTTCTGCAACATTGTAACTTCAGCTCCTCCCATCAACTGCAACAGATACCAGGTTGTGCATCCTCCGAGGATTGCCTGTCTTCAGCCTGCACCAGAAGAACCAAAGGAATCTCCCGTGGAGTGATGGAGTCACTTCCCTGCTTCAGCAGGCACCTCTCTGCAGGGACGACTGGTGGCTTGTGTCCCCTCTCCAGATTACAGGCGTGGATCCAGCAACACAGGTGGTGGACTAAAGTGACTCCAGCAGTCCCAACGTCCCGCTGTTCAATTTTGGTGGAGGTAAGAGCTTGCCTCCCCACGCAAGACAGTACCCCCATGCACCACGTAACTTGCAGTTGCCAAGGCTTGTGTGTGACGTTCTTCGTGCACAGCACAGCCTAGGCCCCCAGCACTCTATCCTGCGATGCACAGCTTCCTGAGTGGTTCTCCAGTGGTGTGGGAATCCATTGTGTCGTGCTGCGTGGGCCTCCATTTGCACATTCTTTGTCCCCATGCTGTGGGACTCTTCCGCTAACCGCAAGCTTTGCGGGTGCCATGGCTTGTTGGCAGAATTCATTGATGCAAACCAGACTGCATTCATCCATCTGGCGTGGGACATCTTCTGCACCAACTAGGAACCCACATCTGTCTTCTTTGGTGCAATACTAACTTTGTCTTCTCACCGGTGGTTCTTCTTTTGCACCTTCATCCAGGTTAGCAGGGGCTGCTGTTCTCCATGGACTCTTCAGTGCTTCTTGGACTTGGCTCCCTTCTTCCACAGGTCTTCTGTTGCAGGAATCCATTGTTGGTGTCTTGCAGTCTCTTCTGGTTCTTGCATTATCTTCTATCACGGCTTCTAGTGTGTTTTAGGAAACTTGCTGTGTTTTACTCCTGCTTTCCTGGGCTCTGGGGTGGGGTATTTTACTTACCTTTGGTGTTTTCTTACACTCCCAGTGCCCCTCTACACACTACAGTTGCCTAGGTGGGAAACTGACTTTCGCATTCCATTATTTTAGTATGTGGTTTGTGTTTCCCCTAGGCCCATTGCAATCTATGGTGCTTTTGACTATTTGCACTATTTTCCTACTGTATACTTACCTGTTTCTGGTTACTACTGTGTATATTGTGTAATTTACTTACCTCCTAAGGGAGTATAGCCTACAAAGTATGTTTGGCATTGTGTGACTAAAATAAAGTACCTTTATTTTTGTAACACTGAGTCGGGTCTTTTATGTGTGTGAGTACTGTGTGACTATGGTGGTGTTGCTAGAGCTTTGCATGTCGCCTTGGCTGCTCTACCTACAGCTACCTCTAGACAGCCTGTCTTCTGGACACTAACTACCTTTTACTGATAAGGGATATAACTGGACCTGGTATAAGGTGTAAGTACCTTTGGTACCCACTACAAACCAGGCCAGCCTCCTACATTGGTGGTGCAGCGGTGGGATAAGTACTTGCAATTGCCTTATCACTCTGTCACTAGTGCTTTCCACAGGAAAGTATACTCTGTACTTTGAGTATCCAAAACTATACCTAGTAATTGCACTTGCACTCTAATTCTAAAAGTTAGATAAAGTGTGTCTTTTTCTTCCTTTAACTTTACTCTAACTTTTCTATCACTATGTCTTCCTCTGAGGCTACCTCTAGGGGTGTCAAAACTACCTATGGAAACCTTAACTTTAAAGGTTTGAGGGGGCTTTGCTTAGAGAGAAGCCTAGGGATTGAGAAGAACCCCAACAAAGAATTCATTTTAAATCTCCTCCTGCAGGATGACCAGGGTCAATCTGGTAACCAGGTAGAGGGGGATTCTGACCAGATAGATTCAGGAGAGGGTCCTGAGATGCAGGAGAGGGCCTTCCCACAATCTTACCACTTAGTGTAGCTAGAGGTGGGAAGGGGTCACACACAAGTAGGGTGTCCTTCACATCTAGAGGCCAAGTCACTAGGGTTACACCAGTTAGGGAAAGATCTGCCTCTGCTCATTCCCAGGTCACTTCAGTCTCAGAATTGTCTCACACATCCAACCCTGAGGACAACGCCCTTGATAGGGAACTCAGAGAGGTGAGGTTGGAGGAGGCCAGACTGAGGCTACAACAGCAACAGTTGGCCTTAGATAGGGAAGTCCTAGCTGTGGAAAGGAAAAGACAGGGGTTGGGGTTAGTTCCCCATGGTGGCAGCAGCAACAGCAGTTTCAGAAGCTATGGTGTTAGGGAGAACACATTTGACTCTAGAAATTTGCACAAGATTGCCCCCCCTTACAAGGAGGGGGATGACATCTACAAGTGGTTTGCTGTACTTTAGAGGGCCTGTAAAATTCAGAGGGTCCCTCAGATACAGTGGGCTGCTTTTCTGTGGCTGTCCTTCCCTGGCAAAAGGAGAGATAGACTCCTTACTGTTAGAGAGGATGATTCAGATAATTACAATGTTTTGAAGACAGCACTCTTGGATGGATTTGGCTTAACCACTGAATAATATAGTATTAAGTTCAGAGAAGCCAGAAAAGTGTCTTTACAAGATTGGATAGACTTTGTGTACTGTTCAGTGAAGGCCTTAAAAGGTTGGTTACATGGCAGCAAAGTGTCTGGTTATAAGGGTCTATAAAGTCTAATCCCGAGAGAGCATATTCTTAACAATTGTGTGTCTGATTTGTTGCACCAGTAGTTGGTAGACTCAGATCTGACCTCTCCACAAGAATTGGGAAAAAAGGCAAACAAATGGTTCAGAACAAGGGTGAGCAGAAAAGCTCATACAGGGGGTGACAAAGACAAGAAGAAGGATGGTAAGTCACATGAGAAAGGTGGGGACAAAGATAAAAAGTCAGAGTCTTCATCAGGTCCCCAAAAATCATCTGGTGGAGGGCCAAATCCTCTTCAAACCAACAGAAAAAGCCTTGGTGTTATTTGTGTAACAGCAAGGGCCATTGGGCAAGTGACCACACTTGTCCCAAGAAAAACACCAAACCTCCCACTACCACAACCCCTTCTGCTTCCACTAGTGCCCCTAGTAATAGCACTGGTGGTGGGAAAAACTCTACTAATAGCCAATCTAAGGGTGTAGCTGATCTCACTTTTGGTAATGTAGCAAGGGTTGGTCTAGTTAGGGAGACAACTGAGGCTGTTTTAGTCTCAAATGGTAGCATTGACCTTGCCACCTTGGTTGCTTGTCCCTTAATATGGATAAGCACAAGCAACTACCCCTAATAAATGATGTTCAGGTTGAGGCCTACAGGGACACAGGTGCCAGTGTCACTATGGTGATGGAAAAACTGGTAGCCCCTGAGCAACACCTATTTGGTCATCAGTACCAAGTTACTGATGCCCATAAGAACACTGTTAGCCACCCCATGGCTGTTGTAAATCTTTACTGGGGGGGTTACTGGTCCTAAGAAAGTTGTGGTATCCACTGTCCTACCTATAGAGTGTCTACTGGTCAATGATTTGGAGACTTAAGCTTGGTCTGAAGTGGAATTGAAAGCTCATGCAGCAATACTGGGCATTCCTGGGCACATCTTTGCTCTCGCCAGGGCGCAGGCCAAGAGACAAAGAGGACAGGGAAATATGGATCCTGGAACAATGGACCAAGTGCTCCCAAAAACTAGAGGTAGAAAGGGCAAACCCTTGTCCTCTATCCCTCCCTCTCCAGAAGATTCCCCTTGTGATGAGGAGGAGTCAACTCCTTGTGCAGAACCTACACCAGAGGAGCTTTAGGCTGACACAGCTGAACTCTTGGGTGCAGGGGGGCCTGCCAGGGAGGGGCTGAGTGTGGCACAGCAGACCTGCCCACATTAGAGGGTTTAAAGACAGCAAGCTCTCAAACAAGAAGCAGGGGATGTCAGTGACTCACACAGAGTTTACTAGGAGAATAATCACCTTTATACTGAGGCAAGGGACCCATAACCTGGTGCTACCAGGAGACTGGTCATTCCCTTGCAGTATAGGGAATTCTTCCTAACTGTGGCACATAATATTCCCCCGCCGGACATCTGTGGCAAAGAAAGACTTGGGACAGACTGGTCCCTCACTTTCACTGGCCTAACGTGTCAGAAGACACAAAAGAGTTTTGTCGCTCTTGTGTCACTTGCCAAGCCAGTGGCAAAATGGTGGCACTCCAAAGGCCGCCTTGATACCACTACCTGTGGTTGGGGTGCCCTTTGAAAGAGTAGGGGTTGACATTGTTGGCCCCCTTGACCCTCAAACTGCTTCTGGAAACAGATGCCACGAGATATCCAGAAGCCATCCCCTTTAGGACCACTACAGCTTCTGTAGTGGCAAAGGCCTTCCTGGGAATATTTTCCAGGGTGGGCTTTCCTAAAGAGGTAGTATCAGACAGGGGTAGCAACTTTATGTCTGCATGCTTAAAAGCAATGTGGAAGGAATGTGGTGCAACCTATAAATTCACCACACCCTATCATCCACAAACTAATGGACTAACAAAACTCTCAAAGGCATGATCATGGGACTCTCTGAAAAACTCAGGAGGAGATGGAATGTCCTACTGCCATGTCTCTTTTTTGCCTACAGGGAGGTACCCCAGAAGATAGTGGGCTACAGCCCCTTTGAACTCCTTTTTGGTCACCCTGTTAGGGGTCCACTTGCACTCGTCAAAGAGGAGTGGGAGCAACCCTTGAACCCCCTTAAACAAGACATTGTGGATTATGTGCTTGGCCTAAGATCAAGAATGGCTGAATACATGAAAAAGGCCACTAAAAACCTTCATGCAAGCCAAGAGCTACAAAAGCAATGGCATGACCAGAAGGCTGTCCTGACTGAGTACCATTCAGGATAGAAGGTGTGGGTATTGGAACGGGAAACATCCTTTTTTACGTCTTTTTTTTTCCGAAGGTCGTGGTTAACGAAAGCGCAACAATGCTTTTTTTAACCACGACTTCGTTTTTTTGTGCATTAACTATGTATGTTCTGAACAACGAACATGCGTGGTTAAGGTACAAAGAAGGGACTTGGCGAAGGTAAGTGTGGGTTTAGGTTTTGGGGAGGGGGTGGGGGGTCAGGGGGTTTTAGGTTTTGGGGTGGGGTTGGGGGGGTGGGGTGTTTTTGGTTTTGGGGAGTGGGTGGGGGGTCAGGGGGTTTTAGGTTTTGGGGTGGGGTTGGGGGGGTGGGACGTTTTTGGTTTTGGGGAGTGGGTGGGGGGTCAGGGGGTTTTAGGTTTTAGGGTGGGGTTGGGGGGTGGGGCGTTTTTGGTTTTGGGGAGTGGGTGGGGGGTCAGGGGGTTTTAGGTTTTGGGGTGGGTTTGGGGGGGTGAGGCGTTTTTGATTTTGGGGAGTGGGTGGGGGGTCAGGGGGTTTTAGGTTTTGGGGTGGGGTTGGGGGGTGGGGTGAGGGATGTAGGGTGAATGGTGCCTATTGCTAATGATTTTATCAGGAATGCCTTTACAACGAAATATCGTTGTTAAGGCATTCGTGGTAAAATCATTAGTAGTAGCAACGAGGTCGGTGTTCCGACCTCGTTGTTAAGGCAGTAGTTTTTTTTGCAGTCGTTGTTTCGTCGTACAGTCTATTGGAACCTATGGCACCAAGGGCACTCCAAGACAAATGGAGTGGACCACATCTCATAGTGGAGAAAAAGGGTGCGGTCACATACCTGGTAGACCTAGGTACTCCCAGAAGTCCCCTAGGGGTACTTCATGCCAACTGCCTTAAACCCTACTATGATGGGGCAGACCTAACCCTCGTCATGGCCACTGATGAGGGGCAGGAAGAAGAGAGTGGCCATTGCCCTAGCCTCTTCTCCAACACTGCAGCCGATGGCTCAGTGGAAGGAGTTATCCTTGCAGACTGCCTCACAGCAGAGCAAAAGGAGGACTGTAAAAACCTCTTAGCCCAGTTCTCTGAACTCTTTTCACTTACACCTGGTCAGACCATGTGGTGTGAGCATACTATTGCTACTGGAGACAGTTTACCTGTCAAAAGTAAGATTTATAGGCAGCCTGACCATGTCAGCGACTGTATTATATCTGAGGTTCAGAAGATGTTGGACCTAGGAGTGATTGAACACTCAGATAGCCCATGGGCCAGCCCAGTGGTGCTAGTGCCAAAACCTCATTCTCAAAAGGGGAAAAAGGAAATGTGGTTTTGTGTGTATTATAGAGGGCTCAACACAGTCACCAAGAGTGATGCTCACCATATACCCGGGGCTGATGAGCAGATAGATACACTGGCATCTGCCAAGTATCTGAGCACTTTTGACTTGACTGCAGGGTATTGGCAGATCAAGCTATCAGAAGATGCTAAACCTAAAACTGCATTCTCAACCATTGGAGGGCATTACCAAGTTACATGTGTGCATAGGTACAATCATATTTATATTAGCAGTAATAAAGATGCTTCATTTTATTCTCATTAAACTCTCATGATAGAGCATCAGGTGATATTATTATTTCCATGTTATTCAACCTCCTTCTTCATGGGGAGGCTGTTCACAGCTGAATAACTAAATAATTAGTATAAACATGTATTAGCAATGGTGTTTCAGGTATCAGTTCACTAATGTTCTTTTTTTATATTACTGTATCCATCTCGCCCCAAGAAAAAATTCTGTACCTTATTTTCTAAATTTCAGTGGTTTCTTTTCTTGACAAATTTTGCCCATTGTCTGCTACCAACTACTATGATGTGAAATGTGTATTCTGTTGATTAGTCCTGAAACTTCCTTTGAAGTACCATATAAGATGAGAGTGCAGGCAGTGCTATATCATCTGCTGGTTCCTTAATGATACTTTCAACGTTGAGCCAAAGATCATAAGCATCAGGATATGTAGCTAATATGTGTATTGTTTGTCTTTTCTTCTAAGCTGTACCTCTTGCATACAGCATTGTTCCCCCAAGATAGTTATTTCACACCAGGGGGCATATTTATAGTGCCCTAGCTCCTCCTTGCTCCGCATTAACATAATTGTTTTTTATGTTAATGTGGCCCAACAAGGCTGAAATCCCCGCGCCTTATTTACAGGGCGGCGCAATGCATGCATTGCGCCACTCTGTAACCCTTTGTGCTACATTATGCCTGTGCCAGGCATAATGTATGCAAAGGGGGCATTCCCCCATTAGGGGAGCCAGAAAAATGGCTTAAGGAGATCTATGAGATTTCCTTATGCCATTTGTTACGGCAGTTTTAACGCCTGCTCAAGAGCAGGCGTTAAAAGGGGCTTTCCATTCTTTAGAATGGGGCCCTATGTTCTTTGCAGGAGTAGTGCCAATATTTTGGCGCTACTCCTGCAGAGTACATAAATAGCATCATAAAAATTAGGCTATTGTCCCCTACCCAGCACCATGGTGCGCCGTATTTAAATACGGCTTACACATGGTGGTTGTAAGATGTGCTAAGGGGTGCAGGGAATGTGGTGCTGCAGTCCGTGCAGCGCCACTTTCCATATATCTGCCTCCAAGTGTGTAGTAGATATCCTTTGCTCTGTCATATTGCGATCTGTGATATTTAGTAGTATTTACTGAGTCAATCATGCTTTGCTGGCGCAATTCTAATGTTGCTTAGATATTGTCAACTCTTATCAATATTGTAACAGTTTCTGGCTCACTGTGCAGGTTATACAAGTAGTTAATTTTATTCTTATGAAACAGATTTTCATTTGTAGTAACTTCTAGGATTGAATTCCACCCGTGCACCCACTTTTTACAGGTGGCACTTGTGTATTTATGGTACCTATAGAGTACAAATCCAACTCAAAAACTATAAAATCTAGCTATAAAGTAAAGAGGTGAAAATACATATTTTACTCTTTCTTTGCAACAAAAAGTTATTTAGTTGGTTTCCTAAATATTTCTTCTCCTGAAAAGGCAGGTGAATGAAGATATTTTTCCTGGGGCGCATGCACATTGTACTTTCTCATCCAAAGATAGACCCTTTTTAACAAAAGTAAATTTGGTTGCAATTTTGCAATGAGATTTGACTTTTCTACACCTGCCAGGTATTAACAAAGGGATTACTGACAGGCGTAACCCCATTTATTGGGATGGAGATCTCTGTCACAAGTGCGGACATCTTCAGAACAATAAATTCACTAATGGACTGGGAAAATGGCCATTTAAAGGCTAGACTAATCTTGAAAGTTTGTGAAGACCCAAAAAACAGTGCTTGTTGGCTTACCCAAACTATGATCTGACCCCTTCCACCTCTGGGAATGGTTGAAGGTGTACTCCAGTGCAAGGATTCAATTCCATACGGAAAATATTTGTCCATCGTGGAGAAAAAGAAATAAAGCACATTTGCGCACAGGAATCCATTCTTGCTGAACAGAGTTGGGCAGAGTCTGCCACAAAGAACTCCAACCAAAGGGACTGGAAACAAACCTTAGGGCTCACGTAACTCCTAATGAAATTATTTCATAAGGACACATGCACCCGGTGCAGCTTTCCAAAGTGCTTCCGAATTGATGAATTCCAAAACGTTCACAAAAAAGTAGTAAATCTGCACCCGCACATGGAAGTAAATATGCAGGTGTAGGTTTACCACTTTTTTGTGAGCAAGGCCTATGATGTTTGGGTAAAATCAGGTCACCTGCAGCACCTACACTAAGACAATCAGAATGATGCTTTGGCCAAAACTGTGCTGAAAGCCACATGACAGGGTTATCCTACAGCCTAACCTATTCTGCGATGTGGTAGGCATTGAATTAAATCTTTCGGCACAGACTCTGTAGCATTATTTCCATATATTCATGCCCTGCATGCTAATTAATACCTATACATTAGCGGTCCAATCTTAAGGACGTAGGCCCCCCTCCACCTTTAGCAAACCTGAAGAGTGTCTCTCATGCTCAGCAATGGTCAGCTTGGCGGGCACTCTTCATGTTCAGGTCAGTTAGCCAGGCGCTATACATACACAGACGCTTAGCTGCCTTAACCTGAACTTTGTTAGGCTGAAAATTTCACAGCCTTGTCAGCGTGACCTCCTCAACCCATCAAAGTGCTTGGAGGTCTTTCCTCTCATAATGAGTTTGAGCAACTCTGATAGACTTGGACATGTGCACTTCAGTTTTAGGGCCTGAAATGCCCAAGGCCCACTGTCTATCAGGATGCTTGCCACGGAGCGGGTTGGGGTCAGCAGTCTCACTGATCCCAGCCAACTCTGTCAAGAGTAAGGGACTGCCTCATCTCTCATTGGCTGACACACACCAAGGTCAGCCAATGAGAAGAGGTGGCAGCCCAATCTTTCAGGAACCAATGCGGCTCTGACCACCTGAGATTACTGCTATGGCCAGTACGTTTGTTTTTTAAATGTTTGGTGCATTCTTCTTGTTGGAAATGGCCTTTTCTGCAGGGGTCCCTGTCTTTTGGCTTCTGACCTCCTGATTTGCTGAATTTTGTTTTTGATGGCTTTAGGACTCTGGGCACTTTGCCACTGCTAACAAGTGCTAAAGCACATATGCTTTCTGTCTAAATTGTATTTGGTAAATGGTTTATACATGATTGGCATATTTAGTAGTACGTCCTAGTGTAGTGTATTGTGTGTGCCCAGGGCCTGTAAATCAAATGCTACTAATAGGCCTGCAGCACTGATTGTGCAAACCATATGAGTAGCCCTGTAAACATGTCTCAGACCTGCCACCGCAGTATCTGTGTGGGCAGTTTTAAACTGTCACTTCGACCTGGCAAGTGCACCCACTTGCCAGTCCCAAACCCTCCATTTTAATGCATGCATGTCACCCGTAAGGTTGGCCCAACGCAGCCCCCTGGGCAGGGTGCAGTGTATTTAAAAAGTAGGACATATACTGGTGTGCTTTACATGTCACAATAGTGAAATACTGCTAAATTCAATTTTCATTAGAGCAAGGCCTATCTCTCCCATAGGTTAACATGGGGATTGCCTTGAAATATCTTTTAAGTGTAATTTCTCCTTGGGAGTAGATAGAGTTATGGCGTTTGGGGTCTCTGAACTCACAATTTAAAAATACGTCTTTTGGTGACGTTGATTTTTAACCCCTTCGCTGCCAGGCCTTTTCCCCTCCTGTGCCGAGCCTTTTTTTGGCTATTTGGGGCAGTTCGTGCTTAGGCCCTCATAACTTGTTGTTCACATAAGCTACCCATGCCAAATTTGCGTCCTTTTTTTCCAACATCCTAGGGATTCTAGAGGTACCCAGACTTTGTGGTTCCCCTGAAGGAGACCAAGAAATCAGCCTGCACCTAGGGAAACCTAGCAAACCTGCACAGTTTTGAAAACTAGACCCCTACAGGAATCCAAGATGGGATGACTTGTGGGGCTCTGACCAGATTCTGTTACCCAGAATCCTTTGCAAACCTCAAAATTTGGCCAAAAAAACACTTTTACCTCTCATTTCGGTGACAGAAAGTTCTGTAATCAGAGAGGAGCCACAAATTTCCTTCCACCCAGCGTTCCTCCAAGTCTCCCGATAAAACCTGTACCTCACTTGTGGGGGTAGGCCTAGTGCCCGCGACAGGAAAGGCCTCAAAACACAACGTGGACACATCACATTTTCACTAAGAAAACAAAGCTGTTTTTTGCAATGTGCCTAGCTGTGGATTTTGGCCTCTAGCTCAGCTTGCACCTAGGGGAACCTAGCAAACCTGCGCAGTTCTGAAAACTAGACACCTAGGGGAATCCAAGATGGGGTAACTTTTGGGGTTCTGACCAGGTTCTGTTACCCAGAATCCATTGCAAACCTCAAAATTGAGAAAAAAACACTTTTTCCTCTCATTTCGGTGACCGAAAGTTCTGGAATCAGAGAAGAGCCACAAATTTCCTTCCACCCAGCGTTCCCCCATGTCTCCCGACACAAATGGTACCTCACTTTTGTGGGTGGGCCTACTGCCCGCGAAAGGAAATGCCCCAAAACACTATCTGGACACATCAAAATTATCAAATACAAAACTACCTGTTTTTGCGGGGGCACCTGCGTTTTTGGTCCTGGGCTCAGCAGCCTTCTAGGGAAACCTACCAAACCCAGACATTTCTGAAAACTAGACACCGAAGGGAGTCCAGTGAGGTGTGACTTGCATGGATCCCCCAATGTTTTCTTACCCAGAATCCTCAGCAAACCTCAAATTTATCTAAAAAATCACATTTTCCCCACATTTCTGTGTGGGATCACCTCACCGGGACACATTTCATACCACCCAATGTTCCCATCAGTCTCCCGGTAAACATTATACCTCATTTGTGTAGGTGGGCCAAGTGCTTGTGAAAGGGAAGAGCCAAAAACATGTCGATATTGAAAGGGAACCAAAGGGAGTCCAAAAGGGCAGTTTGCAAAAAAAACATTTTTAGGCTGACAAGTGCAGCAGAATTTTGATCCGTATAGACGAGGCAATGCTGGGTGGTAGGAATTTTTGTGGATTCCTGCGGATTTCGGAAGATTCCATCACAAAAACGTGGGAAAAATGTGTGAATTCCAGCAAGTTGGAGGTTTGCAGGGGATTGTGGGTACAAAAATGGTGTGGTGTGCATGTGAAACACACCACCCTGGAATCACCCAGATGTTTAGTTTTCAGATGTGTCTAGGTCTTGTGGATTTTTCTACATGGCAGCGTCCCAAAGTCCATAGAGTGCAGCCCTCACCATTCCAAGTGGGATGATTTTGAGAGTAAGCCAAGCTCTCATTGACCAAATGTAAAACTAAAACTCAAAATAATCAAATGTCTTCTTGCTTGCTGTGGGATAAGATGTTTTAGAGTGTGGGGGAGAGCTGAAAGACTGTTACCCCCTTCAGTTGAGGTGGGGGCGTAACCAGGCCCATACTGGTTGGTAGCCACCACCCCAATATATATATATTTGTTTTAATTCCCTGACATCTAGTAGACTTTCTGCCCCCTTGGGGTGTGGATCAGGGGTAATTGCCACATCTGCCCACTGGTGGGCAGAACAACTTTGGCCCCATTTATTTGGGGTGGGCAGAAATGGTCTAAATACAATTTGCCCACCAGGGGAGCGACCCTTGACTAAGGGGTCGCTCCCCACCTCTAAAAAACAAAACAAAAAATATATATTTTTTTTTATCCCTGGCGCCTATAGGTTTCTGCCACACCTGGGGGCAGATTGGCCTTATAACAATCAGGCAGAAAAGGCCTCAAATAAATTTGCCCCCCCCCTCCCCTGTGGAGTGACCCTTGCCTAAGGGGTCGCTCCCCACCACTAAAAAACAAAACAAAACAAACAAAAAAAACTCAAAAATGTAGCCCTGGCGCCTAGATGCTTCTGCCCCCCCGGGGGGGCAGAAAAGGCCTAAAACAAATTTGTCCTCCCTCCCCCGGGGAGCGACCCTTGCGTAAGTAGGTCGTTCCCCACCTCTAAAAAACAAAAAATCCCCAAAAAATGTATCCCTGGCGCCTAGAGGCTTCTGCCCCCCCGGGGGCAGTTCGGCCTAATAACAATAGGCCAATGGCCTAAAATAAATTTGACCCCCACACCCCTGGGGAGCGACCCTTGGCTAAGGGGTCGCTCCCTACCTCTAAAAAACAAAAAAAACAAAAAAAAAGAAATGTGTCCCTGTCGCCTAGAGGCTTCTGTCCCCACTGGGGGCAGATCGGCCTAGTAACAATAGGCCGATCTGCCCCCAGGGGGGCAGAAACAGCCTAAAATAAGGTTGCCCCCCCTTACCCCCCGGGGAACGTACCTTGCGTAAGGGGTCGCTTCCCTTGCTTGACATTGGTGCAAAAAAAAAATCCCCGGGGCCTAGTGGTTTCTGCCCCTCTTGGGGCAGATTGACCTAACAAAAATCGGCCGATCTGCCCCCAAGGGGGGGCAGAAATAGTCTAAATACAATGTGCCCCCCAGGGGAGCGACCCTGTCTTGGGGGGTGGGAGGGAAGCCCACAGAGGGAGCGCTAGCGCTCCCTCTGAGCTCAGTGCCGAGGACGTAATGGTTACGTCCTCGGCACATGAGCACTGTGAAGGGGGACGTAACCGTTACATCCGTGGCACAGAACCGGTTAAATTGTAAGTTTAAAAATGCCATCTTTAAAAAGTGGCTATTTCCTTGCTTAACCATTCTGTGCCTCTGACTGGCTGTGGAATCCACTTCTGGGTCAGGATAACAGTTCAGCTGTTTGTGAAGTCAAAGGGTGCTGAGGTGTGCCCTGCATATCCTGATGGGTCTTCCTGGGCTAGAGTGGTGGAAGGAGCTGCACTTGCACCTGATAGGGTTGTACCTGTCCTTACATAAAATAGTCTCCAGCCCCCTGGAGTGTGTCTGGGGCCAGGGCAGGTAAGACAGGGTCTTGTGCACTACAAAGACTTTTCTTTGAAGTTTGCCTACTTCAAAGGCAGAAATGAGTATAAGTATTGAACCTCTGAGATCACAACTTTAGAATCCTTCTGGACTGAGAGCATTCTGCCAGGAAGAAGAACTAGATGCTATAGGAGGGACTGCTACGCTGCCTGTTGCTTTGCTGTGCTGGCCTGCTGCTTGCTGCTTCTGTTCTGGGAGTGAAAGGACTGGACTTTGCTTCCTACATCCTGCTTCAAAAGGTTCTCCAAGGGCTTAGACTGAGCTCCCTTCCTGTTGGAAGTCTGAGGGACATAAAAAAAATCATCTGCCAGTGCCTGAGCTCTCTTGCTGAGAGTCCTGGCTCGCCAGGTGGTGCCAAATCCAGTTCCTGGGCTCTCTGGAATGAGTTCTGGTGAAACCAAGAAGAAACCAATTACATCAACTCCAGAGCATCTTTGGAACTGGTGCTGCTGTCCAACTCCATGCTACTGCCTGCACTAGAGTGCAGTCCCTGCTGAGTGCAGCGACCGATGCCACAGGCCTGACACTGCTGCACTCCCTTTGAGGTCCTGCCACAGCATGAGTCCTAAGTACAGTGTCACTGATGTCCGTGACACCCGACTCTGACTCTGCCACAGCACCTGTGGCCCGGTGGTGTGATTGCAACACTGCTAAGTGGATGCCTAGCGTCTTGACCTGATGAATTCTTTGACCCCGCCGGATCGTAAGAAGCCGACGCCTCACCACCGGCGCCGCATCACCTCCCCTGCAACCATAAGGAACCGACACCTCAGCTCCCCTTCAGGATGGACTGTTCTCATGGGGAACAAGGGAAAGGCTGATTTGCATATGGTTGTGTCCAAACTGCAATGTCATGGCAAGCAAAAAAACTGAATGATTAAACCCAGATTTGTGAATGGGGGTGAAAGTTTGATTTGTTCTGCATTCCGTCCATCATCTGTTGTTTTTACCTTTTAGAAATCAGGCATATGGGAGAACAGTTTTTTATAGTTTTTTATTTCGAAGTTTAGAAAAGCAATTGTGCACAGACTGCTTCAAAGCCATGGTATGGTTATTTGCATATTGTGCTCTGCTCCCAAGGCAAGTGTCAATATGTTTGTTTATCTGCAAAACGAAATAATTTCATCACATTTCCACCTGTGTGTTAATATCCCGACGTAACAGTAGATGGCAGTAAATGAATACAAAGTTTTTGCTTTATTCATTGAATAAATGCTATTTGCCTTTTCTATCGCCTATATTTTCAGATGTGTTATGTGTGCTTGATTATTTCTTTATACAAGCATTGTTTCGAGACAATGAGTCAGGTGTATCTAGACTTTGTACCACGTAAAATCATGCAAAGAAAAACACCAATGCAAAGCCTTGTTACAGAATTCACTTTCCGACACATTGGGGCATATTTATACTCCGTTTGCGCCGAATTTGCGTCGTTTTTTTTGACGCAAATTCGGCGCAAAACTAACGCCATATTTATACTTTGGCGTTAGACGCATCTAGCGCCAAAGTATGAGGAATGAGCGTCATTTTTTTGCGTGAACGCCTTCCTTGCGTTAATGAGATGCAAGGTAGGCATTCCCGTCCAAAAAAATGACTGCGACACAAATGCGTCATATTTATACTCCCGGGCAAAAATCATGCCCGGGAGTAGGCGGGGCAAAAAACCCAGCATTTGCGCCTCTTTTTAACGCCTGGGTCAGGGCAGGCGTTAAGGGACCTGTGGGCTCAAAATGAGTCCACAGCTGCCCTCCCATGCCCCCAGGGACCCCCCCTGCCACCCTTGCCCACCCCAGGAGGACACCCAAGGATGGAGGGACCCATCCCAGGGACATTCAGGTAAGTTCAGGTAAGTATAATTTTTTATATTTTTTATATTTTTTTTTGGCATAGGGGGGCCTGATTTGTGCCCCCCTACATGCCTCAATGCCCAATGACCATGCCCAGGGGACATAAGTCCCATGGGCATGGCCATTGGGCAAGGGGGCATGACTCCTGTCTTTACTAAGACAGGAGTCATGTAAATGGCGTCTGGGCGTCGTTAAAAATGGCGCAAATCGGGTGGAGGTGATTTTTTAGCGTCAACCTGACTTGCACCATTTTTAAGACGCCCTAACGCCATTTTCCCCAACGCCGGCGCTGCCTGGTGTACGTGGTTTTTTTCCACGCACACCAGGCAGCGCCGGTCTGCTAGCGCCGGCTAACGCCATTCAATAAATACGGCACCCGCATGGCGCTTCAGAATGGCGTTAGCCGGCGCTAAACTTTTTGACGCTAAACTGCGTTAGCGCAGTTTAGCGTCAAAAAGTATAAATACGGGCCATTGTGATCAGGGTGGAAAGTTATTCTTAAAGTAGCGCAAATAGCATTTTGCACTGTTTGTGTTGCATTGTATAAAGGCGGGTTCAATGTGTGGTATCTGGGTATTCCAACACTTGTGCTCTTTTTGGACAGAAAACCAGATCTACAAAGATTGCCAGATATGGCGTTGCGTCAAAAAAGAACTCCTTTTTGAGGCAGGGTTTAACAGGGAGACATTCAATTATTTTTTCTAACATTTCACACATTGAATGTGTGTAGCGCTGTATGCTAGACATTATACACACTGTTTGTGCACCAGTGTGTGAGAACAGACCTGCAGCAAGCCCTGTTAAATAAATATGCTCTGCGCTGCTCTCTCCCTCTAGTGAAACGCAGCATAGTGCTGCAACTTAAGTTGCTGTGCTACTTTGTGCTATAATGTAGTCAATGTGCCCCAGTTACTCTAGTATGTCCACAAATACTACTGCTTCCCATGCAAAGCCATTTTCCCTAAGCCTTATTATCATATTTGCTTTACCCATACCGATATTCTAGTTCACCAGTTGCAAACTAATTCAACCGAATCAAGGCCGGCATGTGAATACATGCACCAGCTACATCACAGTGCATCCAAGTGGGCCTTTATTACTTTCCCCCGCTTTCAGCATAATGGTTACCATGAAACATAACAATGGACCTTTGGAATAAAGTATTATATCGTCTGCACCTATCTTTCACTGCCCCATCATCACTGCTAGTTTCTTCAACCCTAGATAAAATAAAAAGTGCTCTCTGATTCCTCACACATGATGCCAAAATGCTTACCACACAGGATAACCATAAATACGAACCTCTCACTTCCCCACAATGTGGCATGCTACTGATTGGAAAATATGCTCCGATTGCTTCAGTATCCCACAACATGTATATTTTAAATGTGCTAAGCTGAACAAATACAGCGGAACTTCCACTCAAACGCAGATATTTCAAGACACAGCATTGCCTGTTAATATAGAACATTATGGGCCTGATTCCAACTTTGGAGGACGGTGTTAAACCGGCCCAAAAGTGGCGGATATACCACCTACCGTATTACGAGTCCATTATATCCTATGGAACTCGTAATACGGTAGGTGGTATATCCGTCGCTTTTGGGACGGTTTAACACCGTCCTCCAAAGTTGGAATCAGGCCCTATGTGACCTGAGGTAACAAGTTCAAATCGTGGCAAGGCCAACCCAGTCATTCACCTTTCAGAGATTTTCGACATCAAGGGCCAGATGTAGGAAGCCGTTTGCATGGTGCAAACTGCGAAAATCGCAGTTTGTGCCATGCAAACAGCCTTATGCGATGCTCATTTTACAATTTGTGAGTCGGTACCGACTAGCAAATTGTGAATGCGACTCGCAAATAGGAAGGGGTGTTCCCTTCTTATTTGCGACTCGCATCGCAATTCGCAGTTACCACCAGTGTCACTCTGGTGGTAACTCATTCGCAAAAGGGAAGGGGTCCCCATGGGACCCCTTCCCCTTTGTGAATGTTGCCCAAAAGGTTTTTTCAGAGCAGGCAGTGGTCCAATGGACCACTGCCTACTCTGATAAAATTAAACCAAATGGTTTCGTTATTTTTTTTATTTTGCAACTCATTTCCCTTTAAGGAAAATGGGCTGCAAAATAAAAAAATAAAAAAATGCTTTATTTAAAAAGCAGTCACAGACATGGAGGTCTGATGACTTCAGCAGGCCACCATCCCTGTGAGTGCAGGGACTCGCTATGGGGTCGCAAAATGCGACCCACCTCATTAATATTTATGAGGTGGGTCTTTGCGACCCCATAGAGAGTCGTGGTCTGAGACACCCTCCTGCATCAGGATTTGCGATTCTGAAATTGCGAGTCGCACCGACTCGCAATTTCAGAATCGCAAATTCTGATCTTGCTACATCTGGCCCCAAATTATAAATTGGTGAGGGGCTATCCCTAATTTTCATTTTACTCAACAGTTCTACTAATGGACATTACATACATATATCTGAAGTGTGATTTCCATGTTAATCTTTGACCATCACATTATATTTGATCATATTTAGAATGTGTTCACGTTAGGTTGGCCATAGTTAATGTAGGCTTCATTTAGATAATTCCTGCTGACATCAAAGTTGTGCTTTTGGCTGCCATGTGTTATCTCACTCTTTCCTCTCATTTCAGAAGCTAAGAGTCTTGGTTGCTTAATTTTCATATGAAAATTGTATTATTGTTTGTTTCACTGTTACTGACTAATTGGTTTCTGGCACTTGTGTTGGAGACTGTGATGTACCATTTTGTATGAGATATCGCCTCAAGGCCTCGCAGTTGTTAACTTCCTTGGTGCAATGCCAAAGAAAGAGGGCGATTATACCAAAAATGGTTTTATAAGGGGACTATTGATTTGTGAGTAATTAGATTGATTTGAGTTTGTAGCTTTAATAATCTGCTAATAAACCTTTATGGTTTGACAGTCTACTACTCTCTGTTGTCGTTTTAGGGCAGTATATGTTTCAATGCCATCGATATTTTGTTGAACTGCTGATGTTAAGCCTCAGTTCAAGATTATGGTCCATCCACTCGAGTGCGCCTTATAGTTGCATTTGCATCAAAGATGTGCATGGTGCAAACCCCAATCTGCGCTTCTTTAGTAATACTATTAGCAAAAAATGTAGTAACCAATCACCATTTAAAAACAAATTATTTCTAAACTCACGACCAGTAGTATGACTGACTAGTAAGACCTTAGACAATGGCGCACGCCTAAATTACTGTTGAAATATACCTTTATCTATGAGTTTAAGTACTGCAAATTAGGACAGGCCCTAGGCCTTCTGATGCCCAAGGCAGAAAGTGGAAAGGTGATACCCCTTTGATTTTCATATTGTGTGACATGAAAGGAAGTAACATAACAGCACCGTTCATCATTTTGACATTATTGAAGCAACAGAAGAAAAAGTAATTTTTGTGATGTGGAAATCAGTAAAATGGATAAAAAGATAAATAATTAAGCCCATAATAAAAAAAACATACTTACATTTTAAAGCTCTGTGAAGGGGGGGCACAAAACATGAGTGTGTTTGAACGACAAAACTACTCCCATCTCTGCAAAACTTTGACCCATCTTTATACTTTGTTTGTGCCACATTTGTGTAATTTTTTGATGCAAAAGTGGTGCAAACTTACAAAATAAAATTATTGGCCAGATTTATACTTTTGATGCAAATCTGTGCTAACGCAGTTTTGCGTCAAAAAGTTTAGCGCTGTATACCGTCATTTCTTAACGCCACCCGTGCATCATATTTATACTTTGATGCTGGGTGGAGCTAAGAAGAGGTTAGAGTCATTTTTCCTGACGCTAACCATTGCGCCTTGTCGTAAGGCAAAATGACGTTAATGCAGGAAAAATGACTCTAATCCAGTTTATGACATGGAAACACGTCGCAAAAAGGAAATGCACCATTTTTCCCCGCAATAGCATCAAAAAGCGATGCAAATGGTGCAAACAGTGCAAAGGAGCCCAAAATGGATCCCAGAAGCCAGGAGAGACCCAGACGACCAGGAACCAGCCATGAGGACACAGACAAGACTCAGGGGAGAGACAAGAAGAAGAGGAAGTGTCGTTTCAGCGTAGAGGAGCATGAAATACTGTGAGAGAGGTAACGGAGCACCAGTATCAACTCTTCATCACCTCTAAATTGCCAATTGGAAGGAGAGAGGCAATTTGGCAACATATTTTGGCCAGGATTAACAGTGTGACAGAGGTCAGGAGATCTATCACTGTGTGCAAGAAACGTTGGCATAACTGCAAGTGGAGGACAAAGGAAAAAATGGCAAGGAACAGGAAGGCAGCACTGCAGACTGGAGGTGGGAGTCCAGCACCGCAAGAGGACCTTGACGAGATGGAGGAGATGGTTGCAGCCGTCATCCCGTAGGAAATCATCACTGGTATCGCAGGACAGGACAGTGCGGACTACCAGGAAACAACACATATGCAGGGTAAGTTGCAAGGGGGACCAAAATACCAAAATGTCAAGTGCAAGAAGGGAGAGGCACATACCTCCTACACAATGCATGTCAGCCCTGCAAATCAGGCAATGGAAAGGGCAAAGAGGCACGACATGGGACTCCCTGCACTGCCCATGCCAGGTGCATGAGCTGTGCAGGGGCATCCAGGTGCACAGCACAACACCAACAACCTTTGCATGGGGATACACCGCCATTCCAAGGCTGCTGGAAATGCTGATGCAGACCAGGAGGGTAGGGTAGAATGTAAAACTGGTTTTGTGTCACAGGACAGCTGGTATTCCCAGAATGTAAACTAGAGGAGAATGCCCAGTCTCAGGCCATTGGCTCAAGCGGCATTCCCCATTGACAACATTTGCCACAACTACCTGTGCTGTGTGCGCTGGTCAATTAGGAAATGCCAGTTAGGTGCCCATGCGACAAACACAATCGAAATGAGGGTTTAGTATGACTATGTGATCAATCCCCATCAATCCCTATCCAAGTGCAACTCCTGTCAACTGGTCATGTCCATAGACTCAATAACCATCAGGCACTGTCACATACATAATGATGTACTCAGCAGTAATCTCATACCCATGCCGGCCATCCCTGGGACCCCTGTGCCTATGTCACATTAGCTGCAATGCCACCATGCAACATCTCAAGTATCATAGTGCTAAGACAACTGCATTGAGCGGAAGGTCATATGTGTGTAGGAAGGCAAACACATCCGCACAGTCCCATTACGAAATGGAACTCTGCCAGGTCCATCAGTGCAATGTAAAGTAGCACACATATGCAAACATCAACATGAGAAACTACCAGTGGTAACACATGCATTGTCTCATTGAAATGCCATGCATGGTGTGGTGCTAGGTCTCAGCACCGCGTAGGTGTGTGTGAAAAATGACAGACTGGGACAAGACCATAGTGGCATCAGCACACCAACAATCATTGCAAGGCCTCACCATGCAAATGGAAGCAGAGGGAGGGTTGAAGAGGACAAGAAGGTGGCAAGCCACAATTTGGACAGAACCCAAATCTAGGAGATGTGACGCAGACGATTACTCAAACTGCCCTTCACTACATGGTACATAGGGCTGAAAGACTGCAAACATGAATGAAAGGATCAATGCATGGGAACCAAGATGACAATGTACCACCATTAGGAATTTAGTGACGTCAAATTACAACTGGCACAACACAGACACACTAATTACACAATGTCTCATTGCAGAGGATGATGGGTCTCCTGTGGAACTGCCTGTCCTGGACCACCCTGATGACCTGGAGGACCAGCTGACAACCATCAGCCAGGAGACCCTCCAAGATGTCCTGGGAGCCCTCCAGACACCACCCCCAGTTGCAAGGAGGAGCATACATGTAGCAGCCACCCCAGAGGACCCCTCCACCACCCCAATAGAACGACCTGCCAGCTCAAACACAGCTGAGGATTCTGATGACACTGGGACCACCTTTGAGAGGACAGTAGGGGAAGTACAGAGGGAGCTTGCCAAGGAGGTGCGAGTGGGGATGCAAACTATGGCAGTCAGCCTTGAGGGAATGCGCATGTGCATGATAACATCTGCAGAACAGGCAGCAGCCAAACAAGTCACACAATCACTACTGCAAGGAGTCTAACAGTGTGTGAGGGACCTCACCACTGCCATGAGGGAGTTACCACAACACCTGCCCTACCAATCTTGTTGCTGCATGCATGACAACAAGCAGGACTCCATGCACCGAGAACTGGCCTCCATCAGGGTAAACATGGCTGCCTACCACAGGGATGTTGCTGCCATACTCAATAATCAGCAGCTCCTCCTTGCTGCAGTGATGCCATATGTGGTTCCACAGATGGCAGCTGCCGGGAATTTGGTGTCCACTTCTCCAACCACTGAAGTGTGTGTGGCCCCCTCAAACCCACCACCACCACCATCAAGGGCAGAGGAGACGACACACACATCAGAGGATGAAGATGTGGAACAGATCATCTTTACCCATAGGAGTACCCAGTAGCACCAGCCAATGCCACATGGAAAGTGATTTCCCTTTGTCCTGTGCTTGACAACATGCCAGTGTTGCTACAGTTGGTGACATGCACTCTTCACCGACACACTGTTAACCTTTCCACTATGGACTGCAATTGTTTCTCTCTACTCCATTGGCAATTCATGTTCCCCTGCACTGAACGACACTTAACTTCAGCATGTCCAATGACATGTCACTCGACCTTGCACTTGTGTTGGGTCACAATAGAATGCTTTACACTAATGGTGTCACAGACCTGGACTATGTAAATATTGCACTACAGCACTTTAAAATAAACAGCACCTACACAACCACTTTGCCTCTGTGTAATGTGACACATCTACTTTGCTGGAGATTTGTGATGTGTGTAACATGTCTTTGGTCACAGAGTGTCAATACCAGAGTGCATAAATAATGTGGGCAGATATCTACGCACAAGGTATCTACAAGATGAACGTCAATGCTGCCCACATCCCCTAGAAGCAAGTCCCTGTGTATGTGACTTTTACTTTAAAACATGCATGCCTCACCCACTACATACAGTAGGAATGGCTGTGTAAGAGTGCTTGGCCAATAACATCATCTGGCAGTACTAATAAAACACATTGGCGTGAAACTTGTATACTTGACCTCATCTGAAATTAGCACTACTCAGTTTAGCAGTGTTGGCATGAACTTCAGGCTGCAGGCAAATATCCCAGAGTGCCTAACATCATGACACAGGATCAAAATATTTACAACTTTAAAAGCACACCTACCTGTCCAATACATATGAACCATAGTCACGTTGAGTGGTAGGCACAATAGATGGCAGATGCATTGAGATTTAGATTTGTTGTAGCTGCCAATGTGACAGCTCAGTTGGAAGTGGGAATTAACATGTCAAGAGAGGGATGTGGATGCATGACGGAATTCACAGGCCAAAAGACAATTGGCACTGTACACTCATGCAAGGACCCTGAGCTCCAAGCATATGACACATGCAGTGAGGGAGTACCTAAATTTGTATTATCTATGTATGGGACTGAAATTAAAACTATGTAACACACCTATACTAACCTAATCTATCCTAACTATATATTACCCACAACTGGCCCTAACTACCCTATGCTAAGCTTACTTACCACAGCGCGTCACCAGCGGCGGCGGCACAATCTTACGGGGCAGGAGCCGTTTAAATACTGCCTAGCGCTCCCGCATCCGCGGGAAGTGCGTCACCAGCGGCGGCGGCACAATCTTACGGGGCAGGAGCCCTTTAAATACTGCCTAGCGCTCCCGCATCCGCGGGGAGCGCATCACCAGTGGCGGCAGCACAATCTTATGGGGCAGGAGCCCTTTAAATATTGCTTAGCGCTCCTGCATCCGCGGGAAGCGCGTCACCAGCGGCGGCGGCACAATCTTACGGGGCAGGAGCCCTTTAAATATTGCTTAGCGCTCCCGCATCCCGCAAAGCCCGGGCCAAGGGCAAGCCCCTCTTTCGCCCGTCATCGCCCGTTAGAGGCTGGGCTGGGCCACCCCTCTTTCATCTCCAGTGAAGGGTGACTATTTATACATTTACTTTATACTGGGGATCATTTTGGGGCCTTTTAGTGAGTTTAGTGGGTTTTTAATATCTTTTAATTTTTTTGTCTGTTTAGTTTGATTCGTTATTGAAACATTTTGTTAAAATGGGCAGAAAAAGAGGTCCGCTAACTGGTCCCATGGGAGGGGGTGGTGGCGGCAGCAGACAGGGAAGTGGCACCACCACATTGGACTCCTTCCTCGCAAGAGCCGTTGGGGTCGTAACGAAGGAGATTGATCTGGCAGAAAGGAGGTTATCCATGGAACTGGAGGACTGGCGTCTGGCCCCAATAGATAGTGGTCCTCGTGAGACTGTGGATGTGGAGGTGACTTGTCCTGGGGAGATCAAGGTACTGTCATGGTTGCTGTTGAACCTGGTCAAATTGAGCTAAAAGAGACTACAGAGGGTTCTGGTGGCCAAGGCCCTTCCAGAAGAAGCAAAAGATTTTTATTATCTTCTCCCCCGGCCTGCCCCCTGGATAAATGTAGCCCACGCGAGGAAAAAAAAGGTCTTAAAGAAATCGATTCCCAAGTCAAAAACATCCCCCTTGGAACTCCCTAAGGGCACGAGAAGTGACCCTGCACCTTGCCAACAGCTGGGTTGTGATGTTACTATTTTATTGTCAATTTTTTTTTAAATAATCCAGGAGATTTTATCCCCCATTGTGGCGAAACTATCGGCCATAGAAAAGGCAGTCTCTCTGATATCAGTGCAAGGAACTCAGGGTAGGCATTGTGCAGGTGGATATGTGGCCCCGACCAGGCGATCCCATCCCTGTGAGGAGTTGCTCCTGCTGGAGGACGCTGCAGGGCCATTGGGGCCTCTGGGTAAATCATCTCAGCTATTGGTTAATTCTGGAAATTCTGGGGGTCAGGGAGCTCATGCTGAGATTGCGTTGGCTGCATCGACTTCTATATTAAGGGTGGATAGGACTGTCAATAGGCCTAGCTGTAGTAGGCAGCCTGATCCTGAATTTGTGGTAGCGGGGGGGCTGACCAACAGCTGGTTGGGAATAATAATCTGAATCTCCCGACGGCCAGGCCTGCATTGACCCATTTGGATCTCCCCCCAGCTTGTGCCCCCCATGTGGTGGTATTGACGAATGTACCTGCTCTTGCCCCTGGGGTAACTGAGTCCACGGCCCAACTCACAAACAAGGCTGGATATTGGTTGAGTAAGAACTGTGATTTCTCATGTAAGGATTTCAATGATATTCTGTTTGCCAGAAGAATTGGATGGGTTGGGCCCAAAAATAAGGTGGGGGATGAAGATTGTATTATTATAAATGTTAGATACCCAGCCCTGAGTCAAAGGCTCCTTTCTACCTACCTCCCTGCTGTACTTAGACCTGGTACAATTGGTATGGTCCCTCTGGGTTATTTTTATGACCACATGCGATTGAGTGCCGGGGTGTTTCCGGGTCCTGGTAAATTTCCCCCCCTAGGTCAGAATAGTCACCAGGCAACCAGCAGAAGAACTGTCACTAACAGTAATTTATCCTTGGAAGGGGTGGATTGACAACGCGCCAAGACCCTGGCTATACGGGAAGAGGTGCCCCCACAGTGTAAACTTATCTCATGGAATATTGCGGGCTATGATGCTAAATTATCTGATCAGGCATGGATTAGATGTGTGACTAATTTTGATGTGATCATGCTTCAGGAAACCTGGTCAGAGGGGTTGTCTGTGAGGGATGGATATAACAGATTTGCAATTCCAGCTGTGAAGTCTCTTGGTGGCCGCTCAAAAGGTGGCTTGGTTACTCTAATCCGCTTCTCTAACATAGTGGGTGCTTTTCAAATTAACTGTAATCACCAAGGCATATTGCTGGTATGGGTAATTTTCTCTAATAATTTTAATGTTTTACTGGTTAACTTTTTTAACGCTGTGTGGGATATGGGGTGCCAAATTGGGGCCCTGTTTTCCGTTCTTCAGGTTTTGAAACACAGAATGGAGGAGATGGGGTTAGAATTCTGTGCTATTGTCTCTGGAGACTTTAATGCTAAGCTGGGGAGGCTCAGTACTGTGGTTAATCCCTTTATTTTTGACTGCGAGGATTACTCAGTGGATGGTCTGCAGGACTCCAGAGGCAGGGTTCTAATCAAGGAACTCAGGAAGATGGGCCTTCTGAATGTGTGTGATATAGAAGCCGTTGGCACTCATCAACTCCCAACTTATGTGGGGAGAAGATCTGAATCCACTATTGACTATATTTGTATGTCCCCACCTTTGAAAGACCTGGTGACTGGGGGGGAGGTGCTGGGGGAGAGTTTCAGTGATCATAATCCCCTTATAGTATCCTTTAAACTCCCTGGGGCCCTACGTAATTTAGGACGAGGTAGGCCGGTAGTAGTGGAGATAAAGGACCAGGGTAGGCGGCTTGGGTGGAAGCAAGTGGATTCCCTAAAAATTGCAGAAAGGGTGATGGGGGAAAATTTACATTTATTTATGGACACACTCCTGACAGAGGCTCCTAATCCAAAGACTGTTATGAATGCAATAACAAGAGTGATTGCAGCAGTGAGAGACTGCCTTTTTTCAGTAAGCAGCCAACCTAGTAAACGTAATTGTGGTTGGTACGATAAGACCTGCTATGTTGCAAGGGCAAACCTGAAGATGGCCACTAAGAAACATCCTAGAGATTGAGCCCTCGTAAAAGAAGCTAGAATGAAATATAAGAGGGCCCTGAGGGATAGCAAGATAAAACATAAAGATAAAGCCTGGGAAGAATTAGAACGTGCCATAGCTCTGAAGGATCCTGGCCTGTTTTGGAAAGTGGTAAATAGAGGTTCCTTTGGTACAGATACATCTGAGGGCCTTGGCTGTAACATCTCTCCGGAAGCATGGGTAATTCACTTTTGTAGTATTTTTTAGGGTTCTCCCCTAAGAAATAACCGGGAGAACGAGTATGAGATGGCTCCTAACCTAGCAATTAGGTTCTCGCTCCAGGAGGTTATGGATGTGATACAGAGTAGTGCGAGCAATAAAGCTCTGGGCCCGGATTCGATCCCTATGGACTTGTATAAAGCGAACCCCCAGTTATGGGCACCTGTTCTCTTAAATGTCCTTAATGCAGCAGTTACTGTGGGTACCCCTGCCTCTTGGAGATTGGCATGTATTGTCCCAGTGTTTAAAAAGGGCGACCGAAATGATCCTAAGTCCTACCGCCCTATTTCTCTACTGGACTCTTCAGTGAAGATTCTGGGATGGATTATTTTAAGGCGTATGGAGTCCTGGATGATAGGGAATGATATCTTAAGCCGGGACCAGTATGGTTTCAGGGAAGGCCTTGGCACGCGTGACCAATGTCTCAACCTACTGATGCTGATCGGCAAATACACGCAGGCTAGGAAAGGTACACTCTATCTTGCTTTTATGGATCTTAGCTGTGCCTTCGATAAGGTGAACCGGTCTATATTATGGGAGAGATTAATTCAGCTAGGGCTGCATCCTAATATTGTAGAGTTGCTCCGATATCTACATTCTGGGACGGTTGCAAATGTGAGGGTGGGGTCGAATGGGGAATGCTCAGAGGCCTTTAAGTTTTCAAGGGGTGTGCGCCAGGGGTGTGTTCTGGCTCCTACTTTGTTCCTTCTATATACAAATGGATTGTCTGATTTTCTGATGAAACATTGTAGGGATGTTCCAAAGGTGAATGGTACTGATATCCCTGTGCTAACATACGCGGTTGACGCAGTCCTCATGGCCCGTACTATGAATGGTCTCCGGGAAATAGTTAGAGCTTATGCCTCCTTTATGTCAGCATTGGGTTTAGAGGTCAATTTTAAGAAATCTCATTTTTTGGTGTGTGGAAAACCCCTGAGTAGGGTGGGGGAGCTAAGGGTGGAGGATCAAATTATTAGTAGGGTACATGAGTTTCCATACCTAGGGATTATTTTTGATGAGAAAGGATCTTGGAAACCTTGTATTGCCAGAAGGGGTGCGCTTTTTCATGCAGCAGTTGGCGCGACTTTTGACTTTGCTGTTAGGGTAGGTAGTAAACCCATCAAGCCTTTGCTTGAAATTTATAGGCGGAAATGCCTCCCCGTCCTGCTGTATGGTGCTGCACTTTGGGGGTATGGGGACTCCCGAGCCCTTACGGTGGAAGAAAATCGGGTCCGTAGAAGGCTATTGGGAGTTGGACAAAATATCCCTGGTTTTAGCCTTCATCTGGAGTTGGAGCTTGAGTTTGTCCAGGACACATTTCAGTTGGCTCCCCTCCTGCTATGGATCTCAATTTGGACTAACGAACATGCCACTCTGAATAGGGATATCTTAAAGGATTGTCTGGCTTGTGACAATGTAAAGAATATTCCCTGGTTGATGCACATAAGGAAGTTGGCTCGTGATTTAGGGCGGCCTGATCTGGTTGATCATCCTGAAGGCCTGACCAGGTGTGATAAGAAATGGGTTAAGGAGAATTTTTAAGAATCCAGAAGAATAGGAGGGAAGGGGAGGCCTTAGGGAAAAAAATTGATCAGGGATTTCATTATGCTAAAGATGTGGGAAGGCCCTGAGCGCTATCTCTTAGAGACTCTTAGAGATAAAGGATGTGAGGGAAAGGTCTCTCATAACCCGTTTCCGTTTGGGGATCATCCGAAGTAACCTGTGTTTCCTGCTAGGTCAGTATGGGGACAAATGTATTAGACCTTGCCCCTGTGATGGGGTGTCCCAACAGACCTTTCCCCATTTTACTTTGTTTTGTGTTTTTTATGCACCATTCAGAACTCGTTTTTTATTACCTCTCCTAAGGCCCAAGGGTTTTGTGCAGTATCGTCCTGCTTTTATGTGGCTGCAGATGGCCTCAGATGTATTGGTGTAGAAAGGGCTGGGATCATTCCTGAAGGGAGCTATTACTTGGCGTAACAATGTAGAGTTTTTAGAATGAATCTATCTATTTTATTGTTTCTATGCATATGTTATATATGTTTTTATTCTTGATGGGTGTTCTTATTATTTATGGTTTTATTGCTAATTTTAACAAATGTATTGGAGATTATTTATTGCAATGGATGAATTTTTTTTCATACCGAATAAAAGTTATTATTATTACTTACCACATTTAACAACACACTCTAAACATTTGCCACCCATCCCCCTTATATGACAAGACACATGCAGGACAACATATACTAACCTAAACATATACTACCTAATACTAAACAAATATATGTATATATATATTTTTTTTAAATAAACAAAAGCTCGAACATTAACCCCCACCCACCCGCCCACAAACTAACATTTAATAATATGAAAAACCACCCCAAACCTGCTTATCCTATTTAAACAACTACCCTACTGTAACCTATCACTAAACCCCTTAAACTCACTACAAAACAGGATGAGGAATGAAGAGGGAGGGGACTGACCTAGGGGCGAGGGGAGGCAAGAGTTCACAGGTTGGCCCTCCTCAGTGTCTTTTTGATGGCCTTCAGTCTCCTTGTGTTTTTGCCCACATCCTTCTGATTGCTGTCCAGCTTTTGGAGGACCATTTTCACGTCCCTCTGGAGCTTCCCTATTGCAGACGTGTCCATTGCAGCAGGTGTGGTGGTCTGTGGTGAAGAGGTTGATGGTGCAGCAGGTGGGGCAGATGTGATGGTGGCGGCTGTGGTACTCTGTGTAAGTGTGGTGGTGGCTACAACCTTTGTGGCCAATGCCGGTCCCCCTTGGCTGAAAGACTGTCATTTCCCTGTGGCTTGCTCTCTTTGATAGCGTTGTGCCATCTTTCGGTACCCAGACTCAACATCCAAGATGTGTCAATATCGCACTGCTCGCTTTTGGAAAGCCCTGATTTCCGCAAAATCCATGTTGACAGCTGTAAAAATGAGACAGGCAACCTTCAGTGTCATCATTGTGTGATGCATGTACAGTTGATAATCTAACACTCTGCCTCAAATTGCACATGCAGTCCAAATCACAGTACAGATGATATATTGTCCCTGAGGAATGACATGTCAACACTGACTAACCATCAAGTATTTAATAGCACAGCAAAGTACAACAAGAGGTGTACCAAATAAAGTGATCTGTGCATTGATGTAGTGCAATGTGTCACAATGCAAATGCAGCAAGTACTTTACATGGGCCAGACAGACTAATCCCTATCATCTGGATCAGCTTCAAGGCATCCAAGACCAGTGATTTGCACATGCAGTCCAAATCACAGTCTAGATAATACAATGTCCCTGATTAATATAATGGCAACGCTGCCTCCCCATCATGTCTTTTACACCACACCAAAGCACAACAAGAGTTGGACCAAATAAAGTGATCTGTGCAATGATGTAGTGCAATGTGTGACAATCCAAAGGCAGCAACTACTTCACATGGCCCAGGCTGACTAATCTTTATCACCTGAGTCAACTTCAAAGCACACAAGACTAGTGACTTGTAAAATATAATTGGCAGGATGGCATTCAGTTGCTAATCATAAAGGGTCAGTGCTGTTTGGGACATGTGCATGCTTGAATGAGATGACTGTCATCTACCCTGTGACCATCACATCTACCTACGTATATGTTGTTCCCCTACCCCTTTGCCTCAGGAGTGATGGGCATGCAATACATCATCACAACTGTCGAGGACAACCACGAAGGCATGTCCACTTGTACATGGATTCAGTGAGTGGAACACATGTGAGGAGGGCTGCCACCTAGGAATAAGGTATCCATAAGTCATTCACATCTGCCTTCATGTGTCCAGTTGTGGACAACCATGAACACCTGATCTGCCAACACAATTCCCAGAACACCCACATTGATGCCAGCACACCTCTGGCCTTGACTTGCATGCACACCTATTACATACCAAATAAGTGTCATGTAAATGGAGTACAACGTATGGGGCTAGATGTTGGGGACAGTTATCCATAAAGTCCTACATGTACATTACAATACAGGGATGCACAATTTTGTGTGGGAAACTGATGCATCACTGTGTTGTGAGAATGAAAGAAATGAAAATAAAGGAAACTTACAGCTCAAACCTAAGAACCCCAACTAACCCAACTAATCTAACACCAAACAGACACCGGACAGAAAAAATACAATATGAAAGACACTAAACTACACAAAATCACATACACAGGTACAAGAAACAAACAGATTTCACAAAAGACACAAGAGAGACACCACAAGGTACAATAAACGCAATTGAGACACCAACAACACCGAGACACAGCCACAAAGTCAAGAAATAGCACAGACTGTAAAGTGAAAGCGAAAGTACACCCACTGCACCATGCCTGTGAACAGGATTTCCTATTACATCACTTTATGTTTCCTTTGCGGCCCGTTTTCCATCATGCGTGTATTTGTTTGACACATATGATGTTTGCGTGAATATTTTCAATGCATAACCTACATTTGCGGCAAAATACAATGCGTTACCTGTAGACTTCGATTTCAATGGCTATCCGCATGTGTGTGGTGCGCAGGTGGAATTCATACTAAGGGCCCATGTATGGTTAGTGTGCGTTTGTGTGATTTTTCAACGCATTTGCGTCAAAAATTTTGACTCTCTGTAATTGCGTGATTTTCTAATATTTAACATGCTTGCTCCCTCTATCAACATGAAGATAGGATGGTATGGCCTGCAGTGTGTGGTATAGTGTCTGGCCACATGTGGTAGACCATGCAACTGTGTTTTGAGTGTGAATGATCTGTAACAACAATGTGTGTGTTTCTGAAGGAACGGTATGCAATACATTGGACGTCATGCAAAAGCATGAATGTGTTCCAAATGGGTATCTACATCTGATGGCAATCAGTGATCTACAACAGTCATGATATGTGTTTGTAATATGTGTTGACTCATGTGATGTATGTAGTTGTTTGACATAGGGAACATTACATTTCACAATACAAACAAAACTCAGGTATCATTGAGGATGGCTGATGAGTGCCATGTAGGATATGTTACCCCTCATATGTCATTAATGGTTGGTTATGACTTCATGGTGACATGTGTGAACTATACAAATGTCTGACATGTGTACATGTTTGGTATGTACTGTGTTTGAGACACTATGCCTTAATTCCACCCATAAAATGTTTGGTACACGTCAGTTTGACTCATTACAATTACCTATGTTACTTTTGTTGCTGTGGTGCACCTGCTGCGCTGGCTGCATGTGTTCACATATTTTCAAATGTGCATTCCACAGAAGTGTCCAGTTCAAGTGTGTGGACATGTGTACTCTGTGTCAGGATTGGGCTCCATGGTGTCACGGTTTCGGGCGGGTCTAGTCAGGACTGTGCTAGGGGCACCCTTTGAGTTCACAGAGTATCTCGCAAAGAGGTAGTGTACCAAAGCAGAAGAGCAGCTGAAGACATACAAGGGGAAAGGCCAGCTATGATGAGGCAGAGAAAACAGAAAGGTGCAGGCAGAGCAATCTTAGTGTGAACAAATATGGAACGGGTCAGTAAAGGACAAACACACTGGGGTTATCACTAAGGTTGTACACAGTGTAGGGCTCAGAACGTTCCACAGCAACAGGGAACATCAGTGCCTCTGTGCAGATTAATCTTACAGATAGTCACCATGCAAGCACCATTGAAAGGAGGCAGCAGAAGTGATTCTGTATCTGGACCCTTAGGGCACAAATAAGGATTGTACTTATATACACGAGACTAGCCCTTGTGGGTCCGGTTGGAGACACAGTGGCAATTCCTGAAATACAGCCACAGCACACTGTCACTGTTAGGCATTAAAGACTACATGCAACACTAGACAAAGGATGGGGGCTGGATTTGCCTCCTGGAAACCAGGTGCCAACCCAAGTACAAAGGAAAACACTTCTACAAAGGTAAGGACTGATAGGACACTTACCAGACACGATAACCCAAGAGGAAACAGAAAGCGAAAGAAGCAACTAGGAGGCAAAGCCAGGAACAGGGTCAGGCTCATGCTGACGCAAAGGCAGGAACAGGTCTGAGAAACAGAATGCAGGCTCTGGATGAAACAGACATGAAGAAGGCTGAGAAACAGGGAGCAGACTCTGACTGGAACAAGCAGGAACAGGACTAGGAAAACAGTGAGCAGGTTCAGGCTGAATCAGGATTGTAACACAGTCCAACAAGGGGTCTGGAACACAAAGGAATCGTACTCCAATGCACGACGAGGAGCTTCAGGGAATGGCAGCTTCTAAGCAGTTCCAGGCAGTAGCAAGGCCAGGGCAGAGTCACATGGCTGGGCTGCACAAGAGAGGTCACAGGTGTGTGCAGCTTCAGTCTCTCACATGTCCTGGAGGAGAGAATCCAGTATAAAGGGACAACTGGACTTTTCCCATAGGAAGCAATGGACAGAACATTACAGGACTTACTGTCTACCAGGTAGTGCATTATGGGACCTGAAGTCCATGGAAGCTAATGTAGTTCTTCTATAGCATGCCACATGGAAAGGGGAAGCAAACAGGAGTCAGAAAGGGACTCTGGGTGAGTGTTAATGATGATTCCCAGTGTACAGATAGTCTGTTTACAGTGCCCCCTAGAGATGGGAGGGCAGAGACATAACACATGGCAGTGGCAGGACCGATTTCCAGGGATGGATTGCTCAGGGCATGTGTTGTGAACATTGCTTGTCATACCTGGGACACTCATGCTATCCATTTTCACAAATTATGCCCCCCCTTGTCACACAAGCTCCTTGCAGAGATTGCAAGGGTCACACTTACTCATGTCAGTGGTCTGTTCTTACATTCCTGTTTCCACTGATATTTTACATCCACTGCCTCATGTATGGGGTGCTTATTTACCTTATGATTGGAGATGTTATAGTTGTGCTACAGTAGACCATGTTGGCAATGTGGATGTGAGTCATATGCCTGGGTCCATTGATTTTATCCTTCATATGTGAAATTCAAGAGATTAGTATTTTTTATATGTGTGTGTGATGTTTACTGTACAATCATATGCATCACATGTGATGTTGCATCAGACGTTATCAGATTTGTCTTTGTAACATGCTCCCTGAGGTAATACTCAAAGTCCCTAAGGAACATTTGATGGAGAATGAAGAAACCAGAGCAGGAATGTGTGATCAAGTAAGGTGTTTATTTACATATATTAGCAAGGTGTGTAGAGTGACTATTAGTTATTCCTGCAGCTGTGTTTTGCTGTTCCCCCTCATTCTTCCTACCACCATTCTACTCCTCCTCAGGCAGTTCTAGGTCTGGCTCATATAAAGGGATGTTCCTCCTCACACAAATGTTGTGCAGGATAGCACAGGTAAGTATAATTTTACACATAATGTGTGGGGCACATAGGAGGCTGCCTCCTGTGATGTCCAGGCACCTGAATCTGGACTTCAGGATGCCAAAGGTCCTTTCCACAATGGTGTGTATCCTCCGATGTGCCTCAATATAGGCACGCTCTGCTGCTGTGCTTGGGTTGGGGAATGGGTTCATGATCATTGATCCCGTAACCTTGATCCTCTGCAAAAGATAATAGGAATGAGTATTTTGTTAGTGCTTGCAACAGGAATGTCATGTATCATGGCAGTTGATATCTTGGGTCATCTGCGACTCATATGTGTTTGTGGTATTGTGTGAGATCCTGGGCTTCTGTGAGGTCTTTTCTGCAGTGGGTTGTTTGACTTGACAACTTGTGTTTGGCTCACTGACCTGGGATCTATGATTTTTTTTCCAAACTGTTGGTCAGTATGTATGTACCATGCGTTGTGTAGTGTCCAACATGTTTTAGTGTGCTTTCACTGGAGGGGACATGATACTTCCACACGCACAATGGATTCAGCTGTGGTGTAACATGATTGCACTACATGACCTGGACATCCCATCTATTTAGACATATGTCATTGCAGATGAAATGCAACAGTGAGGACCTTTGATTTGTCTAGGTGACAATGCACAACACATCTCCATAAGTTGGCAGCACTGAGGTGTTCAGTATTGACTATGCACAATTGTCCCATGTGTGACTTGTTTCTAGGCAAGCCTTTGTTGTTCCCTCTGCCAGTAGCTCATGTGCAACCGTGCACCTACACTACTGAACTTGCTCCAGGGAACCTGGCTAACTGTCTTGTGGAAGTGGATGTATCTGTGCAGGAAGGTCCATCTCCCTGTACATATGCTATTTTGATGGACAATTGGCTCTTTCAGTGTGTGCAGCAGTGTGCAGTTTGCATTCGTGCCACATCAATATGTGTTCATAGCACAGTCCACTTCCTTATTGCAACCTGGCAACGGCACCCCAGGAGTGAGGTATGATGATGGGACTGCCTCAGTTTTTCTGTGTCACCTACATGTGAGTCAGCATCATCATGCTATGTGTCTCATGGTGTTAGACCTGCTGCAAAACACATTGCACACTCCTTCCACGCTACATACTGCTTGGAAGAGTGGCCGATTGACTATGTGGCCTAATGTAATTGTAAATGGTTCATCTTCCAAGTTGTACTTCCAGTGCAGGCCATGTCATTGTCACTGTGGGCTTTGACATTGGTCCTTTGTTGGTCTAGAGTAGCAGCTAATATTTGTGCCAGCCGTCATTTGTCCAGAGGTGTGTATCCCATTGTGTCAGGGTATACAGCATAGCTACCAGTGTCACACATCAGTGTCAGCCTGCCCACGTGTCAATGTAGTGGTGTATGCTTTGTGTGTCCTACAGGGTTGTTGTGATGTGTGTACATTGCTAGGTTTATTGACTTACTGACAAGAAGGCCATTGCCATATTGTCCGTCCTGGAAGTGCTGATTGATCCTGCTGTGGCGGAATATGAATGAATCATGGACACTCCCATGATACTTGGCCAAGATGTTAGTGAACAATCCCTGGTGGTCAACTATGGCCTGCACATTGATGGAATGCATGTTCTTTCTGTTCCGGAATAGGTGCTCTGTTGCTGCAGGTGGGACGATCTGGACATGGGTGCATTCAATTGCACTGATCACATGCGGGAAGCCATGGATTTGATAGAAGCCCTGTTTTATCTTCTACTTCTGCTGGGTGTTGGAGAAGCTGATGTGGCGGGATGTGAGGGAGATTATGGCATCTAAAACCTTGGGCTGGAAGGCTAAGAATGAGGGCTGTGATACCCCAGCAACCAGGGCACCCGTTGTCTGGAAGGAGTCACTTGCCAACATATGCAGGACAGCTAGCAGCTTGTTCACTGTTGGTATGTTGTGTGGTGTCTGCAGGTTAGCTGTTAGCTGTGGCTCAATATGGCACAGCAGCTGCTGTATGGCTTGCCAGTTGAGTCGATACCTCTGGATGATGTCCTGTTCTCTGAGGCCATGGAGGGTTGTCCTGTTCCTGAAGACCCTCTTCTGCTTTTTGCGCTGCCTTTGTGGGCCGCGTTGGGGTGGTGGTGGCTGCTGCCATTGGTCCTGTGCTCGGTGTTGTCTTGCAAGCTACATCAGTAGCACCTCTAAATTGTCCTGTTGGTCTGTAATGTTGCGTGTGTGTGTTTTCCTTAATTAGTGGTGTGTTTGCCTCATTTTAACACCTGCCCTGACCCAGGCATTACATTTTTACACAAATCAGGTTTAGCAGCATTTTTTGGGTCCGCCTTCCCCCCCTCGTGCGTCATTTTTGCCAAGGTGTATAAATATGGCGCTAGGGTGTTTGAGTCATTTTTTGGATGGGAACGCCTACCTTGCATCTCATTGACGCAAGACGGTTTCAAGCATCCTTAAAATGACGTTAACTCCATATTTTTGACGCTAGATGGGTCTAACGTCAAAATATAAATATGATGGAAGTTTGCGCTGGATTTGCATTAAAAAATGACGCAAATCCTGCGCGTAGTATAAATATGGGTCTATATTTTGCACATTTGCGCCGCTTTTGCATAAAAAAATGGCGCAAATGCAGCACAAAAAAAGTATAAATATGGACCTTGATGTCTTTACTCGAATGTTCACTAAATGTTTACAGATTACTGTACGCTTAAGATTCGAATATAGATATGTTACAAGCACCATACTAGAAAATTATTGTTCCCAGGTACCCAGTAAAAGACAAAGGGAGAAGAGAAGGTCAGTGTACCCAAAAGATTTGTAAGCAATCAAGTCTAATGGAAAAAAGTAGCCAAACGTATGAAAACCGTCAGACAGAGATCACCGCAAAAAAAATCAAATCGACCTAACCAAGTAAAGGGAAGTTCTGGCACATTTAGCAGCAAAAGGGCAGCAAAGTGTAGCACAAACAGTGTCAGAATTCATGGTATGAAGGAAAGTGTAAAATGCCGCTAGTACCAGCATGCTCGTAGGACAGCAAGCCAGAATCTAAGACGCTTGGGGAGACAGATGGCTCGGCCTGGTGGATCACAGAGTTTTCAGGGCACAAATGCATGCGGCAAGTGGTGTGCAGGCTACCTGGCAGGGCAAGGCACTGCAGTGGTATAATGTGCCTGCCTGCCATAGACATGGCCCTTGAAAGCCTCATGGGGCAGACTCAGTTACAGGAGAGTTAGGCACAAAAAACGAATGCTTCTCAAATGTCGGCACGTCTGGGGAAGAGTTGTTAATTTGTGAGGCATGACATGCCTGTGTCTTTCAAAGGCCGATGATTGACAGTCAAAGCCGGCCACGTCGGTTAGTATGAGAGGCCAGTAACCACGGGGCAGCCGGGCCAGCCGCATGTGAGGCATAGCCGACATATCTTCTCGTGCCTTGCTGAATTCAGTGCCACCAAAATCTCATGAACTCTCCTCTGGTGCAGTCCTCTGAAAATTAGAGAACCTGTGCTCCCCCTCCCAGACTGCCATGAAATGAAGCATGCCCTGCGCCTGACTCTGTCACTCTTCCGTGCCCCATGATTGTCTATGGGTCATCCAGGAAAAGAAGCAAGCCCTGTGGTGCACACACTCCCTTTGCGCTGCACCATGGCTATCTACAGGCCTGCCAGGAAATGAAGCAGGACTGCACCGCACACGTCCCCTCTTTGCGGCGCCATGGTCGCCTATGTGCCCTCCCGGAAATGGAGCAGCCCAAACGTCAATTGCGCCCTCTCTCCTGAGCCAGAGCTGCCTGCAACGCCTCGGCCCATTAGTCAGGTCTGTAGTCTTGACCCACTGTGAACGTGTCTGATGTCTGGATATCAATGCAGGAATGGGAAGGGAGGGCTAAGACAAAATAACAACGCGCAGATACAAAATGGAAAAGGCAGCACTTTCTATCCCCCCTGCTTTTGCCGAGAAGATGGTTTCAATATCAGCCATACATTTCTACGGAGGAGACGGGGGAAGTTTTATTAAGGCGAGGCAAATTGTAAACAATTCCAAAGGGTTATCGTACTTTGGTATTTTGTATAGAAGCAACATTGGGCAAGGTATCTTTCTATTAAGGTATGTTCAACCATGCCTTGGACAGCAAATGGCAGATAGGCATGCTTTCGGCAACAACTTATGGACTAAAACACTATGGGTAATGAATGATGGTGAAATGCTGGGTGGCTGGGAACTGATGGGCTTAGGTTATGTGCACAGTTTGTGATGTGAAATAATTTAGTGAACAAAAAGTAATGGAAAGGCGCTATGTATCAAAATTACTAGTGGGCAAGTCTTGTGTCAGCTGTGATTGACAGATGTGTATTCTATATAGATAAACGTATTCAAGGGCTCTCTCTGCACAGGGACTTATGGGAAGACAGTAGGTGACAATTCAATTAAAGGGCGAAATTACTGAACATGGTCACTGAATTGTCAAGCATTTTGCATGAGGTAAGCCGCGGCCAAGCTTTCTCTGGCCAGTGTCTGAGAGAAACTTTTTGTCATCAGTTAATTTTCTAAAGGCCTTCCCTGAGCAGCAGCTGTTAAGCACGTTTATTTACATAGAAACTGACACACAGTCACTTACCAATTAGCAGGCAAGCCTTATGTGGCGTGGAAAATGACAAGTAGGCACTGTACAAAAATAATTCTTCGATTATTTTTGCACAGCAGCAAATCGACAACAATTCTGTGGTACGGTGGCTGATCACAGAAAGTTATCAAATATTCTGGATTAATTCATAGTTTTACAGTACATGATACAACACTCCTGCCGTTTCTAATCACTTTAAATAACATAAGTACCCAATCTGAGATACTGTGATTCTCAGGCTACATATGAATGCGTCACTCTGCATGTGATCGGGCCTCTTCAGTCTGGTCTGGCTGCCTCCCTCAAGTTCATTCCACTGCCCACTAATTTACCTTAGCAGTATTCTACGCATAGGTAGCCTGCACACGCAGCGAATGAAGACGGCTGCTCTGCAAGGCTATCTTTATTTACAACCAATGGTGCAATGCCCCTCCTCAGCCACTTCCATTTCTATCTTGACCGTGTGCTACTCTTTCAAAAAATTCCCTTGTAGTGGTGATGCTGACTCTCCGAGGATCTAGTACTCTCCCTGGCCATGCTACATCGCACAGGTGATGTGCTTAGCACAAAAAAACTGTAGCCTATTAATGTGTTGACGATGACTGGAAGCTGCATTGTGGCATCCCAGATGACTTTAGGCCCTGTGTTGCCACACAGCCACAGCTTGCCTAGCTGCCATAGCAGTTATATATGTGCGTATTCAACGGCTTGTATTATTGTTACTGTACGGTGCTAATATACAGTCACTTTTCTTTACTTGGGTGGATTACTCCAAAACCTTGTTTGCAACCTACACATGGCTGAGTTTAATGCAACCCACAATCAAGCACTTCCTACATTTCTGCCTTCTGAAAGTTTCTCACCCACAAATTCATATCTATGTAATAAGCTTCCCAGTTTTACATAGCCATCTGAACGGTTGTTGCTAATGTGGGAATTCAGAAGGATGATCCAGAAGTTACATTTATGGAAAATGAATGTCTAACTTAGGTGGGAAGGATTGAATAAGTACAAGCAAATGTGCATAAATCCCATCAGGGTTTTAGTCAAAGTAGATCAGTGTGGCAATATTTTAAATGTTCATGCATAAATCATTTTCATCAGTCCTTGCATCTCTTGCTGATTTCTTCAAATTTAATTCTGTACAATGTTGAATTGTATGAAGGAATGTCTCCCTGTGACACACGGCGCAAACACCATCATGGTTTGCAGGATGGCTCCATTGTGATACTTCCTAGCCTGCTGAAAAGACAGTTATTATTTTATAAATATAATGTTTTCCATATTTCTCTGCATATGTTAATTTGTGTTTTTTCCCCTCATTTCCCCACATTTATGTTGATAGCTCACAAAATGTTTGTGTATGCCTTGGAGGAGTGTTAATGGGAAGAGCTGGGCAAGTGGCATCCAGAGACTTCTTGTAGGCGTGTGTCCCTGTCCGTCTTCTTTGTGATACGGGCTGTTAGTGGGATGGTCTGAATTATTGCACCTAAACGCTGCTCTTTCCCCTCCTCTTATTACCTTTTTAAAAAAAAAAGACATTTACACTAAAGGACTGCACCTTTTCTGAGTCAATCTGATTAAAACCCTGCAGTTTCTATTTCTCTTACAGTTGTTTTATTGTGCTTGATGGGAAGCACCATTTAGATCAGGGCCAGCCAAACTAAGAGGCAGATTTAAGAAAAGTAGCATTGCACCTAGTGCAGCACCACTTTCCTTGCGCCCCTTAGCGTACTCCTAAGTGTGCGCCATACTTAAAATACGGTGCACCATGGAACAGGGTAGGCGACAATAGCGTAATTTTTTTATTCTATTGATGTGCTCTGCAGGAGTAGCGCTAACATGTTAGCGCTACTCCTGCAGAGTACATAGGGGCCCATTATAAATAATGGTATGCCCCCTTTTAATGCCTGCTCTGTTCAGGCGTTAAAAGTGGGGGAAAAATTGGTGCAATAAAATGTCTTAGATTTCCTTGTGCCAGTTTTTGCCCCCCCCCGAATGGGGGAATGGCCCCCTTGCATACATTATGCCTGGCGCAGGCAAAATGTGGCGCAAGGGTTTACTAAGCGGCGCAATGCATGCATTGCGCCACATTGTAAATATGGTGCTTTGAAAATACCACTTTAGCACCGCCTTAGCACAAAAAAAATGATGGTATGGCGGCGCTAAGGTGACGCTATGGGCTCTTAAATGTAACATTAGGTTCACGAGAGCTGGAGTCATGTCAGATTATCAGGATAGCCATTTAAAATATTTGTGTACGTTTAATCCATATTGAATTCACATATTCCGTGGTTCTTTGAAAAAAATGCATGGATTCTGGACACCCGATTTGTCACCTTTTTGATCAAAGGTAACTGCTCTCCACGTTACAAATTGAGGTTTGTAAATGTAGGGACACCACCAACTGAAAGCTGAAGAGAGTTGAAGGACGCACATATCCCCCATAAACCTATTTTCTATGAACACCAGAGCACCGTACGGAGAACATTTGTATTGTTATTGCAGCACGAGCATTAGGTGTGATACATAGGAAAATGTAGTAGCTATTAGTCACAATGAGATGGTGATGTGGGTAGAGACTGAGGATGGGTTCTGAAATTCACCCATTTTTACAACCCCCCCTACACCACCCCCCGACGCGCAGGAAAATTTGTGGTGCTCTGCTGCTCCATAGGAAGAAAAAGGAAAAGCCCAGTGCAGTTGCTTTTAGGGACATTTTGAAGGCATGGACAATGTATTTAATGATTATTGCATTAAGGTAAATACATTGACTGTCCCCTGACAGTGCTCTTGGAAGTAACTTTCACAGCAGGGAAGTGTGTGTATAGAACGTGCCCACGTGGCTCTCCTGGCTCTCTACAAGCAGGTGTCACACACAGACGTCCCTACTGGGAAATGTGCCTTCATGCACTGGCAGGGGCCAGGCACACTGTAATTAACTTGATGGAATTAACATTAAAATAATTACGTCTAGCCACTGATAGTGGATGAGTAGCACACGACTTCCTTTGTCTGTGTATTCCACTCTGGGCAGAATGAGGAATTCTTGGGATGCAGGAGGTTCTGTCTCCATTCCGACTTTTATTTTAAATTCAGGGCAGGTGGGTCAAAATAAACCAGAGGAAACGAGTGAATTGTCTAACGCTTTGCATCCACTTACCATGCATTAAAAACATGAACTTACTCACACTTAATGGGTAAATCTCAAACGCAGGGCCTTATTGGCTATCATCCCACTCTTTTGTTTCCTCAGTGGGCAGTAGGGAAGGGTGTGGCTTCCAGCACAGGATGGGCTGCTATGACCCAACTGTGCCCACAGACTCCAGTCTGCGCAGCAAAGCAGTAGAGCTGGTTTAAATTTATTTTTGCCAAAGCTCATTTTTGTTAAGGTCGAGGCTGTGAGTGCATGCGCTTGCGCATGTGTCTTCCATGCAAGACAATCTTTTGTTCAGTAAGGGAGTTGGAGCCCGCCTGTCGCTCACCATTTATTGGTTTGCGTGGCACTCTTCTTTACAGCCAGGAATTGGTCAAGGCACGTCTGGCATCATTTCCGTTCCTCTGTGCAGATCAGGGATCAAGCAATAATTGATTTCAACTTAATTAGTGCCCGTCTGCTGCTCCCGACGTTATCAAGGTACTATTTTGTTCTAACTCTTCCAGTGCCCCGCAAACAGAAGGCTTGTGTCTGGCAAAACGTGCCCAGCAGGACAAACAAAATTACAAAGTTTTATTTTTTAAAGCTAACTTTATTTAATTTTGTTAAATTGTCTTTTCTCAGTTTCCACTCATGTTTTTGCTTGTGGGTGCTGTTGTCAAAACATGACAATTAAACTTGTTTTTTGTAGCCTTTAAACCAAGAATTGTTTTGCATGAACAAGTTCACATCCCCACAAGCTATGGGCTTCGTGACTGAGCCTGAAGCCAAGGGATGATGGTGACTGCATTTACACTCTGTTTTAAACCTCCACTGCAGGTTTGGCTCAGTGCCCCACCCAGAAACTGAACCCACTCCTCATCTTTTCTTTCTTTCTGTTTTTGTGTGAAAACCAGCTACCAAAGCTTGCATTATTAGCGAGATGCGGAATTAACACCACTCTGTTATTACTGCAGTAGTAATTTGGGTAGACAATGAGGAGGGTGAATTATGAGTGCCTCTGTACTGTGGAAACTCAGTAAATACCCTTACTGCTTTAGCAGTTGTAGTTTTGCTTCACCATTCGGAGTTTTGTACTGTGGAATGAGTAATAACGAGGGATAATGTGAAAATGCCACCCACTCCTTCTGAGCTAAAAAACAGTTACTGTTTGCTCTCACAAACTCATCCGCTTAATACCTGTGAAACTTATGTATGAGATTTGGCTGGTGGGGTCTCCTGTGCTTTTAATGAAATTATAGAAGTGCAGGTACTCACTCTTTAGCGTTTGCGCAGATTTGCGTCAAAAAGTATAGCGCCGGCTTGCGCCCTTCCAGGATGCCAGCTGGCTGCCAAATTTATGGGATGGCACAACCTGACGCAAAGGGTGGGTTAGCGTAAAAAAAAATGACGTTAGCTGAGTGGGGGTGGCGGAATGGTAGAAGGGGATTTTGCACCATAAAATGGCATTAGGCTGGTTAGAGGCAAGAAAAATGCCTCTAACCAGCATAGCGTCATTTTCTGACACAAAACCATACATACCACATGACTCATGTCTTAGAAAAGACAGTAGTCATGCCCACCACCCCAATGGCCAGCACAGGGAACAAGGGTCCCTTAGGCATGGCCATTGCACCCTGCGCCATGCAGGGGGCTCCATGTTGGGCCCCAATGGCACTTTAATTAAAAAAATAAAAATACTTACCTATACTTACCTTACTTACCTGGGATGGGTTCCCCCATCCTCCGGTGTCCCTCTGGAGTGGGTGGGGTTATTCCTGGGGCTTGAGGAGGGCACCAGTGGACCCATTCCATGGTGTTCAACCATGGAAATGGGTCCTCAGGTCCCCTAATGCCTGGTCTGACCCAGCAAGCTTTGCACCATTATTTAGCCCCTCTTCCCACCTGTTTGTCATTTTAGTACAGAGGAATAAATATGGGGCTTTGGGTTTAGCACCATATTTTAAATGGGCGTGCCTACCTTGTATCTCACTGATGCAAGGTAGGTTCACACATTTGAAAAATGGTGCAAACTCTAATATTTTGGCGTTAGACGGGTCAAGTGTCAAAATATAAATATGGAGTTAGTTTCATGCCGAATTTGCGTAAAAAAATGACGCAAATTTGGTGCAAATGGAATATAAATATGCCCCAGAGGGAGCCCACATACTGCATTACCATCTACAGGACAGCTCTCCACCAACATCCCCAGGAGACACTGGCTAAGAACATCCAAGAGCCAACAGAGCAGAACATGGAATGCAGTTGAAAATAAACCAAAGTATGAGGCAAAAATTAAAGGCATATAGCACTTACATGTACACCATATACTTAATACACCTTACAAATTACTAATGGGACAACCTTAAGGTGCATCACCCCTTTCCCAAATCTGCCCTGTCTTCCTGCCTGGATGTTATCTCTTTTAGCCCAGATTTGGAATTGGCCTAGAAGCAGTTTCTCACAAACTGTGCCCCCCTCATAGTGCAGTAAATTTGGATGGTAGTTGACAGGATGTGTAGAGGTACCTCACCTATAAACAGGTAACAACTATAGCCAATCTCTATTAACTTGGGGCATAACCACTGTTATAAACTGCATACATTATTAGTGTCCGTACGTGCACCCAGGATTGGTACACATTTGCAGGCACACTGGCGCCTCATTTTATTTGCGGCTCAGGATTGCAGCCCCACATCCTTGGACATAGGAATTTGATTCTGGATAGTTTCTACCTGTTACTTTGATGCTTCCTGTATGCTTTATTTCTAGAAAGTAACTTCCTACTGTGCAATGTGCTCTGCACTTGTTAAACGGCATGGTAGCATCCGGGCTATTACTCCTACATAGGGGTAAAAAATGGCTAAGCTTATAGCTCACCCCTACACTCAGATAAAGGCTCGTTGTGTGATCCTTGCTTCCACTGGGCACCAGCTCGCAGATTCATCTGTATGGCATCTTTATCCTTTATGGTTTTCAGCACTTCCCCCAATGTCCCAAGATCATAATCTTGTAGGACTTTTTCCCTTCAAGTTTGTGTGGTAGTGTCTTAGGCCCATATTAATGAAAAATAATGCGACCTAACTTAATTCCCTAGTGCCATTTGTAAGAAAAAAATTCCATAAGGAAAAATTATGCTAATGCTGCAAAAGTGGCGCTAGACCGTTTTGTGGCACGTACATATTCTGCAAAATGGGTTAGAGCTATTTTTTTACTGCAATATCGTCAAAACAAAGCGTAGAGGCATGGAAAATTGCAATTTAAAGACAAGTTGTAGATGGCAGGCCAGGAGAGACCACAGGGAGACCCCAGTCACCCAAGAACCAGCCAGGAGGGCCCAGAAAAGTCCCAGGAGAAGGAGAAGAGGAAGTGCAAGTGTCGCTTTTGTGAGGAGAAGCATGACATCCTGGTCAGAGAGGTGACGGAGTAGCAATACCAGCTATTCGTCACCTCCAAATTGCCAGTTGGAAGGAGAGACGCAATATGGCAGGCAATAGTAGACAAAGTCAACAGCGTGGCAGAGGTGAAGAGGACTGTCACTGAGTGCAAGAAGCATTGGCATGGTCGCATGACTAAGGAGAAACACGCCAGGAACCGAAAGGCAGCACTGCAGAATGGAGGTGGAAGTCCAGCACCACAGGAGTACCTGGATGAGCTGGAAGAAATGGTTGCTGTGGTCATCCAGGAGGAGCTGGTCACTGGAATCGCAGGACAGGACAGCACAGACTACTAAGAACCACAAATGCAGGATAAGTTGCAGGGGGTGGATATCTGGAATTGCACAAATGGCAGAAGGGGGAGGAACATTGGACACACTCAATGCATGCTAAAGGGTTGCATCGGGACACATAGGCCCTGAATCAAGACGCGCCATCCCCACCCAAGCCACACATGTATTGACTCTTTGGTTGTGCTATGCACTCCAACATATATACAACATGGACATAAACCACTCACGATGGCTATACTCTACCATGTAAATATGCAGCAAGTTGCCTGGAAGGGACGTGCAAATAGTGTGGCTATACCATGACAACACCCATTGCATATTATCAAAGCCCATGTACCTAGAAAATGTAGACATCAGAGATTAGGACTGAAGTCAGTACCACCCCAGGGGTGGTGACAGGGTGGTATAACTGGCCAAAATGCTTCCCTTTCTCTTTGTTGCATTGTCCTTCTCATGTGTACTGCATCTTGCAGCACACATTGAAATGCCACCTTAGCAAAAATAGCTTGTTCATTTGCAGGAAGGGACACCTCCCAGCACATGAACAAATGATCCCCTCAAGGCAGGCACCCCTTCATCATGCTGCAACAATTCCAGTATTGGTAAAGCGAGAACAAATCTGTGCATGCGCAGGGGGAATTGCAGGGCTGTACTGTATTCAAGTAAATACAGCACATCCCTGCGATTCTAAACTGGTGCATTGTCGTGCGACACATATTGCTGCTGCCCTGAGCCATGCCACTTGAGAAAAAGTCTGCTCTAAAGCTTGCAACCTGTGGAACACAACCCACAGAGGGTGAACCCACAACAACTCAGAGACAACTATACGTGCCAAATGGGAATGGCCACAAAATAAAACACATGCCACACATGGAGCTTGTCTGTTAACATCATGTATGCAGCTGTTCAAGTAGATGCAATCTTGACAAGACAGAAGCCCAGATTTAACAGAAAATGTTGGTGTGTGGCACTGCGCCAAATTTGGCAGCGTCATGCAACATCATTTTCAAAATGCAGGAATGCATTGTTTTTTAAAGAATACGGCAAACCCCTGTGTTTCATCCTGCACCAGCGGTAAATTGGCTATTGTGCGCCAATGCAGCCACCCTTTCACCATAGTGCAAGGATGGCTGCATTGAGGGGGAGATTGTGTTTGGCAGGAAGGAACACCTTCCTGCACAGCAACACTCTTAAATGGTGATTTGCCCTTTCTATATGTGCTACAGAGTGCAGCACACATAGAAAAAGCAAAAAAACAAGGAGAAATTAAAGCATTTCTCCTCGTTTTGCCTTGCTAACACCACCCCAGGGGTGGCATTAGATTTTGGCACTGCCTCCAGTTTACGAAACTCATAAATCTGAGGCAGCGTAAAAATGCAATGGGTGTTGCTGTAGCACACCCACAGCAACACCCATTGCATGCACCTTCCATGCAAAGTGCTGCATGTGAAGGGGCCATATTTACAAGGTGAATTAAGCCACAAAAAGTGGCTTAATGCCATCTTGTAAATACGGCGCAGAGCATAGCGCCACCAGAGCATCAGCAAAATAGACACTCAGGTGGCGCTTGGGGCACAAAATATGCCCCAAAATACCTTGTGAGCTTGACCCATGCACAATACAACACATGATTTGCAACTACAACCTTGGATCAGTAACATGTCACTTAGGCCCTCATTACAACATTGGTGGTAAATGCCGCCTACCGCCGTGCTGACGGCCGCCAACATACCGTGACCGCGGAGGTATACTGCTACGGGTATTATGACCCACACACAGAAATCCGCCACTATACAGACACCCACACGAGTCTGACAGCCCAAAGGTCAGTGATAAACTGGCGGTACCAAAACCCGCACTGTTACGCCAACAGAAATACTCTCACAGTATCAGGACCCGCGAATCACCCCAGCCATCTGTCAACCACAGTAAACCATTAGTGGTACACACCGCTGCGCTCAAAATACACACACACAAACAAAACAACACTACATTATACAATTCAAACTACACACACCTGACACACATACACACACCACACCCAATCCAATATAGAACACACACCTACATTACCCACAACCCTTTGAACAAAAAAAAAGATTGCCAATAGAGAGAGAGACAAGCTAGGAGCGCCCACTCAATCTCAGCCACTAAACACCCTCAGCATACACCATTCACGCAGCTCACAGCACACACCCCAACACATCACCCCACACATCCTCACACATACCACTCACACCACATCCATGGCACCCCAAAGAAACCCCAGGTTTTCAGAGGAGGAGCTAAGGGTCATGGTGGAGGAAATCATCTGGGTAGAGCCACAGCTATTCGGATCACAGGTGCAGCAGACGTCCATATGGCGGAGAATCGTGGACAGGGTCAACGCCGTGGAACAGCACACCAGAACAAAGGATGACATCAGGAAGAGGTGGAACGACCTATGGGGGAAAGTGTGTTCTGTGGTTGCAAGACACCAGATATCAGTACAGAGGACTGGCGGTGGACCCCCTCTCCTCCCCCCAACTAACAACATGGGAGAAGCAAGTCTTGGCAATCATGCATTCTGAGGGCGTGGCAGGAGTAGCAGGAGGACTGGACTCTAGTAAGTCAAATCTCTATTACTATCATCCCCCCTACCTGCATGCCATCACAAGCTCCCCTACCCTCACCCCATAACTCCACCACCTCACATACACCCCACCATCACACCCCTCTCATCCCAATGCTAAGCCCTGCATGCACCACCAATGCATGGACACCAATCACAGACCTGCATGGACAACCATCACCACTGCATGCACACTAGAGACAATCACCTAGCCCACCAAATAACAACTTACACTAAGGCTAATCTGTCATAGCAATAGCAATATCAACTATAGAGGGCAACATACCCCTGCACAAGATGACACACGCAGAAACTATAACACTGCATCTACATCCCCAAAGGTCCCCAACACAACTTCACCGGAGAGGAGGTGCCAACAACATCCGGTCCCCCCCCCCCCCCCCGGAAGAGGCCCACAGTGATGACAGCAGCTCTGCACGACTGGATCAGGATAACCAACCTGGCCCATCAGGGACCACCGTACAGTCGGTTACCCAGGCACAGTCCAATACCATCACTGACCCACCCCCGCAGGAACACCACCAGAGCACCCACCCAGCTGGCCCATACCACTGTCCCCAGGACATGTCAATCAGCAGTGTGTCCACCAGTACAGGGACCTGGGGTTAGTGGCAGTGGGCACACGGTTCAGGGGACAGAGGCACAGGACAACAGGGAAGCTGGGAGGACTGCTGTGTGACAGGGGGAGGACAACCCCAGGGAACCGACTCTGCATGAGGCACTTGTAGCGATTCTGGAAGCATACCACCATTCCCAGGAGACAATGGGCCAGATACTGGCCAAGTTGCAGGTGACCCAGCAGCTGCAGGTGGGACAGTACCTGGGGATCAGGGAGGACTTGAAGGACATAAACACCACCCTGGTCACCATTCCAGGGGTGCCGGCTGACATGGCCAACACCATGAGGGAGGCAGTGGCACACCAACGGGCCCCTGACACTACCCACACCGATGAATAGCCCTTCACCTCCGCTGACACTAGTGGACAGGAGGCCCTGCCACAGAAACAACAGGCACAGGCGACCAGCACCCCACCCCCTGCAGAAGGAGAACCACCATGCAAACGGACCCTGCGATCCAGGCTGAAGCCAAAGAACATTGCCAAGACCCCCACCAGGAAATAAGACTCTCCTGATTGTCACCCTTGTGCCCCACTCTGTCACCCTGTCCACCTTGAACCTCCATTGCTCCCCTTCCTATGCCCCATTGGACAATGCACCTGTGATGCCAATAGACTGGACACTATCCTGGACTTTCCTCCACCATCACCCCAGCCCATTGCACATCTCCATTTACTTCTCAGGACCTAAATAAACACCCTTTGAAAAAATACAAGTATGGAGTATGTCAGATGATTTAAGGATGTATTTTTTTAACAACCTGTAGAGATTGCAATTAGACTGTACATTTATGTATACTTAGGTATGACCTGTAATGTGCTGCAGTCAATACACCAGGAGCCAAATTAGGGCACAAATATCTGTGAATAGACATTTCAAAGGGTACAGTAAGTGGCCATAGTAGTGGAAACAGCAGCCTTCCAGAGAAAATTCACTACACAAAACAGGAATGGAAGGTGACGTTACAGTGTCTTACCTGTGTTTCCCTGGAAGTACTGTCAAATGATAGTTGTTCTGTTGTCCACATCCTAATCCTCTGCCTCCTCTTCATCACTGTCCACAGGCTCCACACCCATCACCAGCCCCATCCTACAGAAAAGGCACCTGGCGTATCAAGGCAAGGTTGTGAAACAAGCAACATGCCACGATGATCTGGCACACCTTCTTTGGTGAGTAGCACAGTAGTCCACCTGTCAGATGGAGGCACCTGACCCTGGCCTTCAGGAGGCCAAAGGTGCGGGCAATAATTCTTCATGTTCGACCATGTGCCTCATTTTAACGTTCCTCTGCCCTTGTCCTGGCATTCCTCACTGGGGTCAGTAGCTGAGAGTTTGGGGTAACCAGAGTCACCTGCAAATATCGAGGGATACCTGTTAGCCACACACTCACCCTTAGGGCCAAGCCCACACCCATATACCAACATACACTGGGTGGAGACTATGGGCTCTCCTATTAGCCACATCCGGTGCCTCTGGAGTTGAGCCATCACAAATGGGATGCTGCTATTCCTCAGGATAAAAGCATCATGCACCAACCCTGGATACTTTGCATTCACATGGGAGATGTACTGGTCCGCCAGGCACACTATCTGCACATTCATGGAGTGAAAGCTCTTTCGAATTCTGAACACCTGTTCATTTCTCCTGGGGGGGACAAAGGCAATATGTGTACCATCAATTGCTCCAATGATATTGGGGATATGTCCCATTGCACAGAAGTCAGCTTTCACTGTGGCCAAATCATCCACCTGGGGGAAAACAATGTAGCTGCGCATGTGTTTAATCAGGGCAGAAAAAACTCTGGTCAGCACTATTGAGAACATTGGCTGTGACATCCCTCCTGCCATGGCCACTGTCACTTGGAAGGAGCCAGATGCCAAGAAATGTAGCACTGAAAGCACTTGCACAAGAGGGGAAAACCCAGTGGGCTGACGGATAGCTGAGATCAGGTCTGGCTCCAATTGGGCACACAGCTCTTGGATTGTGGCCCTATCAAGTCTGTAGGTGAGGATAATGTGCCTGTCCTCCATTGAAGGCCAAGTCCACCAGGGGCCTGTACATGGGGGGATGTCTTCATCTAATCATCCTCAGCGGTTGTAATATAGGGGGAAAAACGGTGAGCAGCAGGTCATTTTCATAAACAGCCTCAGAGTAAAATGCATTGCATTTTGTGACAGAAACTGTATGTTTACGTGTAGTCCCTAAATGTGCTTATGTCTGGTGTGACGCAGTTATGTGCCATGGCCTGCCCCCTGAAATGGCGGATGCCTGTCCTGTGTGGAGGGACAGGTAGAAATGAGGTAATTTCGCTGATGTTGAGCGCCGATGCAGGAATAGGTCGAGGACCGCCGTGCAACTCCTCATTGGTTCTCATTGGGCCCTATGGGGTACATTAGCCAATGGTGATGTACGCCGGCGGTGACGGTACGCACCGCTGCGGACATGACCACCATCTTCTATCTGTTCATTCACTTGCTACCTGACCTTCAACAGGAGAGGACCTACACTGCAAGTGCCGCTGTGACCTGTGTCTGGAAGCGACCATGGCGCGAGTCTCTGGGGAAAGGGCCCCTGCCTTCACCGCTGCAGAGTTGGTGAGACTGGCGGATGGGGTCCAACCCCAGTACCGATTGCTTTATGGGCCTCCAGACCAACAGGTGTGTACATTGTGTGCACGATGCATGGGGCATGAATACATGGAGTCCTGTGTGTGAAGGCCTTGTGTAAGGGGGGGTTGAGGGGTCCTGGGCAGAGTGCTGCATGTATGGTGGTCAATGTATGTGTGTAAGGGGATGGGAGGGATATGGTGGGCCATGGGTGTAACAAGCCGGACGGTATGACTGATCCCTTCTTATATGTTCTTTTTTCTGCAGGTCAGCGCCCATCAGAAAAAAGGTATATGGTGGCGTGCCATCGCCAAGGATGTGCGGACCCTGGGGGTCTAAGGCACGCGGAGTACCCACTGTCGCAAACGATGGGAGGACCTGAGACGCTGGGCAAGGAAGACAGCAGAAGCCCAGCTGGGGATGGCCTCCCAATGAGGAAGGGGTGCCCGTTGTACCCTGAACCCCCCTTATGTTCCGCATACTGGCGGTGGCCTATCCGGAGTTGGATGCGTGCTTGAGGACATCACAGCAGCCACAAGGGGGTGAGTACAGTTACCAATTCTGCAAATTGCGCGTGGTGGGGTGTTCTCTGGGTGGGGGATGTGAGCCTGTTGGTGCCCCTAGGCCAGGTTGGACATTGCAGGGTAGGCTCCATGTTGGGCAGGTTCTGTTGCACTCCATCCCCAAACATGCTAGTGGGCATCTGCTACTGGGCAGGGATCTGTGGGTGTCAGGTATTCTGCTAGTGGCGTTAGGCATTATTCTCCATGGCCTGGTGACTAGCATTGTGACTGCCTAGTGCATAGGGCTGTTCCCTGTGTGTTGTATACGCCAACAGTGGTGTTGTTGCTGGCACTGACCAAGTGTATCCTCTGTCTCTTCCCCTCCTTTTTGTTTTGTCACCCTGTCCTTATGTGCATCTGGCAGAGGAGCAGAGGCCCGGCGACAGAGGTAGCTGCATCCCACATGGCCCATGAGGCAGAATCAACTGACAGTGAGGGAACCAGTGGGATGGAGGGGGAGGGGAGCACCAGGGCGGAGTGTCATACCTCCTCCGATGGAAGCTCCCTGGTGGTGGCGGACACCTCTGTGCCCACCGCAACTACAGGTACAGCGACCACCCCTGTACCAGAACTGCCCTCTCAGCAGCCCCTCAGCGTGTTTCCTGTGCTTGCTCACCCAGGAGGGTGAGCATCTCCTTCGCCCCAGGCACCTCAGGCCCTGCCCCAGTCATCCCTGCTGCCCTGAGTGAGGAGTCTATTGACCTCCTGCGAGCCATCTCTGTTGGGCAGTCAACCATAGTGAATGCCATCCAGGAGATGGCAGGGCGTTTGCAACAAACAAATGCATTACTGGAGGGCATTCACTCTGGCGTGGCAGCCCAACAGAGATCATTCCAGGCTCTGGCCTCCTCTCTGATGGCAGCCATTGTCCCTGTTTCTAGCCTCCCCCTCCAACTTCCTCTACCCAGTCCCATTCCCCTCAACCACAACCTATCCCAAGCACACCATCAGACCAGCATACACACAAGACAACACACAGGGGTGGCTCAGGAAAACCCAAGCACCACACACCATCACACAGGCACTCACACAAACACCATCCAGATGCAGAGATGCCAACATCTACTGCCTCCACTGTGTCCTCCTCCTCCGCCTCGTCCACCTCCCTCCCAGTAGCGTCTCCACTCACACCTGTATGCACTACATCCTCATCCACTACCTCCATCACCAGCACGCCTATTAGTACACACCCCTCGCTGGCAGTCACCACCCCCACATCCATGCACAAGTCCCCTGTGTCCTCTCCCACTGTGTCTGTGCCCCCTCCTCCCAAAGTACCCAAACGCAAGCACTCAGACACCCAACAGCCATCCACCTCACAACAGCATCCAGCCTATACACCTGCACCCAAACACAGCAGACACCTCCAACCACCACTCCCTCTTCCTCCACTCCCAAACCTTCACCCTCTTCCCGCCCCAGTGTCCCTAAGAAGCTTTTCCTCTCCACCTTTGACCTCTTCCCTGCCCCTCCCCCACCATCTTTCACTTCGGCCAGGGTGGCCAGAACCCAGGCCAGCACCTCAGCCACCCAGTCCACGGCCACTGTAGTTTCGGCAGCTACTGCAGGTGTGAGAGGCTCCAAGGAGACACCCGTCAGCACTGCCAGTGTGCTTGCACCAGCTGCCAAGGGCAGGAAGGGACCTCCAGCTGCCAAGGGCAAGGAGGGACCACCAGCTGCCAAGGGCAAGGAGGCACAAGCAGCTGCCAAGGGCAAGAAGGGACCACCAGCTGCCAAGGGCAAGGAGGCACCAGCAGCTGCCAAGGGCAAGAAGGGACCACCAGATGCCAAGGGCAAGGACAAAGGGCCGGCCACTGCAGGCAGGAAGGATAGTAGGCCTGGTGCCGGAGGAGAATCTGAGCCCACAACACCAATCATGGCACTTCAGCCGTCCGAAGCTGCAGGGGAAGGGCTTGCGCCTCCCCCCACCACTGACGGCACTGCCACCAGCCCCGCCACCAGCATCACTGGTAGCAGCAGCAGCCCCAGTGGGCAGCCATCCGGGGCTACAGGGGAAGGGCTGAAGCCTCCCCCCATCACTGGCAGCACCGCCACCAGCACCACCACCAGCATCACTGGCAGCAGCAGTCCCAGTAGGAAGCCGTCCGAGGCTGCAGGGGAAGGGCTGGAGTCTCCCCCCACCACTGACAGCACCGGCACTGCCACCACTGTGCAGCCGTCACTGCCGACGGATGGATTGTAGTCCTGCTTCCATGGAGTGTCATGCATTGTGCCCACTGCAAATCTCGTGGGTCTGACGCCCAGGTGAGAGACCTTGCACTCCCCATCTGCATCAATGGGCACAGATCCCACTCCAGAACCAGTGGAAGAAGCCATCCACTCACCCCCTCCTTGACAGAATGAAGCACACTGGGCACAAAGCCCCCTCCAGAACCAGTGGAAGAAGCCATCCACTCACCCCCTCCTTGCCAGGATGAAGCACACAGGGCAAAAAGCCCTCTCCAGAACCAATTGAGAAGCCATCCACTCACCCCCTCCTTGCCAGGATGAAACACACTGGGCACAAAGCCCCCTCCAGAACCAGTGGAGAAGCCATCCACTCTCCCCCTCCTTGCCAGGATGAAGCACACTGGGCACAAGGCCCCCTCCAGAACCAGTGGATGAAGCTATCCACTCAGCCCATCCTGGCCAGGATGAAGCTCACTGGGCACAAGTCCCCCTCCAGAAGCAGTGGAAGAAGCCACCAACTAGAGAGACTGTGGCCTTGCACTCCCCCGGACCAAGCAGTGGGAAAACCACGCACTAGAGAGATTGTGATTTTGCACTCCCCAGGACCAAGCAGTGGGCAAACCACCCACTAGAGAGACTGTGGCCTTGCACTCCCCAGGACAGAGTAATGGGCATGTAGCCCCCTCCAGGAGCAGTGGCGTAGTACCATCTTCCGGCTGAGGTGCCTCCCCTTCCCCTTCCCCCTGAGGTGCCTGTGTATTTACGATCTGATGCTCCAGCAGTGCTCTCTTTGTATTGAGGCAGAAGTCAAGTGGGGCCTTAGCCTATGTTATATGGCCCTGTGGCCCACAGACATTATGGACTGGGCAGTGTCCCTCCATTTGTATCTGTAAATACTGTATATAATTTGAGGATGTTTTTCAGGATTTTTATCTTATTACATTCACTTCAATCACTTCCTTTTTTCCTGGCATTATTCCTGAGGGGTACGGGGTGAATATGTAATGTTACTGCATCTGTTTGTGTGTATGATGTTGGGGGTGGGGATGTTGCGTGTTGCATGTGTGTGTCACTCTCTTTTTTCTCCCCCCTCCCCTGTGTGCCAGGGGCGGTACTCACCGTGGTCCTCTTCATCGGCGTTGGTATTCCTGGTGTAGGAGGAAGTAGACCAGCATGGGTAAAACCTGTAGTTCGACTCCATGACTTCATGGTTGTTTCCTGGGTGTCCAGAGGTGAGTCGTTTCCCTTTTGTGTACTGTTTCCACCGTGCTTTTGATGGCGTTGGTATTGCACCGGAAAAGGTGGCGGATTGGTGTCTCTTAATACTTTGGGCAGTACTTTGTCTTTGCCTGGCTGTTGGTGGATACCTCTGCGGTGCTTGTTGCTACTGCCATGGCAGTTGGATTGTTAAAGTGGCTGTCTGTGTTGGCGGTTTCTTCCGTGGTCATAATTCAATTTGTTTACCTCTGGCCTGTTGGCAGTATTACTGCTGCTTTATCACCGACCGCCAGGGTTGTAATGAGGACCTTTGTTCTTATCTAGTTTGGCGTGGATAGCACTGTGCTGATCCTACGCTTAAAAACTTTGCTACATAAACAGACATTTGAGGTGAGCAAATCTAAAGTGTTACTGGTGTTGCAGGGTGCTCCTTACTGGCACTGCCCTCCACCTAAACCTGGGAACAACCCAAAGTTCTCTCTTCTTTTTTGCATAATTAATGGGTCACTCTAACCCTGAAAGGGCCTTGTTTTTACTTATACTGGGTGCTCCCTTGTATTTGGACAGCGCTAAATCTTTCTAAAGAGCTCTAATGAGAGGGAAACACATGTCAATGGCTGCCTTACTTATTGTAGTTTGGCTTGGATGGTATTTGATTAGTCCAAAGCTGTAATACTGTATGTGGAGTGGTAAGTGGCTTTTATCATTTTACAGCTCAGCAAAGATGACACTGTGTCAATCCTATGCTTAATGATTTTGCTGTACAAATGGCAAAAAACTTTGGCCCTCATTATGAACATGGTGGTCCGTTCCGCTCCGCCGGCGGTGGCGGTAGAAACCGCCAACAGAGGAGCGGGATGGACCGCCAAATAATGATCCAAACTAACGCATCCCGCGCACCACCCACTGCCAGGAAAGGCAGTCCCGCTGACGACGGCAGAGTCCGCCCACAGGCCGTCGGAAATGCCCAACCCGCCCATCAAATTATGAACTACCATTCCACCGCCAGTTCCGGGCGGGAACCACCGCCATACAAAGCCAGGTGGAAAAGAAACAAATAGAAGGAAAGACTCACCGGAGTTCCACAAAACGTGCAGCGGCAGCCATGGACAGAGAGCTGCTGATCATGCCAGGATTGCTCCTTGCCATATATCTACACGACCGAGACCGCTGACGAAGACGACGACGGTAAGTACCGAAACCTATGACACAAGGGAGGAAAGGGCAAAGTTACATACCCACCCACTCCACCCACTCTGCAATGCCCCCCCAACCCTTCCCAGCAGCACAAGTCAGACACCCCGCACCAAGAGGGACGTACCCGACCAAATGCCACTGCAACTTGACCATAGTACATACAATAGCCCTACACCCATAAAAAATTAAAACAGACACCAGGGTGGAACTGCGTGCAGCCCAAACAGAGGCCACACAGAAACTTTAATTTGTAGCTGACTGAGCAAAACAGTGCCAACAGGGCCAATGGCCAGTCCATAAAAAGCTAATTGTCCTTGGCCACAACTGGCTACACCTGACTCCCACTAGCGCTGGGTACTCCACTGAACGGGGCACCATATGGGGATCCAGGCACCTCAGGGAAGGGGGATGGGGATTTCCGACGGTGGTGGGACTTAGACTTGCGTGAGGAGGTTGGAGGGAGGGTGGGCTTCTCCTTTGAAGGGGGTGGGGGCTGTTTGACTCGGGTGGAGCTGGATGCCTTAGGCTCTGAGTGGGCCTTCTTCTTCACTGGAGAAGGGGCACAGGAATGGGAAGGCTGGACCGGGGTGGGCTGTGATGTGGAAGGAGTGGATAGGGCAAGGAGATGGGCACGTTTCGGGACAAGACGGGGTGGGCCAGTGGTTGGAACAGGTCTGCACCGGAGAGGAAAAGTTTCTTGGGAGCAATTGGGGTGGACATGGATGAGGGCATGGGAGTGGAGGCAGAGGGAGTGGATGTATGGGGTGTAGGTGTGCGTGTAGTGGGTGCAGGTGACTGCTCAATATGCTGTGGTGTGGTGGATGTCTGATGGGTGGGTGTCTTGGTGCATTTGTGTATTTTGGGAGGTGGGGGGGTGGACACATTGGGAGAAGACAGACAGCTAGTGTGGATGTGTGTTGATTGGGTGTCTGCAAGTCTGGTGAGTGTGCTGCATGTGTCAACTACAGTAGAGGTGGTGAGTGCAGGTGTGGTGTATGGGGTGCATGTATGGGTGTCTGCTATTGTGGTGAGTGCAGGAAGAGGAGCAGTGAGTGAAGGTGCAGTGCATGAGGGTGTGGATGTAGAGGGGATAGACAGGGAGGGGGAAGAGGAGGGAACACTGGGGGAAGTGGACGTTGCTGTGTGTGCATGTGTCTGTTGGCTGTGTGAATGCTTGTGGTGGGAGGTGTGGTGCTTGTGTTTGGAAGTGTACTTCTTGTGTGTTGATGTGCCTGTAAGCAGGTCTGATTCTATGCTTTGAACGGGTGAAGGGAGTGGGGTGCTGGAAGGGGCAGAGGAGGTTGGAGGGGGGATGGAATGGTCAGGGAAACTGGCTGCCGTCCGAGAGGACGCCAGAGCCTGAAAAGATCTCTGTAGGGCAGACACTGCACTGTGAATGCCATCCAGTTAGGTATTGGTCTGCTGCACCTCAGAAGCCAGACCCTGGACGGCATTGAGGATGGTGGTCTGCCCTAAAGAGATGATTCTCAGGAGGTCAATAGCCTCCTCTGTTTGGGCAGTAGGGCTGTCTGGGGCAGGGAAGGAGGTGCCTGGGGCGAAGGAGACGCCCACCTTTCTGGGTGGGCGGGCCTGGGCAACTCAGTGGGGAGCAGAAGGGAGGGCGCTGATGGTATGGGTGGTGGCGGAAGATCTCACGGTAGAGGTGTGTCCACTAGGGTCTGCCACCGCCCAAGGACCCCCATAGGAGGAGGTCTCAGAGTCACTACCTCCTGTGGTAGTAGCCTCCCCTGTGGAAGTCCCCTCGCCCTCCCGCCCACTGGTCTCCTGGGCATCTGTTGTCTCTGCATCAGAGGATCCTTGGGCCGCTGCCTCCCCACTTGCCGGTGCCTCAGCTCCCTCACCTGATGTTGATGCTGTACCAAACAAACACAAGAGAACAGGTGTGGGGAGACAAAAGAGGCGAGACACTTGTAAATAGTTGAATGCTGATACACAATGGCCAGGCATACACCTACCCAGCAGACACACCCAACAGGCAGCACCGTGCACTATGCCCATGGCCATGCCCCTGACTACTGAGCAGTATACTTACCTACACCCATCCCCTGAAATAGTATTGGAGCCGAGGTAGGTGAATCCTGACAGGGACACCCCTACACCCTTTGGGGAACAGACAGTAGATAGACACCAGTCAAATTCCCTGCTCTAAGCACCATGAGCCCTATCGCACACACACTCATCCTTCCAGGCTGAAGTATGGTCTGTGAGTACTCACCCCCTTGTGACTGCTGTGCAGCCTTCAAGCGCCCATCCAGGTCTGGGTACGCCACTGCCAGGATCCTCCGCATGAGGGGGGCAGTGCCCGATGGGCACCCCTTCCACGTTGGGAGGACTTCCCCAGCTGGGCCTCAGTGATCTTTCGCGCCCAGCGCCGCAGGTCCTCCCACCTCTTTCGACAGTGGGTGCTCTGCCGGTTGTAGACCCCCAGGGTCCGTACCTCCTTGGCGATGGCAGGCCAATGTGCCCTTTTCTGGTGGGCACTGACCTGGTAGGGTGACACAGAAATGGAACACAGAGGTCAGGCACCTGCACGATGGCAACAGCTGGCAGATTGTCAAGCATAGGACAGCCAGTACTCCCAGACATGCAGGACAGTGGCACACAGCATTCCATGTACCATGGCCCATCCTGGCTCACCGGAGCACACATCTGTGCAATCCACTCCATCCATTACTCAAACAGTGGCCCCCAAACCCGGACTCACCTGTACCTCTGGCCGGCCTTGTCGTCTGTCGTACAGGGGCAGGACCCCTTCCACTAGTTTCTCCAGTTCTTCCTGGGTAAAGTCCGGGGCCCTTTCCCCTGCACCACATGGAACATCCATAGCCAGAGGCAGGCCACAGCAGTACACAGAGTGGAGTACCTGTCCGCACAAGATCAGGGAGTCAAGTGAACAAACGATGAGGAACGTGTGTACATTCCGCGGCGGTATGCACCGTCACCGCCGGCGGCGATCATGATACACCAGGATTCACCATTGGCATCCATGTTAGCCAATGAGGGTGCGAACAGTGGTCAACACTGCCGTACGCTGTGACGTCATCCGCTAGCAGTATTAGGTCACTTCCACAACGAAGGGGCAGAACTACAGTGGGCAGACATTTTGCCATCACCTATGCATCTTGAAATTCATTATACTCACAATGCTGGGCCTACTAGCCATATTAAGCACCTAGCCCTCTATCCATTGATTATATAATCACACATGATTTACTCTGTTCCCTCCTAGTGATGTACATGTACATCTGTCAAGTTGCAGTTATTGTACAGAAACTACTATGAACACTGCACTGCATGTATCTAGCAAATATGCCAATGTATGTGTGCACATCACTCCTTTTTCTTACCCCTCATAGGTACCGACCCTTGTGGCGAGGAAGGGCACCATCGGTGTACAGACCACTTGTCGATATGGGGACCATGGTGGAGCGTCAGATCATAATCACTCACAGACTCACACGTGCAACTAATCAGGACCTATGTGCATTATTGGATCCTGCACTGACTCCGGGAAATCATAATCAGCATGCCATTCCAACTGAGGTGCAGGTGCTCTCCGCACTCCATTTCCTGGCCACAGGCTCATTTCAAGTGACAGTGGGCATGGATGCTGGTTTCTCACAGCCAATGTTCAGCCAGGTACTGACAAGGTTTCTGAATGCATTTGTACAACATCTGCAGTCCTATGTGCGATTCCCCCAAAGTGCTGACTTCCCTGCCATCAAGTCTGACTTCTATGCCTTTGCAAACACTCCCTATGTAATAGGTGCCATCGATGGCACCCACATAGCTATCATCCCCCCAAGAGTGAGTGAACAGGTGTACAGAAACAGGAAGAACTTTCACTCCATGAACATCCAATTGGTATGTACTGCAGACCAGTACATTTCCCATGTGAATGCCATGTTTCCGGATTCAGTCCATGATTCATTTGTTTCGAGGAACAGTAGTGTGCCACAGAAGATGGAACAACTAGAAGAGGACAGAGAGTGGATCATAGGTAAGTTTGCCTGTCACTAACAGACACATTGCAGAAAACCAGCCTGTCTGACTAAGGGATATTAAAATGACGACTCTGTATTGACCATTTCTCTAGGTGATTCTGGCTATCCAAACGTGCGTTGGCTCCTGACACCAGTAAGGAATCCCAGGACGGATGCAGAGAGGAAATACAATGAGGCCCGTGGATGTACTAGGAGGGTGACAGAGAGTAATCTAGGTCTCCTGAAGGCTAGATTTGGGTGTCTACATATCTCTGGGGGTTCCCTGGGCTATGGCCCTGATAAGGTGTGTAGAATAGTGGTGGCCTGCTTCATGCAGCACAACGTTGCTGTGAGACATTCTATCCCCCTTTTGGAGATGGAGGGTGCTATAGGTCCTGATCAGTTACCTCAGAGAGGTGAGGAGAGTGATGGTGAGGATGAGGAAGGGTAAGATGTCAATTCCAGGAACCAACTGATACATCTCTACTTCCAATGCCTGTGTGGGACTTAAGCCTGTAATTGTGGTTAGTGACTGATACTGTAAGTGTGCCATGTCATATAGGGGGGACTGGCCATGATAGATGAGACATGAACCTCTTCAGCATGGTACTGACAGACAATATATGCATTCCCTCCTTGCATAATTTGAAACACACATTACCACCACCAAGCACAAATTGACAATAAAGTTGTTCCTTGCCAGGTGCATCCATACTCCACTTTGTTCAACATTGAAGACAGGGGACAGTGTTACAGGTGAGAAATGTTGTTTATTGGTCTAATACAGTGAAATGTGCTATGTACAGTGATGGATGTCCTAAGGGTTGGGTGTCCTCTAAACTGACTTGATGGCAGCCCTGTTGGATGTCATAGGTGGGTCCTATTTGTAGTATAGTACTTTATTTAGCCCTCAGCTAAGTGTAGTTGGTGAATGGGTGGGATGGTTGCTTTGCAGTAGTAGCAGTGTCAGTTGTTGGAGCTTCTTGGGGTGGCATGGTTGGCCCTTGTTATTCCTGGGAGGGTATTTCCTGTGCTGTTTCTGCTCCTTGGGTCATCTGTTGCTGGTTGTCCAGGGCTGTTGTGGGGGCCTCTTGTCCGGTGTGGGTTTCTGACTGTTTGTTGACCAACTTCAGCAGTGCTCCAGCAATGGTGGCCATTGTGGCATTGTGTTCTTTCCACTACTCCATGGCCTGTTCTTGTTGTTCCAGCTGCATCCTCTGACTTTGCTCGAGGGTGGACACAATCTGTGCCAACCTGTCTTGGGTATGTTGGTAGGCCCCCAATACCTCTGCAATGACGTCCTGGGCTGCTGCATCCATCTGGTGCCCTACCCCCTGACCCACTGGGGCACTTGACCTTGCCCTGACCCCCTGTGCCTGTGTCCCCTGCACAGGTCTTGATGTGCCACTTGTACTGGGGCCCTCACCTTCCTGCATGTTAGGAGTGGGAGACTGTGGCCTCTGTAGCTGTGTTCCACCTGTCTGTGACCTAGGTCCACTGGTGTGGGTACGCCTCCCCTGGCCTGCTGGTCTTGACTGCGTGTTAGGGGTGACAGTGTTTTCCTGGGTGGTGCCTGTTGGGGGACATAGACATCTCTGTTTCATATGCATGAGGGTTTGAGGTGCACAGAACTGCGCAATTTTGTGCTGGTGTGACTTTCAGTGGCCTTCCAGGGTGCCTGTGTGAGGTGGACATTGCATTTAGTGGCAGTGGTGGGGTTACATTGTGGTGGGGGTTATTATTCCATTGTGGGTACGGCCAGGGGTGGGTGGTTGTGCACAGTGGAAGTGATGTGGGCCTGGTAGTGAGTTGTGGGTAATGCAGGGTGGTGGATGTGTTGGGTAATGGCTGGGTGCGGTGTGGGTCTAGGTGGGTGTGGGTGGGGTGGGGTGGTGCATGGATTTTAGAGGTGTTGTATATGGGGTAATTGACTTACCCGAGTCCATTCCTCCAGTGAGTCCAGTGAGTCCCTCTGGGTGCAGGATGGCGAGTACCTTCTCCTACCAGTCGGTGTAGTCGGGTGGTGTTGGTGGCGGTCCTCCCCCAGTCTTCTGCACTGCGATGTGGTGCCTGGATGCCATGGCCCTGATCTTTCCCTGCAGGTCATTCCATCTCTTGTGGACGTAATTCCCTGTGTGTGGATGGTGTCCCACTGCATTTATCCTGTTGACAGTGGTCTGCCACAGCTCCAATTTCCGCACTATGGGTGTGTGCTGCACCTCGGACCCGCATATTTGTGGCTCCACCTTCAGGATCTCGCCCACCATGGTCCTTAGCTCCCTTTTCGGTGAAGCTTGGATTTTTGGGTTGGGACATGGTGAGGGTGGTGGATGGCGTCGGGACTGGGGATGGGGTATGGGTGCTCCTGTGTGGGTCGATGTGCGTGTCCTGTCTGCTGGTGTTCTCTGTCTGGCTTTGGTGCTCTCTGTCTTCTGGTCCTGGTTTCATTGCAAGGGATTGTGGGGTGTGTCTGGCGATGTTTTATGGTGTTCTGGATGTGTGTCAGGTGTGTGGGTGATAGTCCTAGCCAATGTGTGCACTTGTTGCTGTTGGGCCCACTTGCCGCCCGTGGCGGTCGCAGCTGCCAATGGTCATCTGGCCTCCACTGTCCGCTGAGATGATTTGTGCATCATTATTTGGAGGGTGGGATGTGGGTGTGCTTGGCAGTGACGGGGTGGGGTGGCTGGGATTCCCGCCGAGAGGGTCCTGGCGGAGAGTGGTGGTCTCGGAATTTTTGGCAGGGTTGGGTTTTTCTATCATTATATAGCGGATTTCCATTCGCCACCGGGATTCTGTTCACCTCCGACACCGTGGTCTTTCCCGCCATGTTCATAATGACCGCCTTTGTTCCTGTCTGGGTCGGTGTGGATAGCACTGTTCTGATCCTATGCTTTAAAAACGTGTTGCTGGTATTGCAGGGTGCTCTTTACTAGAGATGCTTTCCACCTAAACTTGGGAACTACCCAGAGTTCTCTTCTCCCCGCCGGGAGGGAACCGCCATATGGGCCCTACGACACCCCTCACCGTCATCCTGTTCCTGGCGGTCGGAACCGCCAGGAACAGGATGGCGGTGAGGGGGTCGGAATACCCCATGGCGGCGCAGCAAGCTGCGCCGCCATGGGGGATTCCCAGGGCAGCGGAAAACCGGCGGCAGACCGCCGGTTTTCCTGGTCTGACCGCGGCCAAACCACCGCGGTCAGAATGCCCTGCGGGGCACCGCCAGCCTGTTGGCGGTGCTCCCGCATCCCCGGCCCCGGCGGTCCTTGACCGCCGGGGTCGGAATGAGCCCCTTAGTCCCTATGTAGCTCGGTGTCGATAGCACTGTGCTGATCATATGCTTAAAAACGTTTCTAGATAAACAGACATGTGAAGTGAGCAAATCTAGAGTGTCGCTGGTGTTGCAGGGTACTCCTTACTGGAGCTGCTCTCCACCTACACTTGGGAACTACCCAGAGTTCTCTATTCTTTACATAATTTATGCATCACTCTAACTTTTAAATGGCCTTTTGTTGACTTTTTCTGGTTGCTCCCTTGTGTCTGGACAAAGCTAAACTTCTCTGAAGAGCTCTAATGAAAGCAAAACGTGTCAAGAGTTGCTTTATTAATTCCAGATTGGCTTGGATGGTATTTGACTAGTCCAAAGCTATAATACTGTGCCTGAAGTGATAAATGTTTTTTGTCATTTTACAGCTTGGCGAGGATGACTGTGTCAATTCTATACTTAAGGATTTTGCTGTACAAATGCCAAAAGACTTTGGCCCATATCTCTACTTTTTAGAGCCACATTTGCATCATTTTTTTAAGTTAAAGCCGCGTAAACTTGCAAAATATAATTGTATATGCAGAGTTTGTGGCTGTTTTGCATGAAAAAAATTATTCAAATGCAGCGCTAAAAAAGTATAAATATGGGTCTTTGATCCTATCTAGCTCAAGATGGATAGCACTGTGCTGATCCTATGCTTAAAAACTGTGCTAGTTAAACAGATATTTGAGATGAGCAAATCTTGAGTGTTGCTAGTGTTGCAGGGTTTTCCTAACTGGAGCTGCTCTCCATCTAAACTTGGGAACTATCCAGAGTTCTCTCTTCTTTTTTGTATAATTTATGCATCACTCTAACCCTGAAAGGTCCTTGTTGTGACTTATATTGGCTGGTTCCTTGTGTCTGGACAAAGCTAAATCTCTCTGAAAAGCTCTAATGAGAGCAAAACATGTGTCAGGGGTTGCTTCACTCTTTTTAGGTTGGCTTGGATGGTATTTGACTAATCCAAAGATGTAATACTGTGCCTGGAGTGGTAAATGGCTTTTGTTATTTTATAGCTCAGCAAACGATGACACTTTGTCAGTCCTATGCTCTAAGAGTGTGCTGTACAAATGGCAAAAAACTATAGTCCATATTTATAGTTTTTGTTGCAAAACTTTGCTAACGCAGTTTTGCGGCAAAAAGTTTAGCAGCAGCTTGTATCATTTAACAACGCAAGCCGCACGCCTAATTTTTTTAATGGTGCAAGCCAGCGCTAAATGTGGGCTAGTGTCTTAGAAGGAGGGTGGGGTTGGTGGTAGGGTGGTAGGGAGGGAGGGAGTGGGGTGTGCATCAGAACATGACATTAGCCTGGTTAAATGCCTCTAACCAGACTAATGCCATTTCCTGGTGCACAACCACTAAAAACATGACTCCAGTCTTAGGAAAGACAGACGTCATGGCAGCCACCCCGCTGGCCAGCACAGGGGACAAGTGTCCCCTGGGCATGGCCATTGTACCCTGTGCCATGCAGGGGGTCCCAAGTTAGGGCCCCCAATGGCAAAAAAAAATAAAATAATAATAATTCTTACCTATACTTACCATACTTACCTTGGATGGGGTCCCCCATCCTCCAGTGTCCCTCTTGTGGGGGTGTTCCTGAGGATTCGGGAGAGCACCTATGGACCCATTCCATGGTGTCTAACCATGGAAATGGGTCCACAGGTCCCCTAATACATGATCAGACCGAGGTGTTAGATAATGGTGTAAAGCAAGCTTTGCACCATTATTTAGCCCCTCCTCCCACTCATGTGTCATTTTAGCACGGGGAGAATAAATATGGGGATATGGGGATTGCGCCATTTTATAGATGGGAACACCTACCTTCCGTCTCATTGACGCAAGGTGGGTTTACACAGTGAAAAAATGGTGTAAAATCCTATAGTTTGACATTAGACGTGTTTTATATCAAACTATAAATATGGAGTTAGGTTTGCACCAAATTTGTGTTATAAAAAAGGACGCTAATTTGACACAATTGAAATGTAAATATGGGCTTGTGTCCCTGTCTAGCTCGGCGTGGATAGCACTGTGCTAATCCGATGCTCAAAACTTTTCTTGATAAAAAAAACCTTTTGGTGAGCAAATCTAGAGTGTCGCTGGTGTTGCAGGGTGCTGCTTACTGGAGCTGCTCTCCACCTAAACTTGGGAACTACCCAGATTCTCTCTTCCTTTTTGCATATTTTATGTGTCACTCTAACCCTGAAAGGGTATTTTTTTGATATATAAATATATATTTTATACACAAATACCCCAACATGAAACCCCACCCAACCCCTCCAATAAATAAATGTACTAAAACCCAACCCAACTATACTTAATCTAACCTATGCCTACCCTACACTATTACACTAACCTAAAAACTACCCATCTAAAACTATTTACAACAGTAAAAAGGAGGGGAAGAAACTGGCAGGCTGTGGCACTAGCTTTTTACATTTTATTTAACATCTTCTTATTGTCCGCACTCTCCTTCTCCAACCTGTTCAGTCTGTCCATTATATTGGCCATGTCCCATCTCATGTCCCTTTCAAATTCGGTGCTCATGACCGCAGCAAGTGGCTGCACAGGTGCCTGGCTTTTTAAAGGTGCAGCAAACATGGAGGGGCTCGGACCTGCAGAGGCCCCCTGCACCCCTGATGTTTTCCACAAATTGTCCTTCTTCCTCTGCGGCTGCTGTGGAGGTCCCCCATGTGCTAACGCAAGCTATTCCCAAGTGGCCTTTACCATGCAGAACCTCCTTCTCATCCTGTGGTATCCGGCATCCACTTCCAAAATATGCCTTTACCTTTTAGTCCTTTTGTGATATGCATGCCGTTGCTCTGGTGTCATATTGGCAGCTGAAAATGTGGAGAATCACGCATCACATACAGCATTGTGTGGAGGTTAAACAGGCATATATTGTACACTGCATCTGCAGATGACACATGCAGTCCATCACACATTTCTCAACAATGACTTACTCCTCATCTATGACTATTTCCTGCCAGCCATCTACGGTATCATGTACATGTCACTGGTATGACAACTATCTATTGTTGACCAGGACCCAGAGGGGAGTAGCCTAATTTGTCCTTGATCAACATTCGTGTTATCAAACTTGTGAGGATCACGTGACCCAACAAGTCTGGATTTCCTGTGTTATTGTCCATAAGGGGGGGTTTGCATACAATCCACCACTTTGACACCCCTGTTAAAACATAAATGTTTGCCCAGCCAATCATGGATGCAAGGTGGGGGGGCATCTGATATGGGGTCTGGAAACTTCCCTCTGGCTATTCTAAGGTTTGGTAAATCTTCATTCATGTATCCTGGTTTAAGACCTGGTCTGAGCATTCGTTACAAGGGGGCACACTATTGCTCATGATGTGCCCACATGTATAAATAATGCAATGTCCCCTGAAAGTTTGGGCAAAGCCTGACCAGCACATCAAAGATGTCTACACATTACAGAACTAATGCCCCCTACCCTGTGCTATGATGTGCTACATGTGTAAAATGGCACACACATGGTGGCTGTATGGGTGCCCTTAGCGCCACAGTGAGTTTGGCACTGCACTTGGTGCCGCAACAGTATTCTTATATATTGAACATCATGTGCACATGCATGTCAGACATCATCAAAGTACCAGGTACGCACTCAGCATTCACATCATATCCACATGTGATGTGACCTACATCACTCACAAATATGGTGGCAGGACCAGGTTGGGAATTCCGCTGAGATCTAGCTTAGGACATTTCTTAGACTTTCCCCACAACCATCTGGAGCTGAATTGTCACCTAATTGTGTACACTACTGACTTTTGTCCAGCAGAATATGGGTCCTTGCAGTACTACATCCTCAATTTATATCTGAAGGGTACTGAGGCACCTCTGGTGCAAGTGTCTCCTACATACGCCCTCTAGAGTCCTCTATACATAACCTACATCTGTACCATCTTGTGAGTAAGTGTAAGCTATGTGTGGCACACAGTCCTGTCAAACGTGCTGTGACAAAGTTGTTGTCAACAGGTGTAGGAGGCTGGCCTGGCTTGTAGTGGGTACCAAGGTGTACTTACACTCTGTACCAGGTCCAGTTATCCCTTATTAGTGTAGAAGAGGTGTTTCTAGCAGCTTAGGCTGATAGAAGGTAGCTATAGCAGAACAACTTAGGGTGAACTAGGAGAAATGCAAAGCTCTTACTATACCACTGGTGTCATATGCACAATATCATAAGAAAACACAATACACAGATATACAAAAAATAAAGATACTTTATTTTTATGACAATACGCCAAAAGTATCTCAGTGGGTACCCTCAGTATGAGGATGCTAAATATACACAAGATATATGTACACAATACCAAAATTATGCAGTAATAGCAAAAGGAAGTAATGCAAGCAGTGTAAAGTTACAATAGATTGCAATAGGAGCACATAGGTATAGGCAACACAATCCATATACTCCAAAAGTGGAATGCGAACCACAAATGGACCCCAAACCTATGTGAGCTTGTAGAGGGTCGCTGGGACTGTAAGAAAACAGTGAGGGTTAGAAAAATAGCCCACCCCAAGACCCTGTAAGGTAGGTGTAAAGTGCACCTACACCCCCCAGAGAGCACAGAAGTCGTGATAGGGGGATTCTGCAAGGAAAACCAACACCAGCAATGCAACAACAGTGGATTTCCAGACCTGAGTACCTGTAAGACAAGGGGACCAAGTCCAAGAGTCGCGACAGTGTCGAGAGTGGGCAGATGCCCAGGAAATGCCAGCTGAGGGTGCAAGGAAGCTGCCACTGGATGGAAGAAGCTTGGTGTTTTGCAAGAACGAAGAGGACTAGGAACTTCCCCTTTGGAGGATGGATGTCCCATGTCGTGAAGAAGCTTGCAGAGGTGTTCCCACGCAGAAAGACCGCAAACAAGCCTTGCTAGCTGCAAGGGTCGCAGTAAGGGTTTTTGGATGCTGCTGTGGCCCAGGAGGGACCAGGATGTCGCCTCTTGGATGAGGAGACAGAGGAGGCACCCAGCAAGTCAGAGAGCCCTCACAGAAGCAGGCAGCACCCTCAGAAGTACCGGATCAGGCACTTAGAAGAGGAGTGAACCGGAGTCCACCCGAAGTCAGAAAAGGGGGTCCCACGACGCCTGAGGACAACTCAGAAGGTTGTGCACTGCAGGTTAGAGTGTCGGGGACCCAGGCTTGGCTGTGCACGAAGGAAATCCTGGAAGAGTGCACAGGAGCCGGAGCAGCTGCAAATCACGCGGTACCCAGCGATGCAGTCTAGCATGGGGAGGCAAGGACTTACCTCCATCAAACTTGGACTGAAGAGTCACTGGACTGTGGGAGTCACTTGCACAGAGTTGCTGAGTTCCAGGGACCACGCTCGTCATGCTGAGAGGGGACCCAGAGGACTGGTGATGCAGTCTTTTGTTGCCTGCGGTTGCAGGGGGAAGATTCCGTCGACCCACAGGAGATTTCTTCAGAGCTCCTGGTGCAAGAAGGAGGCAGGCTACCCCCAGAGCATGCACCACCAGGAAACAGATGAGAAATCCGGCAGGATGAAGCGATACAAGGTTGCAGTAGTCGTCTTTGCTACTTTGTTGCGGTTTTGCAGGCGGCCTGAGCAGTCAGCGGTCGATCCTTTGGCAGAAGGTGAAGAGGGAGATGCAGAGGAACTCTGGTGAGCTCTTGCATTCGGTATCTGAAGAATTCCCCAAAGCAGAGACCCTAAATAGCCAGAAAAAGGAGGTTTGGCTACCTAGGAAGGAGGATAGGCTAGTAAGAAAGGTAAGAGCCTATCAGAAGGAGTCTCTGACGTGACCTGATCGCACTGGCCACTCAGAGCAGTCCAGTGTGCCAGCAACACCTCTGTTTCCAAGATGTCAGAGGTCTGGGACACATTGGAGGAGCTCTGGGCACCTCCCCTGGGAGGTGCAGGTCAGGGGAGTGGTCACTCCCCTTTCCTTTGTCCAGTTTCGCGCCAGAGCAGGGCTGGGGGATCCCTAAACTGGTGTAGACTGACTTATGCAGAGATGGGTAGCATCTGTGCCCATCAAAGCATTTTCAGAGGCTGGGGGAGGCTACTCCTCCCCAGCCATCACACCTATTTCCAAAGGGAGAGGATGTCACACCCTCTCTCAGAGGAAATCCTTTGTTCTGCCTTCCTGGGCCAGGGCTGCCTGGACCCCAGGAGGGCAGAAACCTGTCTGAGGGGTTGGCAGCAGCTGCAGTGGATACCCCGGAAAGGCAGTTTGGCAGTACCCGGGTTCTGTGCTAGAGACCTGGGGGATCATGGAATTGTCTCCCCAATGCCAGAATGACATTGGGGTGACAATTCCATGATCTTAGACATGTTACATGGCCATGTTCGGAGTTACCATTGTGAGGCTATACATGGGTAGTGACTCATGTATAGTGCACGCGTGTAATGGTGTCCCCGCACTCACAAAGTATGGGGAATTTGCCCTGAATGATGTGGGGGCACCTTGGCTAGTGCCAGGGTGCCCACAGACTAATTAACTTTGCACCCAACCTTCACCAGGTGAAGGTTAGACATATAGGTGACTTATAAGTTACTTAAGTGCAGTGGTAAATGGCTGTGAAATAACATGGACGTTATTTCACTCAGGCTGCACTGGCAGGCCTGTGTAAGAATTGTCAGATCTCCCTATGGGTGGCAAAAGAAATGCTGCAGCCCATAGGGATCTCCTGGAGCCCCAATACCCTGGGTAACTCAGTACCATATACTAGGGAATAATATGGGTGTACCAGTATGCCAATGTGAATTGGTGAAATTGGTCACTAGCCTGTTAGTGACAATTTGTAAAGCAGAGAGAGCATAACCACTGAGGTTCTGGTTAGCAGAGCCTCAGTGAGACAGTTAGACATCACACAGGGAACACATACATATAGGCCACAAACGGATGGGCACTGGGGTCCTGGCTAGCAGGGTCCCAGTGACTCATAACAAACATACTGACAACATAGGGTTTTCACTATGAGCACTGGGCCCTGGCTAGCAGGATCCCAGTGAGACAGTGAAAACACCCTGACATATACTCACAAACAGGCCAAAAGTGGGGGTAACAAGGCTAGAAAGAGGCTACTTTCTCACACACTCCCCCCCCAAATGAAAGACAATAAGGCTAACCTTGGCCAGTTGAGACTTTATTGTCTAAGTGGTGATAAGTGGAGAGTAGCTCTGCAATAGATTGGTTACTCCCTTTATCATCCACTATATGGTTACCTCCCTGTGGGGATGTAAACCACCCTGTTTGAAGTTTTTTAGCTAACCAACAATGTGAAGATATATTTTCAGAGTTCCTATCAGTAAGTTTTAGTTTAGAACAGTGGGAATTGTCAACTGGACCTATTTCTAGTGATGAGAATGCCAGACAGGGATGCTGTCTCAGTAAAGCCATAGCTGGGCAAAAACGTTGTCCATATGGCTGTAGGAGAGAAAAGGGATGCTGTTTCTCTTTAGTTAGAGCAGGGTAGGGATGCTGTCCTATGAGCTCCACACTAGGACAAGGCTGCTGTCCTAAGTGTTGTGAGGCAGTGCAGGGTTTCTGCACTAAAGTTTCTCTGGGAGGGTTGGAGAGATGCTCCATGTTAACTAAAATGGTGGACTTTTTCTCACCAATATTAGTTATCCCACAGAGAGGTACTTCCACCTCAGGGAGTACAGCTATGCCAGCTGACGATTCCCTTTGTACAGGTGCCACCCAAGGAGAGTTTTCTCCCACCACAGGAATGGTATCCTGAATGGCAGGGTGGGTAGGGGATACTGTGATACCCTTTTTACCTGTTGTTGGAGAAGGATCCTATTTCTCTCCTTTGCTTTTTCATTTCAGTAGAAATGAGAGGGAACAATTCCTTAGGGATACCCAGCATGGCTGCATGGGTATTAAACTCTACCTTAGCCCAACCTGACGTCTCTAGGTCATTACCTAAGAGACAGTCTACAGGTAAGCTAGGTGACACTACCACCTGCTTAGGGCCAGTAACTCCACCCCAACTAAGCTGAACTATAGCTAAGAGAAGAAACTTAGTGGAGTTATGGACATCAATAATCTTGTACTGTTGTCCAATGATGTGTTGTTCAGGAGCCACTAGTTTTTGAGTCACCAAAGTGATACTGGCACCTGTGTCCCTGTAGGCCTGGGCCTCAACACCATTTATTGAAACTGTCTGCCTGTACTTATCCATTGTAAGGGGACAAGCAGCCAGTGTGGCAAGGCCAATGCCACTAGGTGTGACAGAAACTGTCTTGGGACTGACTACCCCAGTTTCTATGATGGACCCATAAGTGAACCCAACTACACCCTTAGTTTGACTGTTGCCAGCAGTCCCACCACTATTACCACTAATGCTAGGGGCACTAGAGTTTGATGTATTAGTGGTGGTAGGCTCAGGGGGTTTACCTGGACAGGACTTATCCCCTGGCCTATGGCCTTTATTTTTACACACAAAGCACCAAGGCTTTTTAATGTGTGTATGTTGTGAAGAAGAGGAAGAATTTGATTTATCTTCACCCCCTGAAGAGTGTTTAGAATTTGAAGAAGGATCTTTGGTTTTACCCTTATCCCCATGCTTATCCTGAGATTCCTCACCATCTTTCTTCTTGCCATCCTTGTCACCCCCTGTATGAACTTTTCTGTTCACTCTTGTTCTGACCCATTTGTCTGCCTTCTTTCCCAATTCTTGGGGAGAGGCCAGATCTGAGTCCACTAGATATTGGTGTAAAAAGTCAGACACACAGTTATTCGGAATATGCTCTCTCAAAATAAGATTATACAGGCTTTCATAGTCAGAAACTTTACTGCCATGTAACCACCCCTCCAAGGCCTTCACTGAACAGTCAACAAAGTCTATCCAGTCTTGTGAGGACTCTTTTCTGGTGTCTCTGAACTTAATCCTGTATTGTTCAGTGTTTAAGCCAAATCCATCCAAGAGTGCATCCTTCAAAACTGCAAAATTATTAGCATTACTTTCTCTAACAGTAAGGAGCCTATCCCTACCCCTTCCATTGAAAGATAGCCATAGGATATCAGCCCACTGCCTTTGAGGGACCCCCTGTACCATACAGGCCCTCTCAAGTGCAGCAAACCACTTGTTAATGTCATCCCCCTCCTTGTAAGGGGGAACTATCTTGTGCAGATTCCTGGAATCATGCTCTATCACAGGATTGCTATCAGGAATACTGCTGCTGCCACCATGGGGTCCAAACCCCAATCTCTGTCTCTCCTTCTCCAGGTCTAGGGATTCCCTGTCTAGAGCCAGCTGTTGCTGTTTAAGCTTCAGCCTGGTCTCTTCCACTCTCAACTTTTTGAGTTCCTTTTCTAACATGTTGTCTTCAGGGGGGTGGGTTTGGAATGTTTAGACACTGAGGACAAATTGGAAATAACAGAGGGAGACCTGTCCCTAACAGCTTGCACTCTAACAACCTGGCCTTCAGGAACAAAAACATCCCTACTATGATGGGAGCTTCTATTACTACCAGCATTGCTATGTTGTCTGCTAAGGGGCAGATTTGGAAAAGAACCCTTCACACCTCCCTCAAGGGGTTCCCCTGAGTCAGAGTGTGAGCTATCTACCATCTTCTCAATTGAAGTGCCAGCTAGGGACTTATTATTCTCAATGAGCAAATTAAATAGAAATTCTCTTGAAGGATTCTTTCCTATCACTAAACCTCTATCAATGCAGAGACCCCTTAGGCTCTTAAAGTTTAGGTTGTCATAAGTAGTATTGACAATTTTAAGAGAAGTTCCTACATCAGACATGATAGAAGAAGGTTTAGAGACAATGAGAAGAGAGAAAATATTTCAGGACTTTTTAAAGAACAGGAAAAAATCTTTTTCAAACTTTTTGAAACTTTTAGAAAGTTTAGGAGTACTTTTCAGCACTTAACAGAAAGTGTAAGAGAAGAGAAGCAAAATGTTTTGGTTAGGTGTATATACACTGAACTTGTTTTGTATATTATTCTCTTATGAAAAGTACAAAATGACAAAGTGGTAATTAGTTGCAAGTACTTATCCCACCGCTGCACAACCAATGTAGGAGGCTGGCATGGCTTGTAGTGGGTACCAAGGGGTATTTACACTCTGTACCAGGTCCAGTTATCCCTTATTAGTGTAGAAGAGGTGTTTCTAGCAGCTTAGGCTGATAGAAGGTAGCTATAGCAGAGCAGCTTAGGCTGACCTAGGAGACATGCAAAGCTCCTACTATACCACTGGTGTCATATGCACAATATCATAAGAAAACACAATACACAGATATACAAAAAATAAAGGTACTTTATGTTTATGGCAATATGCCAAAAGTATCTCAGTGAGTACCCTCAGTATGAGGATGCTAAATATACACAAGATTTATGTATACAATACCAAAATTATGCAGTAATAGCAAAAGGAAGTAATGCAAGCAGTGTAAAGTTACAATAGATTGCAATAGGAGCACATAGGTATAGGGGCAACACAAACCATATACTCCAAAAGTGGAATGCGAACCACGAATGGACCCCAAACCTATGTGAGCTTGTAGAGGGTTGCTGGGACTGTAAGAAAACAGTGAGGGTTAGAAAAATAGCCCACCCCAAGACCCTGTAAGGTAGGTGTAAAGTGCACCTACACCCCCCAGAGAGCACAGAAGTCGTGATAGGGGGATTCTGCAAGGAAAACCAACACCAGCAATGCAACAACAGTGGATTTCCAGACCTGAGTACCTGTAAGACAAGGGGACAAGTCCAAGAGTCACGACAGTGTCGAGAGTGGGCAGATGCCCAGGAAATGCCAGCTGAGGGTGCAAGGAAGCTGCCACCGGATGGAAGAAGCTTGGTGTTTTGCAAGAATGAAGAGGACTAGGAACTTCCCCTTTGGAGGATGGATGTCCCATGTCGTGAAGAAGCTTGCAGAGGTGTTCCCATGCAGCAAAACCGCAAACAACCCTTGCTAGCTGCAAGGGTCGCAGTTAGGGTTTTTGGATGCTGCTGTGGCCCAGGAGGGACCAGGATGTCGCCACTTGGATGAGGAGACAGAGGAGGCGCCCAGCAAGTCAGAGAGCCCTCACAGAAGCAGGCAGCACCCACAGAAGTACCGGATCAGGCACTTAGAAGAGGAGTGAACTGGAGTCCACCCGAAGTCAGAAAAGGGAGTCCCACGACGCCGGAGGACAACTCAGAACGTTGTGCTCTGCAGGTTAGAGTGTCGGGGACCCAGGCTTGACTGTGAACAAAGGAAATCCTGGAAGAGTGCACAGGAGCCGGAGCAGCTGCAAATCACGCGGTACCCAGCAATGCAGTCTAGCGTGGGGAGGCAAGGACTTACCTCCACCAAACTTGGACTGAAGAGTCACTGGACTGTGGGAGTCACTTGGACAGTGTTGCTGAGTCCCAGGGACCACGCTCGTCATGCTGAGAGGGGACCCAGAGGAGCGGTGATGCAGTCTTTTGTTGCCTGCGGTTGCAGGGGGAAGATTCCGTCGACCCACAGGAGATTTCTTCAGAGCTCCTGGTGCAAGAAGGAGGCAGGCTACCCCCAGAGCATGTACCACCAGGAAACAGGCGAGAAAGCCAGCAGGATGAAGCGATACAAGGTTGCAGTAGTCATCTTTGCTACTTTGTTTCGGTTTTGCAGGCGTCCTGAGCAGTCAGCGGTCGATGCTTTGGCAGAAGGTGAAGAGGGAGATGCAGAGGAACTCTGGTGAGCTCTTGCATTCGGTATCTGAAGAATTCCCCAAAGAAGAGACCCTAAATAGCCAGAAAAGGAGGTTTGGCTACCTAGGAAGGAGGATAGGCTAGTAAGAAAGGTAAGAGCCTATCAGAAGGAGTCTCTGATGTGACCTGATGGCACTGGCCACTCAGAGCAGTCCAGTGTGCTAGCAACACCTCTGTTTCCAAGATGGCAGAGGTCTGGGGCACACCGGAGGAGCTCTGGGCACCTCCCCTGGGAGGTGCAGGTCAGGGGAGTGGTCACTCCCCTTTCCTTTGTCCAGTTTTGCGCCAGAGCAGGGCTGAGGGATCCCTAAACCGGTGTGGACTGGCTTATGCAGAGATGGGCAGCATCTGTGCCCATCAAAGCATTTCCAGAGGCTGGGGGAGGCTACTCCTCCCCAGCCATCACACCTATTTCCAAAGGGAGAGGGTGTCACACCCTCTCTCAGTGGAAATCCTTTGTTCTGCCTTCCTGGGCCAGGGATGCCTGGACCCCGGGAGGGCAGAAACCTGTCTGAGGGGTTGGCAGCAGCAGCAGCTGCAGTGGAGACCCCGGAAAGGCAGTTTGGCAGTACCCGGGTTCTGTGCTAGTGACCCGGGGGATCATGGAATTGTCTCCCCAATGCCAGAATGACATTGGGGTGACAATTCCATGATCTTAGACATGTTACATAGCCATGTTCGGAGTTACCATTGTGATGCTATACATAGGTAGTGACCTATGTATAGTGCATGCGTGTAATGGTGTCCCCACACTCACAAAGTCCGGGGAATTTGCCCTGAACGATGTGGGGACACCTTGGCTAGTGCCAGATGATGTTGCTACCATACTTTTAACTATTGTCTTTCTTTCCTGCTCTCTGAGGTTTGAGTTACACTCCAGTGGTATATGTATTGGAGAATGAGTAGACCAAGGAGATTCAGGTGCAAAGTATTTTATTGGTGCTATTTACAATGTGATGATGATAGTACAGTCACTATGTATAAAGGTTTTGTAGTATGAGGAGTCTCCTGCAAACTCCTGCAGCAGTGTTCTGTTGCTCCCTCTCCAAATTTGCAGCACCATTATCATCCTCCTCCTCATTGGGGACGTGAGCCTGTTCATCCCGGGGTACATTTGTTCTTATACATATATTATGGAGGGTTGCACACCAGTACAATTTTACATACCAGTGGTGGAACATACAAAAGGCTTGCTCCTGTCAGGGACAGGCACCTTAACCTTGACTTCAGAAGCCCAAATGTCCTTTCCACTACATTGCATGTTCTTCAGTGTCCTTCATTATCTGCACACTCTTCCACCATTGTGTTATTGGCAAATGGAGTCATAACCCATGTCTGTATACCATAACCTTGATCGGCTGCAAAGGAATGAGAGAAGATGTGTTGGTAAAGCTTGATATTGGTTTGGAATATACCAAGTCAGTTGTTAGTTGTAGGTGGAGTGGTGACTCAGACTTGCTTCTTGTATAGTGTATGTCCCTGTTTTTGTGAAGTGGTTTAATAGGTATGTGGACCTGACATGGCATTCTTGGGTTGTGGCTCAGGGACCTTGGAACTGTCATATGAATTCCAAACTGATGGTTAAACCATTGCAAAGATGTGTTGTCTAGTCCATATTTGAGGCACTGTCCTATTGTTGGATGGAACCTACCACCTCCTTGCACCACAGTCACCATGGTAGCCCTACAAAGCCAAACTTTGCCCTTCATGTTACCATGTGGCACTACGCATGACATTTTGTGACCCTTTGTGGCAGATGATGGTTGTGCCAGCTATCAAGTGTATGAGGGTGTGAATTACACATTTATAGGAAGATCAAATTTGGTGGAGTAGAATCTTCTAGCTTCCAATACATGATTTATCACAGACACTTTTAACACATTCACAGTGCAGGCTTTGGGGGGGGGGGTGTACACACCTATTTTTTACATGGGTCCCTATGTAAAGTGCATGAAAGGTCGGGTATGTCCTCTATGCTCTGCTCCTACAGAGTCCTGCAATGGCATTCATGGTCTTTACAGTTTTGCACAAAATCTGCACCATGGTGGACCGTTTCTTGTATATTGGACACACATGGTGGTGTTAGGAGACGCTAAGGGGCTCATGTGAGGTGGCACTACAGTAGGTCCTGCACCTTTTCTCATGATTCTGCCCCATGATCTTTTATGGCACGTTAATTTGTATTCCTGTGTGTGCGACACAATGCAGCACACAGGTGTATGTGCACACTACAGGTATGTCAGGTATGCGTAGATGATGTGTAATTTGTAATGGCACCACTTGGATGGCATTTGATAAAGGTGCTGCCAGAGACTTGCACACCATGATTTAGGTGGGGCTGTGCATATGTGTGACTTTCTTTACATGGCCCTGGCCTATGCCATTGACATAGCTGAGCTATTCTTTGTTTGGTGTTATGTGTGTGGGATCTGTATTTAGTTGTCAACCAGTGGACACTTGTAGTGGTTTGTGGACAGCTTCTGTATGCAAAGGGGACATAGCTTCACCTGTTCTCACATGGTTTGCCAGTCAGGTTGTGGCTGTGTTATGTACACGTGGGTATATGTGTTTGTGATATGGAATGATTGCGGTGTAGTGTTGCATATTGCATATGTGTTGTTGCCTCTATATCTATGTTCCCCTGTCCATGTGTATTTAGTGTGGTGTATGTCTTCTTTGTCCTACATGGTGGGTGTGTTGTGTGTGTACTGATTGGTATGGTGGCTTACCTACGAGTAGCCCATTGCCATATTGCCCATCCAGGAACCGCTCGTTGATAGTGGAATGGCAGAATATGTAGGCATCATGGACACTGCTGTTTAATTTTACTAGGATGTTAGTGAAAAGCCCACAGAGGTCCACAGTGGCCTGCACATTGATTGAATGGGTGTGCTTGCGGTTCCTATATACATGTTCGGTTGCTGCAGGTGGCACCAGTTGGACATGGGTGCAGTCCATTGCACCCAGAACATGCGGGAACCCAGCAATTTGGTAGAAACCTTGCTTGGTCTCCTGCTGCAGTTGATCATTGATAATGACCTTGATAATGACAGGCAATCACATTCCTTCTTAGAGAGAATCATGCCTGCAATCTACACTTTGGCTGCATCCTACTTATGGTGTTTTTAGTTGGTGTTTGTTTTTCTTGGTTCTGTTTGGGGGAAGGACTGTCAACACCTGAAGAGGAATCCATGAGGAATCCATACCCTGTTTCTTACATGGTTCCTTTATACCTGACGAGATATATCATTTAGATGTTGTCTACCAGTTCTGAACTAGTCTAAAGACTGCACTACATTTTGATTTACTAGTAGTCCCCACTTTTTAGCCATTCCCACAGGTTTCTTCTATCTTTACTATCAAAAGCAATACCTATATGTGTGAGGACCTCTGCAACTGCGGCAGAGATCTCAGCACAGAAAAGATAGTAGAGGCGTAGTTATTGGAGTATTTCCTAGTAGAGGAGCAGTAAAAATATTGTATTTCAAATTTAACATTAGAAGTGATACGTCTGCTATGAAGCAAGGAGAGTAGTGATAACAAACAACCATACAGCCCAAGAGACTTTCAAAGCTTTTCAAAAAGTTCTCATTTTTACCATAGGGCACCAGAATATTGATAACACATGGCACACTGCAAATGGCTGCCAGATTCTTCCTTTCAGTCACACAGTGGACCGTAGTTCAATTTACAAATGTCTACATACCCGAACAAGGTGAGCAATTCAGAAGTTGTCAACTATTTTTAAGCTCCATAACAAGCATAGGTATTCAACAGTGTGATCATTACAAAACTGTAACATAGGAATTATTATGTTTTTATTCCATACAGTTAAATATGTTCCTTAAACTACAGGCTCACTAACAAATGACTTTAATGATGGAAATTACAAAATATAAGGATTAGAACAAAGATAGAATTCTAATAATCTGAGGAATATCATTTTATACGTTGTATTTTGTCCATATTATTAATTACTTTTAGACATCTCTCAAATTCAGGATGAATATGTCTCACTTTAAGTAAACCAATGACCATTTTAAATAATTTAACTCAGTTAGGGGAACATAATCAAAAGTCAATGTCTTGAACCTGAAAGATTTAAAAATAGATCAAAGATTTATTTTCAGTAGGGACATTAATTATGTGAATCTGCCTTTACAACAGAAGTCTTTATACTGAGGACGGGTGCCTAATTTAGGGGCTGCTTAATTGATTTCATTTGGGCATGAGTACCAGGCACCTGCCAAGAGAGACACTTACTTAGCCCCCTGGGAACAGAGACATACACATGCTGAAAACAGTGGTGTATTTTATTGAAAAAAGCAGTGGCTCATGTAATGTGCAATGAATAACATTTTTTGTTACTCATGCCCTCGCAGGGAGAAGGTAGCCCCCATCTGGTGGGCCAGGGCCTGGGGAGTTGGAGGAAGGATAGCCCTCTGTTTGGCCTCGGAGGGGGCATAACTGGGTCCTCCTCCCTTTACTCTTTTTAACACCCATGGCCCCATCCCCTGGGTGTGCTCTATTCTTGGGGGCCTGTGGCCCCATCCCTAAACCCCGTAGACCAGAAATGATGGGGAAAACATGGTTGTACTCCCCCAAGCACAGTCAGCATCCCCACTCCCTGTGTCATGTCCGAGGTGGGGGGCTGGAGGCCACCACAGACTGCTACATCTGCCAGGCAGAAAGACATTGCTGGCTCCCGTAGCAGCACAGAATAGTGCTGCCCAGGTAGGGAGGCGGAGGAGGCAGACAAGAGTGGACTCCATGGACCATCCCGCAACATGGACAAAGTGCAGGGTGCCCAGGTGGGACTAGCACCCCTAAGAAAAGGGGGACAACAAAGTAAACAAAGACCACGGCTCTCTCCACCACAGCAGGAGAGCTGCTAATAAAATATTCACTTCTCCCGAAGGAGAGCCTCATAATGACTTACAGAGTAGGATCATTCTTGACTGCTTTGGCCTCAATTTCGGATGTTTCTCCCTTTGTGGTGGCCCCAGGATGGCAGGATCACGACCAACTACATTAGGAAGTGCTCAGCCTTCCCCCAAAAAGGACTTTATGTGTCTCAACCCTTAGGTGGGTGGTAAAAACCTCCTCAGGATTTCATGCATTTTTTCAAGCACTCCCAGGGCTAGAGCCTTTGCTCTACAACTAGATGTTTTGTGCCCTTTAGGGGATATGTTTATGGTTGCAGTTCTTATGGTCTGAACGTCGTGAAGGTGGTTAAGGGAACTATAAATCTTGAAGCACCTTTGAAGCGCTAGATTTGTGGTTGCAATGCAATGTCATTGAGAATGGGGCCTTCTGCTGCCAGATGGTTAGTGAATGACATCCATATAAGGGGTGCACTCTGTCTCTCAGAATCCTCTGCCCTTTTGTCACTTCACCTGCTTAAGGATAGTCATGTATGTATCACATGGGGTACAAAGTCTGTGCTCAGCTGCTCCCCTCTGGAAATCCTCACACCCCACAATTGTCCAACTCAGAGACCTCCAAACATTCAGGAAAGCATACAAAGCCCCTCTACTGCAGTTTGCATGAGAGCTTCACAGCCAGATTGACACCTAGTCCACCCCAGGAACACTGCAGCTTGAAACCAGACCAAAACCTCCAAAGAGCCACTTGCAGTGTGTGCACACAACACACAATGCTCACCATGCGACTATTTAAACTCCCTCCCTTATTTACCTTTCTCCCCAACAAAGTAACGTACCAAGCACAAATAAGTCAGAGAAAGATTGAGTGGAATACTGCTGAAAACTACTACCTTATGAACACATGCCTGACATTTGTGTTCAGGGTGTATTCCTGGGCATAATATACTCTACTCTCAGAGTATGATCTGTGTCCAGTGCTTTAAGTGAGAAGAAAAAGGAGGAGGGGGACTTAAAAAAGATTGTGACCAAAGATATGTGTCTAAGAATCACTTACAAGAGGCATGCATATATATTTATGGGAGTGGCCTAAAACATGTGAACTTGAATCTTGTGTTTGACACAGCATACCACCTGGCCAGTACTAGCGTACCTTCATATTGTCTGTTAGTGGAACTAAATATATCATACAAGAAACACACACAGCTAAAACAAACTCAACATATTGGCTTTAACTATGCTTGTTAGCACTCATTTTTCATTAATATAAGTTAAGGAATAACAACTCCTATTCGTCCTTTCACATTGCTTTCTTCTGCTGTAAAAAAATTGAGTTATTGGTTGTGGATGGAAGCCATTACTCAGACACCAACCACAGTCCTTGTTGGGGTGAACCACAAAAGTAACTAAATTAACCAGTGTTTAACCCTCTAGTAGATTGACACACAAGCAGGGAGCCTTATCTTATAAGCAATGTGTAAAGTACTTATGCATCACACAAATAGTGATAAAGTGAAAACACAACACAAGAAAAATCCCAAACTAATTCAGAAAAATAGCGTAAATTTTAATAAAGGAACTGATAATAGAATGACAAAAATCTAACCGCTTTAATAGGAGGTATTAAATGTTAAAGTTTTAGGTAAAACTAGTGCAAAAAAGGTGCAAAGCACCAACTGTGACTGTATGGTCAGCTGGTTGGGGATAAATTTACAAGTTCAGGCAGATCATGATGGAGCGAAGTCTGGGAGTAGGACCGGGTTCAGTCCACTACGAGTTGTACCTTATGTCTTTGGGTTGAGGTATGCGCAGTGGTGTTTTGCAAGGCTTCACAACAGTTGATGTTGGTCGCGATAAGTTCTCAGCTGTGCAATGAGGCTTTGCATCGCTCTGTGTTGGTTCCAATGAAGCTTTCATTTTTGTGGTGAGTCTTTGCTAAGCTCTGTGTAGCTCAGCGTTGGGTCCGATGAAGATCCCAGCTGTATGGTGAGGCCTTGTTTTGCATGAAGCTGTCAGCTCTGTGGTGAGGCTTTGAAAGGCTTTTCATCACTTAGCGTCAGTTCCAACTGTGTAGCAAGGCTTTAAGGAGCTTCTCATCACTTCACACTGAATCTGATGGAACTTTCAGTCAGGCAAGGATAAGTTCTCTCTGATGGGCAGTCAAGGGTTCAGGACCTGGGAAGGGACTTTTTTGAGTTCAGTGATGTATTCCAGCAGAAGCCAGCAGCATCACAGGCAGAACCAGTTGGAGGCCCAGGCAGGTCCATTTGCAACAGGTCAGCTAAGCAGTTGGAGAAAGTTCCCTGAAACTTGTTGTGTACCCTGCAGCTCACACAGGAGATCAAACACGTGGCCCTTGGAGTCACTCTGGGTAGTCTAGGATGAAGGCAAGCAGGTCTAATGTCCCGTCTCAGACTGTAACTTCCAGAGGTCCAGGAGTATTCTGAAGAGTGTCTCTAAAGGTGCAATACATATACCTGGTGCCAAACCTTATGTGGGGGGGAGGGATTTCCCCTCTTACACCCACATCTGGTCAGGTTCTGGAAAGTTTTTCACCTTCCATGTCAAGGATTCAAACTGTCCTAGGTTGCAAAAGACAGAGCAGGCCTGGTGTCAGATTCCTTCATGTGCCCACAATTACAACCGTCTGAAATGTAGGTGGTGCTAGGTACAGTGTTCCCAGTCATCATGCCAGGATGGCATATCCAATCCACACCTAAGCGCCTTGTGTGTTACTGTCTGGAAGCAATACACAACCCCCAACATCAAAGGCATTTCCAGTCATGTGACCCAGAGCATTGGCCCAAGACACAAACTGTTAGGACTAGAAAAATGGCAACTTTCTAAACATAGCACTTTTGTAGTTGTGACTTAAAATCCAACTTTACCAAAAATAGGATTTTAATTGCAATTCATTTACATGTAAACAGTGTTTTTATTCCTGCTCCCAATCTAAAGTTATCACCTATTAAATGTAAAAGGGTAACCCAGTGTTAGTTAATGGGAGAGACTGGCCTACACAACAGTGAAAAATGACTTTAGGAGTTTTTCAAAGTCAAGAAATGCAAAAGGTAAAAGGTTCATTTTGCCAGGTCAAAATGGCAGTTTAAAACTGCACTGCAGGCTGCAGTAGCATGCCTGGGAAATGCTTTGAAACAGCTACTTTAGTGGTTGGCGCAATCAGTGCTGCAGGCCCACTAGTAGCATTTAATTCACAGTCACTGGGTACATATAGTACAGTTTACTAGGGAGTTAAAAGTAAATTAAGGCCCATATTTATACTTCTTGACGCAAAACTGCGCAAACGCAGTTCTGCATCAGAATGTACAGCCCCTGCTTGCATCTTTCCGAAGCGCCAGCCGGGTGCCAAATTTATGGCAACCCGCAAGCCACGGCAAAGGGTGGGCTAACGTCTGGGAAAATTATGTTAGCCGGGTGGGAGTGGCGCTACGGGGGAAGGGGGTTTTGCACCCAAAAAATGACGCTAGGCTGGTTTGAGGCAAACAAATTGCCTTTAACCAGCCTAGAGTCATTTCCTGATGCAAAACCAACCTGTTAGAAATGGGGTTTTTGGTTGGCAGTCAGGTTACCCCCTGTCCAAGCAAAAGCCCTCACTCTAGTCAGGGTAAGTCACACACAATCCAAGATTATCCTGTGCCCACCCTCTGGTAGCTTGGCACGAGCAGTCAGGCTTAACTTAGAAGGCTACCACCATATAGCACCACAAAAATACACCACACAGTGTTTAGAAAAATATATAATATTTATCCGGATAATTGTAGGTCAAAACGAATAAAGTTGCAATGTGAATTTGTAGAGATATCACTGAAAAGTGATATACAGTGTCTTAAGCCTTTAAAAAGCAAACAAAGGCCCTCATTACAACTTTGACGGGCGGCGGAGGCCGCCCGCCAAAGTTGCGCCGCAGGAATACCGCCGGCATTCTGAGTTTCCCGCTGGGCAGGCGGGCGGCCGCCTTAAGGCCGCCCGCCAGCCCAGCGGGAAACAACCTTCCCACGAGGACGCCGGCTCGGAATCGAGCCGGCGGAGTGGGAAGGTGCGACGGGTGCTACTGCACCCGTCGCGTATTTCACTGTCTGCTATGCAGACAGTGAAATACAAGCGGGCCCTCTTACGGGGGCCCCTGCAGTGCCCATGCCATTGGCATGGGCACTGCAGGGGCCCCCAGGGGCCCCGCGACACCCCCTACCGCCATCCTGTTCCTGGCGGGCGAACCGCCAGGAACAGGATGGCGGTAGGGGGTGTCAGAATCCCCAAGGCGGCGCAGCATGCTGCGCCGCCTTGGAGGATTCTGACGGGCAGCGGAAAACCGGCGGGAGACCGCCGGTTTTCCTGCACTGACCGCGGCCAAAGCGCCGCAGTCAGAATGCCCTAAGGGGCACCGCCAGGCTGTCGGCGGTGCTCCCGCCAACCGCGAGCCTGGCGGTCACAGACCGCCAGGCTCGTAATGAGGGCCAAAGTCTCTTTCAAGCGCAAAGTACCTGGTTTGGAGTGGAAAATCTCCTCAGAGGGACACAGAAGAAGAGATACGTGGAAAAAGGGTGTGTGCGTCGATTTCTCCCCAGCACACACGGACTTGCGTCGTTATTTTTCACGCGGGGAAGTCGTGCGTCATTTTCCGGCGCGCGGACAGTCTCTTTCTGTGGATCGCGGGGATTACCAGATGTCCCGGGTCTGTGTGTGGATTCTCTGGCTTGTTTACCGGCTACGCGTCGTTCTGCGGGGCTGTGCGGCGAAGTTTCGCTCTCACGGCAGGTGTCGCGTCGATTTCTCCTCTGAAGGTCGAGCGGCGTTGTCCTTGTGAGGCCGTGCGTCGAAGTTCCGGTCGTCCCGAAGGCGTCGCGTCGATCAGCGTCGGTATGCGGCGTTTTTCTCACCGCGGAACAAGCTGTGCGTCGAACATTTCGGCGCACAAAGCATCCAAGTGAAAAAGAGAAGTCTTTTTGGTCCTGAGACTTCAGGGAACAGGAGGCAAGCTCTATCCAAGCCCTTGGAGAACACTTTTACAGCCAGACAAGAGTTCAGCAAGGCAGCAGGGCAACAGCAAGGCAGCAGTCCTTTGTAGAAAGCAGTCAGGTGAGTCCTTTAGGCAGCCAGGCAGTTCTTTTTGGCAGGAAGCAGGTTGTGGTTCAGGTTTCTTCTCCAGCAAGTGTCTGATGAGGTAGCGCAAAGGCCATGTTTTATACCCAAATGTGCCTTTGAAGTGGGGGAGACTTCAAAGAGTGGCTAAGAAGTGCACCAGGCCCCCTTTCAGTTCAATCCTGTCTGCCAGGGTCCCAGTAGGGGGTGTGGCAGTCCTTTGTGTGAGAGCAGGCCCTCCACCCTCCCAGCCCAGGAAGACCCATTCAAAATGCAGATGTATGCAAGTGAGGCTGAGTACCCTGTGTTTGGGGTGTGTCTGAGTGAATGCACAAGGAGCTGTCAATTAAGCCCAGCCAGACGTGGATTGTAAGGCACAGAAAGATTTAAGTGCAAAGAAATGCTCACTTTCTAAAAGTGGCATTTCTAGAATAGTAATATTAAATCCAACTTCACCAGTCAGCAGGATTTTATATTACCATTCTGGCCATACTAAATATGACCTTCCTACTCCTTTCAGATCAGCAGCTACCACTTCAATACTGTATGAGGGCAGCCCCAATGTTAGCCTATGAAGGGAGCAGGCCTCACAGTAGTGCAAAAACGAATTTAGGAGTTTTACACTACCAGGACTTGTAAACTACACAGGTACATGTCCTGCCTTTCACCCACACAGCACCCTGCTCCAGGGGTTACCTAGGGCACACATTAGAGGTGACTTATATGTGGAGAAAGGAGAGGTTTAGGCTTGGAAAGTACTTTTAAATGCCAAGTCGAGGTGACAGTGAAACTGCACACACAGGCCTTGCAATGGCAGGCTTGAGACAAGGAAAAGGGGCTACTTACATGGGTGTCACAACCAGTGCTGCAGGTCCACTAGTAGCATTTAATCTACATGCCCTAGGCACATAGAGTGCACATTACTAGGGACTTATAAGTAAATTAAATAGTCCAATCAGGTATGATTCAAGGTTACCATGTTTTAAGGGAGAGAGCATATGCACTTTAGCACTGGTTAGCAGTGGTAAAGTGCGCATAGTCTAAAAACCAGCAAAAACAGTGTCCAAAAAGTGGAGAGAGGCAGGCAAAAAGTTAGGGGTGACCACCCTAAGGCTGTCCGGTCTAACACAACCATACCACATGAATCCTGTCTTATAAAAGACATCAGTCATGCCCACCACCCCAATGGCCAGCACAGGGGACAAGGGTCCCCTGGGCATGGCCATTGCACCCAGTGCCATGCAGGGAGACCCGTTTCAGGACCCCCAATGGCACTTTAAAACATCTTTTAAAATACTTACCTCTACTTACCCCACTTACCTGGGATCTGGTCCCCCCATCCTCTGGTGTCCCTCTGGTGTGGGTGGGGGTCTTCCAGTGGCTTGGGGTGGGCACCTGTGGGCTGTTTCCATGGTGTTTGACCGTGGAAATGGGTCCACAGGTCCCCTAACACCTGCCCTAACCCAAGCGTTAAATAATGGCGCTAAGCAGGCCTAGCGCCATTATTTAGGCCCCCCTTCCTCCCGTGCACCATTTTTGCACGGGAGGATAAATAAGGCGCTAGGGGCTTTGAGTCATTTTTTGCATGGGAACGCCTAGCTTGCATCTCATTGAGGCAAGGTGGTTTCATGCATCCCAAAAATTACGATAACTCAGATATTTTGATGCTAGACTGATTTAGCATCAAAATATTATTATGGAGTTAAAAAAGTATGCTAATTCAGGGCAAAGAAAGTATAAATATTCCCCTATGGACCAGATTTATGGAAAAGAGGCGCAGAGCGGTGTTGCTCCAAAATTGGTAGCGCTGTGCTGCGTCACTTTAGAAATGGAGGGATGATCCATATTTAAGTGAATATGGCACGCCCCTGTGTTGTCTCCTGTGCTGGTGCTAAATTTAGCTGCCAGCGCCTACACAGGCATCCCTGAACCATTGTGCAAGGATGTCTGCGTTGAGGGGGGTGATTGTTTATGTAAGAGAAGGTGTCCCTTCCCGCACATAAACAATCACTAATGGCGCTTTAGCACTTCTGTGTGTGCTGCAGAATGGAGCATGCATAGAAAAAGCAAAAAATGAGGAGGAATAAAAGTATTCCTCTTTGTTGTCCCTGCTAACGCCACCCCTGGGGTTGGCATTAGACTTTGGCGCTGCCTCAGGTTTATGAAATTTCATAAATTTGAGGCAGCATCAAAATGCAATGGGTGTTGCTGTGGCACACCCACAGTAACACCCATTGGACTCCCCTTCCACGTACAGTGCTGCGTGGGAAGGGGCCGTAATTACAAGGTGACGTTAAGCCACAGAAAGTGGCTTAACACCACCTTGTAAATACGGCGCAGTGATTAGAGCCACAGGGGCGTCACAAAAAGTGACATTCCTGTGGCACTAGGGGCCTATAAATATACCCCAAAATGTGCTAATTAGGTCTAGGACAATTGTACTATGTTTGAAGGAGAGAGCACAAGCACTTAACCACTGGTTCTCAGTGGTAAAGTGCACAGAATCTTAACACCAACAAAAACAGATTCCTAAAAACAAGAGAAGTGGAGACAACATGTTTGGGGGAGTACCACACCAGTGATGTCAAGTCTAACATATGTCCCTCCCAGCTGAAAGAAGGGAGAAGTACCCACCTCATGGGAGTTCTAATCGGTAATGGGCAGAACCTGGAAAGACCATCATCATTGGTGTGGTCAGTTCAGGGGCAATGATCCACTGTAAAGTCCATTCCCTGTAGGGAGATAGACCCCCACAAGAGTTGGAGACTCTCACCCCTCATCTGCATTAGCCATCTGAGGTGTCTTGGAATGGTCTGAACCTGGAAGTGAGCTCCAAACAACCATTGTCTCAACTTCTTCATTTAGTCTACCTTCTCATTGTGCAGCTGTGAGATTAGTCTAGGTCCTCTTTTTGCAGCTGTGAGAGCACAGCTTTTATGCCATGCTCTGAGGCATCCCGCTGGATAGTGAATTCCTAAGAGGTCAGGAGCCTTGAGCACATGTGCTGTAAACATGGCCTTCTTCAAGGTGTCAAAAGCATTCTGGTACACCTCAATCCAGATTACCTTTCTATTCCGCTTCTTAGAAATCAGCTGTGTTAAGGGAGCAATACTTTTGTCATACCCACTGATGAATGTCCAGTAGTAGCCTGCGAGGTCCAACAAGGCGCTCACCTCAGTCTGGATCTTGGAGGGGGGTTCCAAAGACAAGATAGTCTGAATTTTGGCCTTGATAGGTTGCAGTTTGCCCCACCAACATGGTGTCCCAAGAAGACCACCAATCCTTACCCCATCTTGCACTTACTTATCTTTATAGACAGACCTGCCTTATGAAGGGCCTGAAACACTTCCTAGAGGTGGAAAAGGTGGTCCTCACAACTGAAGCTGAAGACTGCATTTCTGTCTAGAAAGGTGGCACTGCAAGCCTCCATCCTAGCAAGGATCTAGGTGACGAACCTCCAAAAAGTGGCAGGGACATTTGTTAACCCAAAGGGCTTCATCCTAAATTGGAAGTGGCCCTCTGCAGGGGAAAATGGGCATCTCTCCTTAGCCCTCTCAGTTAAAGCAATCTGCCAGTACCCTGACATTAAGTCAAACATAACAACACAAAAGGATGATGGACTGAGTGCTAAAACCTTTCAATCATTCACCCCCAGTCACAGATCTGGGATTAATCCATTGTTCTTTTGCTCACTATGACACTACAGTTTAGACACAGCCATATGCAAATCAGTCTTAACCCTGTTCCCCATGGGAATAGTCCAGCCCAAAATACCACACCAGGTCCTCCCTGAACCGGAAACGAATGTTAGAAATGGGGTCTTTGGTTGGGAGTCAGGTTACCCCCTGTCCAAACAAGGACCCTCACCTTAGTCAGGGTAAGTCACACACATTCCAAATTATCCTGTGCTCCCCCTCTGGTAGCTTGGCACTGAGCAGTCAGGCTTAACTTAGAAGGCAAAGTGTAAAGTATTTGTGCTATAAATCATACAATACCACAATATAACACCACAAAAATACACCACACAGTGTTTAGAAAAATATATCATATTTAGCTGGATAAATGCAGGTCAAAATTATTAAAGATGAAATAATCAAATGTAGGGATATCACTGAAAGTGATATCAAGTGTCTTTAGAGTTAAAATATTACTGTAAAAGCAATAAAAAGTATCTTAGGTTCTCCTAGAAACAACAAGTGTCTCTTGCAGGGCAAAGTACCTGGTTTTGCATTGAAAAATCCTCGCAAGGGACCGCAGAGGAGGAGATGCGTGTAAAACGGTGAGTGTGCGTCCGTTTTGCCCCTTCGCACACGGACTTGTGTCGTTATTTTTCACGCGGGGAATACGTTGCGTCGATTTCTGGCACGCGGACTTTGATCCTCTTCGGGTTGTGAGGTTTTCAGACGCCCCGGGGATGATGCGTGGAATCCTGGGCTTGTGGAGTGAAGTCACAGGGGCTGTGTCGATTCCGGTAGGCGATGCGTCTAATTTTCTTCTGAACAACAGGCACTGTCGATTCCTCTCAGGAAGTTGGGTATCGTCATTCTGAGTCGGCTTGCGTCAATCCAGTAGGGCCATGCGCTGAAGTTCCGGTCGCGTCGCTGGCGCTGCATCAATCTTCTATCGGGAAGTCGGGCTGCATCATTCCGAACTCGGCTTGCAGTGAATTTTTCACCGCAAGCAGGCTGTGCGTCATTCTTGGCAGGCGGCGCATCGAATGTTTGCCGCACGGGGAGCTCAGCTGCAGGGGAGAAATCTTTTTGGTCTTGAGACTTCAGCGAACGGGAGGCAAGGTCTATCCATGCCCTTGGAGAGCACTTCTGCAGCACAGCAAGAGAGCAGCAAGACTGCAGGGCAATAGCAAGGCAGTAGTCCTCTTCAGAAAGCAGTCAGATGAGTCCTTTGGGCCGCCAGCTAGTTCTTCTTGTCAGGGTGCAGGTTCTGGTTCAGGTATCTTCTCCAGGAAGTGTCTGAGGTGATAGGGCAGAGGCCATATTTTTATACCCAAACCCAGCTGATGAAGGGTGATACCCTGAAACTGGTCCCAGGATGTTTGTTTCCTTTCTTGGGTCGACTTGGCCTGGCAGTTTGGGCTGAGCTGTTCCCATGTAAAACAGTGTCAAGGTTGATTTGCATATAATTGAGTCCAAACGGATGTGATGTGGCAAGCAAAGTAATGATGGATTAAACACAGATCCGTGACTTGGGGTGAGTGTTTGAAAAGTTTCAACACTCCGGCCATCATTTAATTTGGTTTTGTGATGTTGCTTTGTGCACCCTAAGTGGCTTGGGTATACCAAGACGTGGTATCCTTGTTTGCTGCGGTGTTGGATTCAAGCGAGCCTGGTTGATGAGAGGTGATATTCTGAAACCCATCCCAGGATGCATGTTTCATTTTGAGAAAGGACCTGGCCAGGAAGTTTTGGCTGGTCTGTTCCTATGCAGAATAGGGTCAAGGCTGATTTGTATATAGCTGAGTCAAAAGGGGTGACCAGATGAGCAAAATAATGATGGGTTAAACCCAGATCTGTGACTGGGGGTGAGTGTTTGAAAAGTCTCAACACTCCATCCATCATTTTATTTTGTTTTGTGATGTTGCTTTGTGAGCCATCAGTCAGTATGATATGTCCAGAAGTGGGTCCCCAGCTCACTGTGGCACTGGATTCAAGCTAGCCTGGCTGATGGTTGTTATCCTGAGACGTGTACCACGATGCGTGCTTCCTTTCGAGGGAGGACCAATCCTGGCAGTTCAGGCTGGACTGTTCCCATGCAGAACAGGGTTAAAGCTGAGTTGCATATGGGCGAGTCCAAACTGGGGTGATATAGGGCCTCATTACGACCCTGGCGGTCATAGTCCGCCAGGGTGGAGGCCGGAGGTAGCACCGCCAACAGGCTGGCGGTGCTACATCAGGTATTCCGACCGCGGCTGTGAAGCCGCGGTCGCCCAGCCGGGTCCGGGGAATCCTCAGCGCCGCCATGGGGATTCCGACCCCCTTCCCGCCAGCCTGTTCCTGGCGGTTTACACCGCCAGGAAGAGGCTGGCGGGAACGGGTGACGTGGGGCCCCTGGGGGCCCCTGCAGGTGCCCATGCCACTGGCATGGGCACTGCAGGGGCCCCCTAACAGGGCCCCATTAAGATTTTCAGTGTCTGCTTGGCAGACACTGAAAATCACGACGGGTGCAACTGCACCCGTCGCACCCCAGCAAATCCGCCGGCTCCATTCGGAGCCGGCTTCATCTTTGCTGGGGCTTTCCCGCTGGGCTGGCGGGCGATCTTTTGAAGATCGCCCGCAGGCCCAGCGGGAAAGTTAGAATGGTCCCCGCGGTCATTTGACCGCGGGGCGGTGTTTCGAAGGGGGAACTTTGGCGGGCGGCCTCCGCCGCCCGCCAAAGTTGGAATGACCCCCAAAGTGAGCAAAATAACGATGGATTAAACCCAGATCTGTGACTGGGGGTGAGTGTTTGAAAAGTTTCAACACTCTGTCCATCATTTTATTTTGTGATGTTGCTTTGTGTGCCCTATGTGGCTAGGGTATACCCAGCCATGGGTCCTTTGCTCACTGCGCCACTGGATTCAAGCTAGCCTGGCTGATAAAGGATGATATCCTGAAACCGGTCTGAGGATGCTTGTTTCCTTTCCAGGGAGGACCTGGCCTGGCAGTTCTGGCTGGACTGTTCCCGTGTGGACCAGGGTCAAGGCTGATTTGCATATGGCTGAGTCCAAACTTGGGTGACGTGCCAAACAAAATAACAATTGATTAAACCAAGATCTGTTACTGGGTGTGAGTGTTTGAAAAGGTTCAACACTCCATCCATCATTTCATTTTCTCTTGTGATGTTGCTTTGTGTGCCTTATGTGGCTAGGATATACCCAGACGTGGCTCCCTTGTTCGCTGCGCCACTGGATTCGAGCTAGCCTGGCTGATAATGGGTGATATCCTGAAACTGGTCCCAGGGTGCTTTTTTTCTTTCCAGGGAGGACCTAGCCTGGCAGTTCTGGCTGAACTGTTCCCATGCATACCAGGGTCAAGGCTGATTTGCATATGACTGAGTCCAAACTGGGGTGACGTGCCGAGCAAAATAATGATGGATCAAGCCCAGATCTCTGACTGGGGGTGAGTGTTTGCAAAGTTTTAACACTCCATCCATCATTTTATTTTGTTTTGTGATGTTGCTTTGTGAGCCATCAGTCAGTAGGATATGTCCAGAAGTGGGTCCCCAGCTCACTGTGGCACTGGATTCAAGCTAGCCTGGCTGATGGTTGATATCCTGAAACGTGTACCAGGATGCGCGCTTTCTTTCCAGGGAGCACCAATCCTGGCAGTTCAGGCTGGACTGTTCCCATGCAGAACAGGGTTAAAGCTGAGTTGCATATGGGCGAGTCCAAACTGGGGTGACATAGCGAGCAAAATAACGATGGATTAAACCCAGATCTGTGACTGGGGGTGAGTGTTTGTAAAGTTTCAACACTCCCTCCATCATTGTATTTTGTTTTGTTATGTTGATGAGGTCAAAAAACCGGTGTGCTCCAGCATGTGACCTGTCTGTTAATGGGATGACAGTCCTTTGGCCAGCACTCGACCTATGGTGCCCTTTCGTTAAATTGAGGAGGGTCTACGCCGACTGAGGTGTTCATGTACGTTTTTTGTTTTTCTTTGGCCTAATGTGTATTTTTGTTTTTTGAGCGCAACTAAGGACTTTGTGGTCCTGATGAAACGCCATTTGATCCTTAGGGATAGCTGAGGCATGAAACATGTTGACCTCTAGTTAGGGTGAGAGCCAATGTCCTCTGTACCCCCCATGCCAATGGTTAGAGTATAGGAACATCATTTTCCTTATACTCCCTGTGTTTTTAATCTTGTCCGAGGTCCACCATTCCCAATAAATCTAATGCTGGGTGGTTCTCGAGCCAATTTTATTTCTAGTTCTCTCTGTTCTTCATAGTAGGTCTGATTTCTCTCCTACTTACCCTCGTGGCACACTTATATTAAAAGAACTTGGGCACAGAGCCCCCTTGCAGGGGCCTGTCGGGCATTGCAGTGCCAGCCCAACGAGGAACAGACCCAATGATGAAGCATGACATCTAATGGATGTGTGAGGGTTCTAGCTTCTAAATTTAGAAGTGCCCATGCTTCTTTTCTGTGCTCAGCTTGATATGTTACTTATTGCCCAAGGAGACTGCACACTGGACCTGTGCTAATACCTCCGGTCCCTCATTTCTTGATATAGATGAGGTCAAACATACACTGGAACCTGGCAGCTCCCAACCGATTAATGAGCTCATCATCTCAGGGATATGGTGAGCATAAACCTTGGTTACTGAGTTCAGCAATCTGTAATCCTTACAGATCTGGAGTTCTTGTGCATCACTCAGTGAGGCAGCCTTGGGCATCGGAACCACAGGACTGGATCAAGGGGTATTGAAGTGCTTAATCACCCCTAGCTCCAGCATCTTGTACACCTTTTCCTTGGTGCTGACCTTCAACTTTTTCAGACAGCCTGTAGATTTAGGGGCATATTTATACTCTGTTTGCACCAAATTAGTGTCATTTTTTTTTACTCTAATTCGGTGCAAAACTAACTCCATATTTATACTTTGGTGTTAGACCCCTCTAGCACCAAATTTATGGAGTTAAAGTCATTTTTTGAAAGTGGAGTCCTACTTTGCCTTAATGAGATTCAAGGTAGGCGTTCCCGTGCAAAAAATGACTCTATGGCCTTAACACCATATTTAGGGGCATATTTATACTCTGCGGCGTATTTATACTCTGTTTGCACCGAATTAGTGTCATTTTTTTTAACTCTAATTCGGTGCAAAACTAACTCCATATTTATACTTTGGTGCTAGACCCATCTAGCACCAAGGCCCTTATTTAAACTTTTTTTGCACTGCATTAACATCATTTTATGACACAAAAGTGGCGCAAACTTACAAAATATTGGCCCTTATTTATACTTTTTGCTGCAAAACTGCACTAACTCAGTTTTGCACCAAAAAGTTGAGCACCGGCTTGCACCATTTCTGTGCACCAGCCGGGCACCATATTTATGGAATGGTGCAAGCCGGTGCAAAGGGTAGGCTAGAGTTTAAAAAAATGACTTTAGTCGGGTGGGGCTGGCAGTATAGAAGAAGAGGGTTTAGCACCAAAAAATGTCTTTAGGCAGGTTAGAGTAAAAATAAATGACTCTAACCAGATTAGCGTCATTTTATGGTGCTAAACCTACCATGCCACATGACTCCTGCCTTAGGAAAGGCAGGAGTCATGCCCACCACCCCAGAGGCCAGCACAGAGGACAGGGGTCCCCTGGGCATGGCCATTGTACCCCGGTGCCATATATGGGGGCCCATTTCAGGGCCCCCTATGGCACTTTCAAAAATAAAATGCACTTACCTGTACTTACCTGGGATGGGGTCCCCCATCCTCGCAGTCCCTCTAGTGTGGGTGGGGGTGCCCCTAGGGCCTAGGGAGGGCACCTCTGGGCTTATTCCATGGTGTTCCACCATGGAAATAGGGCCACAGGTCCTCTAAGACCTGCCCTGACCCAGGTCTTAAAAAATGGGGCAAAGCAAGCTTTGCCCCATTTTTTGACCCTTCCTCCCTCCTTTGCACCATTTTTACATGGGAGTATAAATATGGTGTTAAGGCCATAGAGTAATTTTTTTGCACGGGAACGCCTACCTTGCATCTCATTAAGGCAAGGTAGGTTTCCACTTCCAAAAAATGACTTTAACTCCATAAATTTGGTGCTAGACGGGTCTAGCACCAAAGTATAAATATGGAGTTAGTTTTGCACTGAATTAGAGTTAAAAAAAAATGACGCTAATTCATTGCAAACAGAGTATAAATACGCCCCTTAGCGTCAAAAAATGATGCTAATCTGCTCAGAATCATTTATTTTGACTCAAAACTGCCTAATGTAATTTTTTTTTTAAGCTAGCCTACCCTTTGCACCGGCTTGCACCATTCCATAAATATGGTGCCCAGCTGGTGCTAAAAAATGGTGCAAGCCGGTGCAAAACTTTTTGGGGCAAAACTGCCTTAGTGCAGTTTTGCACCAAAAAGTATAAATAAGGCCCTTAATTCCTAACAATCATGCTGCTCCTTACTGACAATTTCATGGGTGCACCTAGTGGAAGGCAAACTGTCCCAGCAAATAGTGACAGTCCCTCTGTTGCTAAGGGGTCAGGGTAGGGGAGAGGTCAGTACCTTTCACTGATCCATCCTGGTCCTTGGAAGACAGCAGGTCAGGGTAAGGTTCACTCTCCTCCACCCATCATCTGTCACTAGAGCATGGATACCTCAGACCTCTCAAAGTGGAGGTTGATGCAGTTGACATACGGGATCCCAAAGGGTTTTGTGGTTGTCTTGAGGTCTACAAGGAAGTTACCTCGCACTTGTGTTCCTTCACCTCATAGGGCCTGATCCAATGGTTTTGCAAAATCGGATCCACTGACTCCATTACCTACACTTTCTGACCAGGCTGAAACTCAACCACAGTGGCCTTCTAGTCATGCCAGAGATTCATGATGTCCTGACTGGCTTCCAGGTTTTCAGTGGCTTTCTATCAAAGTGCATCATCCGAGCCCAGAGACCCAAAAGGTAGCTCAATGCATCTTTTCAGGCTTTGTTGGGAGCTTGCTACCAACCCACCTTCACAAGGCTGAGAAGCCCTCTGACGGGGGGCATACAGATGCTTAAAGGGACTGAACCCTATCCTCTTCTGTGGCACCTCCCTGTAAGCAAACAGGCATAGGATGAGGTGCTTCACTTTCTTATCAACTGCTCTGACGGGTCCAGGATCAGGTCTTTGAGGGCCTTGTTGAATCTCTCAACAAGCCCATTGGTGTGCGGATAGTGGGTGTGGATAACTTAAAGGCTGATATGAAGTTGGTGACACCGTCTCTTTGGGGGAAACCTTCCCAGGTAAAGATCCCCATCAGTGCCCTGGCCACTGCGGGTGGAGTCGACATTCCCAGAGGTATGGCCTCTGGGTACTGAGTGGCATGGTTCACCAAGACCAGAATTAGCCTGTTCCCCAGGGCAGTGTTGGGGTCTGGGACCCCAACAATGTTGATGCCCATCCTTTCTAAGGGGATGCCTACAACAGGAAGGGGAGCCAGGGGAGCCTTTTGCTTTCCACCTGACTTGTCACTCTCCTAGAACATAGGTCAAGACCTGCAGAATGCATCAGAGGTCACTATCATCCGGGAGCATTAGAAGTGGGTGACAAGCCTGGTAAAGACCTTGGCCCTCATAATGAACACATCGGGATTTCCCGCCGTGTTCAGGCTGGCAGTCTAAACACAGACCACCAGCCCGTTGAGGACCCCGCTGGCCAAATAAACAACATTCCGCTGGACCGGCGGGCAGAAACAGTGTTTCCGCCTGACGGTCCAGCAGAATGCTGGGCCTGGACATTGCCGACGGCTCTACATGGAGCCGTTGTCAATGTAGCAATGCAGCTGTTGCAGCAGCACCTGTCGCACATATCACTGCCCGTAAATCGGGCAATGACATGCGAGACGAGCTTTGCACGGGGGCCCCTGCACTACCCATGCCAATTGCATGGGCAGTGCAGTGGCCCCCAGGGGGGCCCTGGGGCCCCCATTCCACCCGCCTTTTCCTGGTGGGGGAAACCGCCAGGGAAAGGCTGGTGGACACAGGTTATTTATCCAGCGGGCAGCGCTGCTTGCAGCTCTGCCTTGTTGGATAGGGAACTCTGCCATCGTCAGGCTGCCTAGTGGCATAGCCTGGTGGTGCCAGAGTTCCGCCTGTGGCGGTCTCCCTATGAACATAATATGGTGGTCCGGACCACCATGCCGGTGGTGGTAATTTCCACCACCGCCGGCATGGCGGTCCGGACTGCCATGTTCATAATTACAGCCCTTGTCTTACCCCAGATATCCTGCCAGGGGTACATCATGAGCCAAATCAAGTAGGATGGCCCTGTAGCACTGGGGGACCACCAACATATGGGCTACACCAGGATCAAGAACATTAGGCTCACTATGCCTGAGGTTATTCTCCCAGTAAATCAGGTGATCACCTGCTGCCTGCTCCTTGGCCTGCTGCCGTAGGCCCAGATGGACCCCCTTTAACTGTGCCAGCCTGTCTCTGACCAGCTCAGGTAGGCCCCCAAGGCAACAATGTCCTCACTTCCTCCTTTTGGCTGGTAATTAGACCATTTTTCCAGGAGCCAGGTCCTTTTGGCTTCCCTCTCAGACTGCCATGGACTATGTGGTCAGGCACACCCACTCAGTAAACCCTAACATCCTGAGTTAGCACCCCAGTTCCACCTCCTTCCAGATGGTGCTCCAATTAATTTCCAAGCAGGCAATCCATAGGCATGGCTGGACACATACCTGCCCTTGGGGGAACAAGAGCCACTGGACAGTGATATCAATTCACAGTCATGTGATCCAGGACACAGGCAGAAGGTACACATAGTTAGCACTAGAAAATGCAAACTTTCTAAAAGTGTCACTTTCAGAAATGGGACTTAAAACACAACTTCACCTTTAGAGGCTCTTAAATTACAATTAATTTGAGTGTAAACAGTATACTTGTAATTGTTTCCAATCAAAGGTTATCACCTATTAAATGTAATAGGGTAACCCAGTATTAGTCTATGGGAGAAATAGGTCTTGCAAAAAGTGAAAAGTGACTATAGGACTTTTTCACAGTCAAGACATGTAAGACATAAGCACACGTGTCCTACTTTTGAAATACAGTGCACCCTGCCCTGTGAGTCTTTTGGACATCCTACTTTACGGGTTACTTACAATAATTAAAAAAGGATGGTTTAGGCATGGCAAAAGGTTTATTTTGCCAAATCGAAAAGGCAGTTTAAAACTGAACTACAGGCTGCAGTGGCAGGCCTGAGACATGTATTAAAGTGCTACTTTAGTGGGTGGCACTATGAGTGCTGGAGGCCCACTAGTAGCATTTAATTTACAGGCCCTGGGTACATGTAGTACCATTTACTAGGTACTTAAAGGTAAATTAAATGTGCCAATAAGACATAGGATACTTTTACAGTGTTTGAAAGAAGGAACACAAGCATTTTAGGACTAGTTTGCAGTGGTAAAGTACCCAGAGTCCTATGGCAACAAGACAAATTCAGCAGAAAGGAAAAGTGCAGGCAACAGTTTTTGGAGTAGCACCACGCCAAGGATATCAGGCCTCACATCTGCAATCTCTCATTCCAAGTTATTCAAATGTCATTTTGCTCCACACATGTCAATTTCTGAATCCCTCCATCATTGTCTCCCTCATTATCATCCTTTCCATTGCTGGCTTTTCACTCTAACCTACTTCATGTATTTTCTTTCATTTTCTCCACCTAGACATTCCTTTTATCTCTCTCTTTCTCTTCGCTTCTCTCACACAAACACACCTACACACACACACACACATATAAATAAATGCTGCATATTAATTTCCTTTGGAGCAGCCATTATAGTTACAGATGTGTGGTTTGTTCACGCACTGTATCTTCTGCAGAGAGGCCAAGAATTGGATGAGCATATAGTCTGAACACCTCTGTGACCCACTAACAAGCACTGTGAGTACCCCACACTGACTTCAACCTCAACTCCATAGCTTTTAAAAGTGTTGCCTGAATACCACACGCTAAACTTATCAAAATCCCGAGGGGCGTATTTATACTCTGTTCATGCTGAATTTGCATTATTTTTTGTGCCAATTTGGTGCAAACTTAACTCCATATTTATATTTTGGTGCTAGACCTTTTTAGTGCTTAAATATAGGAGTTAGCGCCATTTTTTTGGATGCGCCAAAAGACCGTGCATCCGTTTGCCACAATGATATGCAAGGTAGATGTTCTCGTCCCAAAAATGACGCCAACCCCCAGCGCCATTTTTAACCCCTGATGCAAAAACGACACACAACTAAGAAGCAGAGCGAAAAAGTGACGTAAACCCCGATTAGCATCATATTTTAATGCTTGGGTCAGACCACGTGTTAAAATGAGGCCCACACACCACTACTTAAGGCAAACTCACAGAAGCAACATTGGCAACCCACAGGACAAGATGGAAGTGTTGCTGTTCCAGCTTGGGACACGACGCAGAGGACAGCAACCAGAACAGCACCCTCCACCACTACTGCAACAACCACAAGCACCACCACGGCACCCACAAAAGCAGGAGAGAATATTCCTTAACCGGACAACATTTCTTGGCATCAGGGAACAAAACATCATCAGGACTTACCGTCTCAACCGGCAAGCCATGCTACGCCTGCTGCACCACATTGAGTCAGAGATCACAGCCATGCTGCAGACAGGTGCGCTGATTGCTGATGTGTCACAGCTGTCTTTCTCGGTCTTCCTGCTGAAGGTATTAGATGCAATCATCTCCCTGACACACTGTCACATCTGCTTCCCCAATACCCAGCAATATGCAGCAGGAGACAAAGCAAGCCTTTTCCCAAATTGCTGCGTTTCCCCATATGCTGGGTGCAATGGACTGCACCCATGTTTGACTTGTCCCACCTGCAGCGAAGAGAACACTTATACAGGAACCTGAAACATACACATTCCACAAATGTGCAGGCCATAGTGGACCACAGTGGGCTATTTATAAACATTGTAGCCAAGTATCCTGATAGTGTCCATGACGCCTACATATTCAGGCACTGTAGGATCAACAAACACTTCTAGGATGGCCAATATGGCAATGGCCTACTTGTGGGCCTAGCAACCCAGCAATAGACACACAACACTCCAACCCTGTAGGACACACAAGACATATACCACTCCAAAAACACATGGCCAAGATAACACAGATGTACAGGTAATATATATGCACCATGCTGTAGTACAGCACAATCAGTGCACAGCACAAACACATACACCCACATGTATGTAACACACCCACAACTTGAAAGGCACACCACAAGAAGTACAGGTGGAGCTATGTGCCTTTTGCCAACAGAAGATGTCCACAAACTACTACAAGTGCCCACAGGTTGGCTACTAAATACACTTCACACACACTTTACACCAAACAAAGAATAGCACAGCAGTGTCAAAGGCATACACCAAGGTCATGTAAAGAAAGTCACACATAGGCACATCCCCATTTAAATCATGCTTTGCAAGTCTCTGGCAGAACATACATCAAATGCCAGACAACTGGTGCCAATACCAAATACATCTCATCTACACATACCTGACTTACCTGTAGTGTGCACATACATCTACCTGATGAATTGGGTCAAACACATAGGAATACCAAATTAACGGCCATTACATACTATGTGCCAGATCTGTGAGACGTGGCACCATACCTACTGTAGTGCCACCTCACATGCACCACTTATTGACCCCCAACACCATCATATCTGTACAGTACACAATAAATGGCCACCATAGGGCAGAGTCACTGTCAAACAGTAAAGATCATGGATGCTATAGTGGGACCCTGTAGGAGTATAGAGCACATCACTGACCTTACGTGCACTGTGCTAAGGAACACATTTGTAAAGTAGCTGTGCCCCATCTCATAGCCTTCACTCTACATGTGTTGACAGTATAAATGATGATTCATGTATTGGAGGATAGGAGAAACACCAGTAGTAATGATGATCATCCTGAAACAATGGGATACACACCCTTGTACACCTGATGGCCGCCACAAACATCAGCTGCCACTCAAGATCACTAAGGGCCATATGTAAGAGTCCTTAGTGCCATTGGCATGCCCTACACTGTATTTACAAGTTGGCAACTGACCACTCCTTTGTGACTTGGTGCCACCTTGTAAATAGGGCCCCCTCTCAGGCACTTTGCGTGGAAGGGGTGAGCAATATGTGTTGCCATAGGTGTGTCACGGCATGACACATAGCTTGATGACACTGCCCCAGATGTAGGTGTTTCTCTAGGAAAGTAGCCTCTTTCTAGCATGGCTACCCCCACTTTCGGCCTGTTTGACTGTGTCTACTGGGATCCTGCTAACCAGGACCCCAATAGTTATGCTCTCCCTTAAATTATGGTTATTGCATACTGGTAATCCAGTATTTCACCCACAATTGGCATACTGGTGCCCCCTTATAAGTCCCTAGTATATGGTACTGAGGTACCCAGAGCATTGGGGTTCCAGGGGATCCCTATGGGCTGCAGCATATCTTTTGTCACCCATAGGGAGCCCATGCAAAGGCTTCTATATGACTGCCATTGCAGCCTGCATGACAAGGTGCATGCACCTTTTCACTGCCATTTACACTGCACCAGGTCACTTATAAGTCACCCCTATAGCAGGCCTTCCAGCCATGAAGGCAGGGTGCAGAGTACCTGTGTGTGAGGATACCCCTGCACTAGCAGAGGTGCCCCGGCAAGTTCCAGGACCATTTTTCCAGACCTCATGAGTGCGGGGACACCATTTTACACATGCACTGAACATAGGTCACTACCTATGTCCAGCTCCACAAGTGTAACTCTGAATATGGCCATGTTTGGTATAAAACATGTTGGAATCATACCCCAAGGCTTTTGCAAGCATTTGTTGTATGATTCCATGCACTCTGGTGGCTCCTTAGAGGACCCCCAGTACTGCCATTACAGCCTTCTGAGGTTTTCCAGGCATGCCCAGCTCCTGCCACCTCTCAGACAGGTTTCTGCCTTCCTGTTGCTCAAGCAGCTCAAGCCTAGGAAGCCAGAACAAAGCATTTCCTTTGGAAGAGGGGTGTTACACTCTCTCCCTTTGGAAATAGGTGTTACATTCTTTAGAGGGGTAGCCTCCCCAGCCCACTGGAAATGCTTTGCAGGGCACATTTGGTGCCCTCCTTGCATAATCCACTCTACACCGGTTCAGGGACTCCCAGTCCCTGCTCTGGTGCGAAACTGGACTAAGGAACGGTGAGTGACCACTCCCCTGTCCATCACCACCCCAGGAGTGATTCTCAGAGCTCCACCAGAGGGTTCCTGGTTTTTGCCATCTTGAATTCCAAGTTGGCAGGTAACTCTGGAACCATCTGAGTGGCAAGTGCCAGCAGGTGATGTCAGAGCCCTCCCTTGATAGGTGCTTACCTGTTTAGCTGACCAATCCCCCTTTCAGGGCTATTTAGGGTATCTCTTTTGGGTGATTCTTGAGATTCAAATTGCAAGACTCCAGCAGGATTCCTCTGCATCCTTTACTTTACCTTCTTACCAAAGAAATTGCATCTAGACCTTCCAGGAACTCTACAAACTGCAACAAAGAAGCAAAGGCGACTTCTTCAACATTGCATCTTCAGCTCCTGCCAGCAACTGCAACTGTTTCCAGGTCGTGCATCCTCTGAGGGAAGCCTGTCTTCAGCCTGCAGGAGACAAAATGAAGGAATCTCCCTTGGAGTGACAGAGTCACTCCCCTGCTTCAGCTGGCACCCCTCTGCAGTGACGACAGGTGGCTTGAGTCCCCTCTCCTGACAAAATATGTTGGTACAGCATCACAGGTGGTAAACTGAAGGGGTCCTGACGGTCCTGACCTCCTACTGTCCAACTTTGGTAGAGGTAAGAGCTTGCCTCCCCACGCAAGACAGTACCCCCGTGCACCGTGTGTTTTGCAGTTGCCAAGGCTTGTTGGCATCTTCCATGAACTTCTTCATGCACTGTGCAGCTTCAGCCCCCAGCACTCCTTCCTGTGTGGTTCTCGGGTGGCGTGGGATTCCTTTGTGTTGTGTAGTGCTGCATGGGCCTCCTTTTGCACCTTCTTTGTCCCCGTGCTGTGGGACTCCTGTGCATGCTGACTGGTCTTCTGAGGGCTCTCTAAGTTGCTGAGAGCCCTCCTCTGACTCCCCCTCCTGGGTAGAGTCCACCATGTCCCTCCTGGTCCCGGGCAGCGCCCTTTTCCGCTAACCACGAGCTTTGTGTGTGCCAAGGCTTGTTGGCGGAATCCAGCGACGCAAACCAGACAGCATTCATCCATCCGGTGTGGGACATCTTCTACACCAACCAGGAACCCGCATCTTTCTTCTTGGGTGCAATACTGTCTGTTGTTCCGTGCCGGTGGTTCTTCTGTTCTCCCTGGACTCTTCAGCGCTTCTTGGATTTGGTCCCCTTCTTCCACAGGTCCTCAGGTCCCGGAATCCATCATTTGTGTCTTGTAGTCTCTTCTGGTTCTTGCATAATCTTCATTCTTGTGTTCTTGTGGGTTCTAGGACAGTTACTGTGATATACTCCTTCTTCCCTGGGCTCTGGGGTGGGGTCTATTACTTACCTTTGGTGCTATCTAATACTCCAGGCACCCCTCTACACACTACACTTGCCTAGGTGGGAAACCGACTTTCTCATTCCACTTTCTTAGTATATGGTTTGTGTTCCCACAGGCCAATTTCTAATTATCGTGATTTTCACTATTTTCACTGTTTGTGTGTAATTTGTGACTACAGTGGTATTGTGTGAGCTTTGCATGACACCTAGTTAGGCCTTGGCTGCTCATCCACAATATCCCTAGAGAGCTTGGCTTCTAGATACTGACTACATTGCACTAACAATGGATAACTGGACCTGGTATAAGGTGTAAGTACTTTAGGTACCCACTACAAACCAAGCCAGCCTCCTACAGTTTCCTAAAACCTGAGGAAATGCCAACATCAAACACCATCCCAGGGTGGCATTTGCAGATTGAAATGAGGAAATATACTTTGATTTGACCTAATATGAATGTGCCGCTTATGTGTGCTGCACACTGCTGCACACATAGAAAGAGCATATTGCCCATGAAGATAGTTTATGTATAGGAAGGTGTCCCGTCCCGCATAGATTTTTCCTTCCCCACAGGGCAGCCATACAGGCACCCTGATGCGAGGTTGGCAGCATTGGTATACGGCTGCATATTTGGCACCGGTGCATGAGACAACTAATGGTTGCCTTGTAACATATTACACACTGTGCATTCCTGCATAGTGAAAATAATGCAGCATGGTGCTCCCAATTTAGGAGCTGTGTTGCACTCTGTCATTTACCCTTTTAAATGGTCCTTAGTGTTGCACTCATTTGTACCGCCACATGGCAAAATTCCTGGGATATTCAGGCTTTGTAGGGCTACCATGTTGTCTCTACATCTGACCCCACTGTGGTGCATGGATGTGTCATGGCCTCTCTAGTAATAGCACACTGCTACAAAGATGCACTACACAACACATTGTATACACATACTGAGCATCAATTAGGAATCATAATTATATGTCCTAGGTCCTTGAGCCAATACCCAAGATTGTCATGTCCAACAACACAGTGCTAGTAAATCTCAGCACAAGGCCAGGAACTCACACCATACCCAAACACATATGATTCACAACTACCTCCAACTACCAACTGCAGTGCTACATACAAAACCTGTTGCAAGCTTTAACAACAACTTTCATTTCTTACCTTTGCAGCGGATCAGGTTTACGCCATACAGATGTGGGTGATGAGCCCATTTGCTAACCCTAACACAGCAGCAGAGCATGCCTACAATGTGGGACACTATCAGACATGCAATTTGGTGGAAAGGACATTTGACATCCTCAAATCCAGATTCAGGTGCCTGAAACAGACAGGAGGCAGCCTCCTTTATGCCCCACCCATTGTGTGTAAAATAATCCCCACATGTGCCATCCTGCACAACATATGTGTGCAAATGAACGTGCCATTATACGACCAGGTTGCTGTCCGGCCTAAGGAGGAGGAGGAGGAGGAGGAGGAGGATGCTGACAATTTGGAGGGGGAACAGCTCAACACAGCTTCTGGAATGCGCCAGAGACAACATATTGTTGACAACTTTTATACATAAAAAACACAGATACCATGTAAATTGTGTAAATAAACACTTCTCATTTTTCCACCAGTTCTGCCCTGGTCTATTCACTCTCTACTACATATACAATAGGAATATGACTCCAACCTCAGGAAGCATGTAACAAACACTAAACTGACAAGTATTGTAGCAACATCATATGTAATGTAAGACATCACACTGCCTCCATCACACATATCACTTACAGCCTTATTACTGGTAGGTGACAACTGAAGGACACAATCCATGGAACACTACATATTTTGTACATTTACGTTGCCAACTTGCTATTTATTAGCCCATCATACCCAACATCATGGCCTAATAGGATGTATGCAAGGAGCCCACACATAAGGTAGGGAGTGTCAAAAAAAGTAGCTTAAGTTCTGTTGGAACTGAACACTGTCACAACTCAGTGTGATAGTTGCAATGGCTGCATGTAACATGTGGGATGAGGGCGGTACTTTATCGGTAACTATGGTCATCATGGTTTCCCCAGGGACAGTAAAAAATTGAAGAAGTCGAGCGTGCACAGTCTATCCATGGGATACTGTCCTGCCACTGCAATGGGCCACAGCCTTGACACAGGGTAAACTTGACCTCACTTATTTCACACACGTCTGTGAAATGTACATTGGTTTGGATGCAAATTTATGAAGCTAGGGCTGCAGGTCCACTATTCAAATACAACTATTCGCAAAAGCAATGAGTTAATTCCAAAATGTGTGATAAAGCATATTCTGGTCGGAATGAAGGCTGAGTGTGTTACACACACTATGTACCAAAGACATACACTTGTCAGCCAAATATGCTATCTTTACACATTTTCTCTAGAAAATACATATCTAAATATGGAGACAGATGTGTGGTTGTATTTCCTAGGTAGGAATAGTTAGCCCATCATCAACAATGCCTGACCTGTGTATGCAGCTTTAAATAATATGCTCTGTATGACAACATCACACATCACATACCTAAACACAATACACAATCCCACTCACAATATAGAACAAGTGCATGGTACTAACTGTTAAAATATATTCTATACATGTTTTGGATTCCAAAAGCACAATCTGGAGTGGGCGCGCTACTATGCGTTGCAATGTCCAATACAATCAGATATCCAACATCACAGTGAGTCGGGGTACACCTAGCCATGCAGGTAGGTTGTTCCAAGAGGTTAATACAGACCTGATATTATTTCTAACTGTTACATCATTCAGTCATGGTAAGAGTCATCTAGGTTGGGGGATGCTGGAAGAATTGCATGACCATGTTCCATGGAGGGTGTGGATGGACAGCTCAGAGATACCCACTGATAGTTCCAAATAGAGCACACCATGTTATCTGGAGACTACACAAGTGCTGTGCCATTAGTTATGAAATGGGTGTGTGGCACTCATTACATCTCACAAAAATCACTAATGGTACATGAACTAACAAGTTGCTAGTAGGAGAAGGAGGCAAGATCTCAACATTACCCAAGTCATATGTCGGATTCTGTCCCCACATCACCACACAATGTTATTGTAAAAGATGCGTACAAAGCAGTAGCTGACAAATATCTGGGATTAATGGAGGACACAATAGATATTTTAACAGTAATGCCAGAAAAACTAGGGAAATTAACAGAGATATTCCAAAACAGACAGTGCAACACATCAATGCCTGCAGGTCTATACTTCACATAAGTATATTGAGGCTGGCCAGGTACATACATGACCCAGACATCTTTGACACTACCATAACATGATAATTGGCCTTAACCTGGCACAATGACATGAGCCTTATAAGTAGAACACCATCTATGCCATGCCATTAGTTGATCTTTGAAGTCACTACACTCATACAACCCCTATAACTGCTGCACATGGAAACAGATAATGAGTCATATAAATGAGACATGTCCTACATGTGCAAGCATCCAAGCACTATACCTGAGCGGGGAATACCTGACATCTAGGGTCGCAAAGCAGCACATCCTGGTCTGTATGAACACTTTTGTGCATGTGTAGAACCACTGGGGAGTCTGCATAGGCTGCTGAGTTCCAATCATTAATGGCCGTGATCCCAGCTTTGTTAAGCCACAGACCACTGTCCTGACTACATCAACATATGATATAGTCAGGTGCCTGACGTAGCTGCACAGGGACAAGAACAAAGGGGAGCACCAGAGACCTGCATCTTTCCAATAAAACATGTTTTCTGTTGCCATACATAACCACACAGTGACAATGGAGAGTAGCCCTGCAATCTATACCACACTGCTACACTGGTACCCCGTGGTACAGCAGATTATGTGACAGTAATGACAAACATGAACTAGACAAATCTGAGAGTCCATTTGGAGGCTGGCACAAATATACAACATATCACAGCACAGTTTCAACCATAATGGCCCTGGCATAGTAACATGTCAGGATTCAGGACAGAAAACAACCTAGCCTTATAGTAATGGCATAGGTAGCAAAACACCTGTGACATTCATAAATTATCTTCACGTGTTCTCACTTACAAATGATATAGGTGCCAGTGATGTGACTGCATATGCAATAGTCAAATTCCAAAATCTGCCCATGTTGTAAGATTGTAATGTGACCTTGAACATCCCTTTCAGGCACCAATCTCGTATTGTGTTACCAAAATGCACTTACATTTGTTTCTACACACACATGGCATATAACATATTTCACCAGCACAGTTGTACAGGACATCATCAGCGACTGAGATGCATGGGTAACCAAATTGCACAAGTGTACCTGAGCAACAAGACGGAACATCCAACAACAAAGCACAGAGTCAACACACAATGCCACGTACCTTATCAGGGGAAATGTGATATTAAAGCAGTTCAAGTACACTGCATAGTCTGAGTCCACATTGGAATGAGTGACACATGCCTGAGCATGTGTTGGAGTCAGACCATTTCATATCATCAGTTATGGGTATGTCTAAACACCATTGTCCCAGAGTTTACTATGTGGTATACCCACACATTCGGATACCTACACATATCTAGACATGGAGCACACATGTGCCAAAATATATGTGGACGCACTGTAGGCACACATGCATATATATGCACAACTTGAGAGTGATTGCATGCAGTCAACTCCAGAGCACACTTATTGGTGGAACCGACCAATCTCACCCTTACCACACTGCTGCATGGACTTCCAACTGTGGCCATATACCACATTGCAGCACAGCCTATGTCATATGTTTTTTTAATCAGAGTCCACTCAAGGACAATGCAAAGAACCACGCAAACAAGAAATGAGTTTAAAAAAATGGCACAAATGCATCAAAAACATCCATCAATGTGAAGAAAATGACACACGGGCCCTTAGCGGGAATTTAACGTTCACACACCTCTTAATGCACCCTTGTGTGAAACAGACGCATAATCGCCATGTGTCATTATTTTTCACGCATACGCATGTACAATACAAGTCCTGTCACCAGAGTGACGCCTAACCCCAGAAACTCAATTGGCCGTCCACAGGCTTTTTGAAGCCTGGACCAGATGGAATCGCCACATTACCATCATGCATCAATATAACCAACGCATGTGCGTCATGCGTCTAATAAAATGATGCATAAGCCTAATGTGTCAAATAAAAACATGCATAACTGAAAAACGTGACACACACGCCCAGGAAGTTATGTAACAGGAAATCCTGTCTATAACCATGTTACAGTGGTTGTAGTTTCACTTTCTCTTTACAGTCTGTTTCTTTGTGACTGTGTGTGGTTGTGTATAGGAGCTGGTGGTCGATTGTTGAGTGTGTTTGCAACTTTGTGGTGTCCCTTGTGCTGTGTCCTGTGTACTTTGTGTGGATTTAGTCAAATAATTTGTAGTTTTGTGTAGGTATTGTCCAGTTTTGTAATTGTATTGTGGGGTGTCTGTCTGTGGTAGTTAATTAGTTGGGGTAGTTGGGTTATGTTAGCGGGTTTAAGTTTTCTTTGATTTTTATCATAATTGTTTTGGGTAAACTCCATTCACCTGTGGACATGGCTGGCAAAGGGGGGATGAGCAGGATGTCTGCGGATGAGCTGGGAGGATTTATATGGCTTGTCGCACACTACCTGCCAATGATGCTGCAAATGGGTGGCTGAGTGATCCTTGGCTACCGGACAGAGGCCAGGCAGCTGCGGTGGGGGAAGGTGCTCCACCACCAGAGGCACATCTTCAACACTGGCCAGAATGACCAGCACCTCAAGCATCACTGGGCAGATCTGGTGGCCAGGGAGCAGGATCTGCTGGGTCAATTGGGGATCAAGATCAGCTGAACTGTTGGTAAGTCTCCCATTGGCATAGTATTGACTGTTTATTGTTTTTGAATTACAGTAGAAGATAAGTTGGAGAGGTGCATGCAATGCTTGTAAACAGGTTGTATGCAACCGGTATGAAGAGTCTCTGGGCCAGTTCAGGCCTGGAGTTCACATGTCCAGCACTTAAACCATTGCAGGTCAGATGTTTGATGAGTCCTGCATAACCATCATAAAGGCATAAATTTCAGAGGCCATAGCACCACCTGTGCACCGGCATTGTGTCATGTATGAAACCCTAAGGCACTGCCACCCTACCAGTTTTCCCAGGATTGTGTCAACAAAGTGGCGCAATGCATGCATAGCGCAAAGTTGTCAACATTTTACACACATGAACCCTACCCCTGGCATTATCTTTGCAAGGGGGTTTACCCACCCTAGGGGACTATGAATATGGTGCAATTGATTCATTGAGACAATTTTCCCACATTAGTCACAAAATATTCAATGCATGATCATTGCAGACATTTAAAAGAGCCGCACTTCAATTACAAAACACCTCTGGGTGCCTTGCAGGACTAGCATAAGTACTTGAGAGGTAAGTCTTGCAAAGCGCCAGGATAGTGTCAGGTATTTTCACCACAACTCCCCCTTACACCATGTTGCACCGTTTTGTATAGACGGCCCACACATGGTGTTGTCAGGAGTGTGCTAAGGGGCACACTTCATGTGGGGCAGCACTAGGGACCAGATTCATGAAAGGTTAGCGCCACCCTTGCATCATTGTGTGATGTATAAGTAGCACAAAATGAACAATAACACCTATGATTTGTAAGTTTGCGTTGCTTTTGCGTTTGAAAATGACACAAAGGCAACGTTCACTTTTCATAAATCAAGTCCCAGGTGCTGCACCACTGTAGTCCTATTGGTCCCTTTGTGTCAGTAGGCAAGGCCATGTCAGGGAGATTGAACATGAATTGGGAAGAGACTACTGGCAGCTCCATGTTCCAATTCATGATCTATCACAGACAGCCTCTACCGCCCCCATATCACAGACATGTGCAGAGTCTGTTCCACTGGCCTACAACTCCTCACTGACAGTATGAGGCTGCACTGCATCAACTCCATCTCTGCCACATCACTCACTAACCTGCAACAGCAGATGCATCCTCTGACCACAGGGCAAGTGTGTCTGTGTTGAGCGCTATCTCTATGCCCATGCACCTATCCCTCACTGGATTAATTATAGTATACAATGGCAGGCTACCTATTATTCGCAATACTCTCAATTCAGTCAATATGCAGGTAGGTAAACCAACTGCACATGAGTCCACAGCCATGGCAATTAATTAATTGTGTGTGTCTTGTGATTGAACACACATTTAACTTTGTTCATTGCAGGGTGTATAATGCCAATCCCAAACACTTTGCAATACCCACACAATCCCAGGGTAGCAGAGTGTCTGTGAGCTATGATGATGACGTAGATGTTTCCTACATCTGTTGCTGGCAGAAATGCTATAAGTCTGGCAATGGACCTGCCACTGCAACAACCATAGCATGGCCCTCAGATGGAAAATACATGATCTAACAGTCCTATTTGGTAATGGAGGTGCCGTGCCCACAGACAGCTGCATGATAATACCACATATAACTGTGTAGCACCACAGGAGTCTCTGGCCCAGGGCTAGTGTTCAGATGTGTGGCTGTACCTTATCTGATTGTATGTGTCATTGAGTGATCGTAGTGGTTTGTCTGTTGCTCTGCTCTCCCACTAGTATGACTAACTCACTCCGCTTAACTAGTTTACACTGAACTTTGTTATCCACTTGCAGTAACTTTGAATTGACACTAAGGGGGTTATTACAACTTTGGAGGAGGTGTTAATCTGTCCCAAAAGTGACGGTAAAGTGACGGATATACCACCAGCCGTATTACGAGTCCATTATATCCTATGGAACTCGTAATACGGCTGGTGGTATATCCGGCACTTTACCGTCACTTTTGGGACGGATTAACACCTCCTCCAAAGTTATAATAACCCCCTAAGTGTGGTTTCCCATTCATGTCTTGCAGGTGGACCAGCCCCCTACACAATTGGTGAAGCGGTGCGCTTTGAAGACCCTGATGCATCCAGTAAGTGTGAAAATGTGTGTCCTGGGAAGTAATCCAGGGTTTGGTGTGAGGGAGTCGTGTGTCTGGAATGCAGTGCCAGATGTTTTAAACTGTTCAATGATCAGATCTGACAGTAGGCTGGATGGTGATATTATGGCCCATTTTTAAGGACCCCAAGCACCACCAGAGGGTCATGAATTGTGTAGCTTGTGGTGCGCTATGGCCAGCATCGTGTATACAAGGTGGTGTCAAACCACATATAGGGCCATATGTAACTAAGGGCCAGATGTAGCACTTTCCGATTTTGTGAATCAGAAATTGCAAGTCAGTGCGACTTGCAATTTCCGACTCGCAAAATCGGATGCAGTACGGTGTCTCAGACACCATCTGCGAGTCGCAATGGGGTCGCAAAGACCCACCTCATTAATATTAATGAGGTGGGTCGCATTTTGCGACTCCATAGCGAGTCCCTGCATTCACAGGGATGGTGGCCTGCTGAAGACAGCAGACCTCCATGTCTGTGACTGCTTTTTAAATAAAGCAGTTTTTTTATTTATTTTGCAGCCCGTTTTCCATAAAGGAAAACGAGTTGCAAAATAAAAAAATAATGAAACCATTTGCTTTTGGTTTTTCAGCTCTGAAAAACCCTTTTTGGCAACATTCACAAAGGGGAAGGGGTCCCATGGGGACCCCTTCCCTTTTGCGAATGGGTTACCACCCGTGTGACACTAGTGGTAACTGCGAATTGCTTTGCGACCGCATTCACGGTCACAAAGCCTATTTAGCATAGTGATGCGAGTCGCAAATAGGAAGGGGACACCCCTTTCTATTTGCGAGTCGCATTCACAATTTGCGAGTCGGTACTGACTCACAAATTGTGAATGAGCATCGCAAAACGGCGATTTTCGCAGTTTGCACCATGCAAAATGCTTGCTACATCTGGCCCTAAGAATGACAGAGTGGAATGCTGTGGGAAAATTGACAGCACAGTCATTTTCACAACACAGTGATGTGCCGTATTTAAGTGTACACAGTGCACCCCTGTGTTGTCCCTTGCGTTGTTGCTAAATTTGCAGCCGAGACCCAACGCAGCCACACTTGCGCCATGGTGCACAGATGGCTGCTTTGAGAGGGGGGATAGTTGTTGTGCAGACGGGGCACCCTCCTGCACAAAAACTATCTCTAGATGCGATTTGCTCTTACTCTGTGTGTTGCAGAGTGCAACACGCATAGAAAGAGCAACAAACAAGGGGATATGCCAACATTTCTCCTCATTGCACCCTGCTAATGCCAGCCCTGGAGTGGGGTTAGCCAAATTTGCTCTGACTCAGGTGTAAGTAGACTCAAATATCTGGGGCAACGTAATAAACTGCAATGGGTGCACACACAGTCCCAGATTTACAGATTTGCTGATACCAGAGGAAGTGCCAACTTCAGCACACATCCCAAGGGGGGGGGGGTTCTTAGCAATGCGCAATAAGGATGAATACTCTTATGTATCCTTCATTTGGGATCTTTCAATGGCTGATGCATTAGGCAGCACACATCTAAATTGTATATCCTCTTTGTCGGTTACTTAATTGTGTTGGAAGGTGTTCCTTCCGGCATGTAATCAAACTCCTCCTCAACTCAGCCAACTATGCATCATGGGGCAGGGCTCCCTGGATTGCCATATGTAAGCAATATGTGCCCGGGCATAGGTGACAACACAGGGGTACACCATATTGGATTTAATTTGGTGCATCCCTGCATTGTTATGAACGCAAAGGACTGGGCTGCCAATTTTCCCCCACCATGGCACTCCGTCTTTTTCACTCCATGTATGTTCCACTTTTGTGGAATGTCATTGGCTTGCATGGAGATCAAGGCTCAACGTGTGCTGACATGGAACTGTGTGTGAAAGGAATGGTAATGGCAGATCACATATTGATGGGTGTCTACACCTTGACACATGAATGTGGATGTGATTGACCTTTGGATACCAGCTTCCTGGTTGGCAGCCCCCCTATCATATGGTCCATTCCTTGACTCAAAGAATGAGCGGTCAGGTGTTGGTGGATGACCAGGACTGTGGAGTTGATGGATAGCATGGCCATCCCCCCTTATGCTCAGGGGGAGAGCAATACCAAATTCGTAGAAAGACGTGATGCTCACAGTGTAGGTGACAGTTATATTTATCAGGCTTGCATGTGTACCTATCAGCTCTGACCCCACCCACTGACATGTACAAGTTACTGGTGATGTATGGTTGGAAATAGACACAAATGAGAAGGAATTTTGTCTTTTCTGGAATGTGTTTTGGGGGTGCATGTGTTATTAGATGAAGCAGTGTAAACCAGTAATCTCTACAGACTCCACCCAATGCTGACACTGCTGGTTGCTTATCTTTATATTACAGCCGCCAACATGACAAATGAGGAGAGGCGTGACTTACAGAAGAGAGCAGTATGGTACCGCCACATCCAGGAAGTAGAGTCAGGATACTGACTCATGGGTCACCGTTTCCGGGCACAGAAGGCTACAGGGGAATGGCGGGAATTCCCACATGGGGCCACCACACAACCTAAAAAAGTCCACAAAGGTTCAGGCTCCTGAGCAGTGCAGCGGGCACAGCTTGCACCACCCGAACCACATTGGCTGCACCAGTCACTACATAGGCACACCTGCTCACACCACCTGTCGCCGGTTTGACGCAGTTGCTGCAGGATCTGCATAGGGACATGTCTCTCATTCTAAATCATTTAGACAAGTTGGAGGAGGAAGTTGCAGAAAACAAAAAAAAGTTGAGATACATCAAGAGGAAGATCAAGATGGCCAAACTGTGATTTTACTTGTTATTAGCTACCTCCCAGTTCAGTCCCCTCCCTTATGAGGTTGCCTAATATTTTATTGTGGGTGTTAGAGGGGTAGTGTTAGGTTAGTGTAGGTATATAGATTAGTTAGGATGAGTGTAGTTGGGGTGAGTTTTTTCTTCTGATGTGTTTATTTGTGGGTGGTTGGGTGGGGGTCATGTTGGGGTATCTATGTGTTTTATAAAATTATATATATATATGTATATATGACAATATATGTATATGTATAAATAATTTTAAAAAATACAAAAAATATCTGTTTAGTATTAGATAGTAAATGTGTAGTATTAGTAATTGTTGTCCTGCTTGTGTCTTGTAACTTAAATGTTTAGAGTTTGATGTTCAATGTGTAAGTAAAGTTTAGCATAGGATAGATAGCTTTAGTTGTTGGATAAGTATAGTTAGAATAGGTTAGTTTAGGAGAGGGTAGATTTTAGTTGTTTTTAGATTTCTTGGATTAATAATAAATAGTTTTGCATTATCCCATACAATTTGTTTAATATGTTTGAGTCTCAGGCTCTTCCCATGGGTGCACAGGACAAACTGGGGGTTGGCCTAGTGAATCTGTCCTGCCTTCAAATCCCTCTCTTAACATGTGCGTCACCTATTGACAACGGAGCTTTCACATTGGCTGCAACATCACATCTACTAGGCCAGGCATTTGCCATGCAGTGTAGCTACCATTCATTATGTCTATGTCTGCTTTCTCTTGGACAGGTAAGTCTGGCCCTTCAGCTGTCATTGTTGGGGTCCTGGTTGGACAATGTTGGGAATTGTGACAGATCTGACATCAGGTCATCAGGTCCAAATGATACTCTATCCTGCAACATAGACCGGTGGCCATCACTGATGAGGATAGCTACCTCTGTACCACACCAATGAGTTATTCTGGCAGTCCGAGCTGGCTACATTGCCTTTTACTTGATTTTCTGCCTGACCTGCCTTATATTTTGGCCACACGTCTATATGTATCCATCAGTTTAGAAGTCCACATCACACACCAATGTCATGTGTGGATCCTTGTGTGTAGCTGTGTGGCCCCACAATTCAGCACTCATGTACTAATCTTCTGAAGTCATTGACATGGTTTCACACAATGCTATAATTTTGCTGAGTAGATGGATCACAGAAAATGTTGACATGGAAAATGTGTACAAAGTGTTTATTTACAGGTGAAAATGTCTATGTGATATATCAACAATGTCCATGTGTGAAACCCCATTTGTGAATAACGGTTTTTGACACAATCAGAGTCCAGGGTTCAGGGACATGTCCTAAGACATGCTTCAGAGTAGTGTTGATAAGTGTGGAGGAACAAAAATTGCCAATTGATAGATAAGTGAGAGACAATGACAGTCCATAGCAGACAGGTCAACAGTGTGTGGGTGAAGAGTGCACATATCCTACTGTGAATACACTGGCATGATATTTAGCACAGAACTAAGGAGAACACTGCCCATGAGGCATAGACTGGTACTACTGGGTACTCCTCCGAGTAATGGTGATCTGTTCCACATCTTCATCCTTTGATGTGTGTGGTATCTCCTGTGGCATTGGTGGTGGTAGTGATGTGGTAGAGGGGGTCACACACACTTCAGTGGGTGAAGATGTGGAGTCCCAATTCCCAGCAGCTGACATTTGTGGTGTTACATATGGCATCACTGCAGCAAGGAGGAACTGCTGAATTTTCAGGATAGCAGCAACTTCCCGGTGGTAGGTAGCCGTGTCTATCCTGAGGGAGGCCACTTCACACTGAATGGAGTACAGCTTGTTCTCTATCATGCTGCTGCCAATTTGGGAGGGCAGTTGTTGTAGCATCTCCCTCATGACAGCAGCTATGTCCTTGAGACACTGGTGGACTGCACTCAGTAGGGAGTGTGTGCCTTGGTTGGCAGCTGTGTGTTCATTAGCTGTCACAAGGCACATGCGCATTTCCTCTAGGCTGGTTGCCGCAGTCTCCATTCCCACCTGTACCTGCTTGGCCAGCTCCCGCTGGACTCCTACCACTGTCCTCTGGAAGCTTATCTCTGGCTCCTCGGAGTCCTGAGCTGTGTCTGTGCTGGCAGGTTATAAATTGTGGGTGTTGGGTGGGTCATCTGGGATGGTTTCTACATTGGTTGTCCTCCTTGCAACTGGTGATGGAGTCTGGAGGGATACCAGGACATCCTGGAAAATCTGTTGGTTGATGGTTGTCATCTGGTCATCCAGGTCATCGAAGAACTCCAGGACAGGCAGATCAGCAGGAGACCCATCATCCTCTGAAATGAGATGGTGTAAAATCAGTCTTTCTATGTTGTGGCATTTGAAATGTCACGCCGTTGATTTACTATTGGAGGATCACTGACAACTTACACCC